>NW_028145742.1:2757500-2977500 GCF_977016875.1 Pavona decussata
CAAATTTATCACGCTTTAATTATGCCTCATTTTGATTACTGCAGCCCCGTTTGGGAATCATGTTTGAGTGGTTACTTGAGTGATACGCTCCAAAAGTTTATACAACCATGCAGCCAGAGTTATAACTAAGTTACCCTTTGATGCGAGCTTAAAGCACCTTCTCTCCACCCTCGACTTGGAGAGGCTATCTCTTCGGCGAAAGAAACAAAAACCATTAATGATGTATAAAACCATAACAGACCTTGGTCCAGAATATCTACACTGAAGTCTTTTCTCTCAGCGTCACTCTGCTTACACCTCACCTTACCTTGCTTACAACAAGGTAACAAGGTTACAAGGTAACAGAGTAACAAGGTAACAAGGTAACAGGGTAACAAGGTAACAAGGTAACAAGGTAACAAAGTAACAGAGTAACAAGGTAACAAAGTAACAAGGTAACAAGGTAAGAGAGTAACAAGGTAACAAGGTAACAAGGTAACATGGTAACAAAGTAACAGAGTAACAAGGTAACAAAGTAACAAGGTAACAAGGTAACAAGGTAACAGAGTAACAAGGTAACAAGGCAACAGAGTAACAAGGTAACAAGGTAACAAGGTAACAGAGTAACAAGGTAACAAGGTAACAAGGTAACAAGGTAACAAAGTAACAGAGTAACAAGGTAACAAAGTAACAAGGTAACAAGGTAACAAGGTAACAAGGTAACAGAGTAACAAGGTAACAAAGTAACAGAGTGACAGAGTAACAAGGTAACAAAGTAACAAGGTAACAAGGTTACAAGGTAACAAAGTAACAAGGTAACAGAGTAACAAGGTAACAGAGTAACAAGGTAACAAGGTAACAAGGTAACAAAGTAACAGAGTAACAGGGTAACAAGGTAACAAGGTAACAAGGTAACAAAGTAACAAGGTAACAAGGTAACAAGGTAACAGAGTAACAAGGTAACACAGTAACAAGGTAACAAGGTAACAAAGTAACAAGGTAACAAGGTAACAAAGTAACAGAGTAACAAGGTAACAAAGTAACAAGGTAACAAGGTAACAAGGTAACAAGGTAACACAGTAACAAGGTAACAAGGTAACAAGGTAACAAGGTAACAGAGTAACAAGGTAACAAAGTAACAAAGTAACAAGGTAACAAGGTAACAAGGTAACAAGGTAACAAGGTAACAGAGTAACAAGGTAACAAAGGAACAAGGTAACAAGGTAACAAGGTAACAAGGTATTAAGGTAACAAGGTAACAAGGTAACAAGGTAACAAGGTAACAGAGTAACAAGGTAACAAGGTAACAGAGTAACAAGGTAACAAGGTAACAAGGTAACAAAGTAACAAGGTAACAGAGTAACAAGGTAACAAGGTAACAGAGTAACAAGGTAACAAGGTAACAAGGTAACAAAGTAACAAGGTAACAGAGTAACAAGGTAACAAGGTAACAAGGTAACAAGGTAACAAGGTAACAAGGTAACAAGGTAACAAGGTAACAAAGTAACAGAGTAACAAGGTAACAAAGTAACAAGGTAACAAGGTAACAAGGTAACAGAGTAACAAGGTAACAAGGTAACAGAGTAACAAGGTAACAAGGTAACAAGGTAACAAAGTAACAGAGTAACAAGGTAACAAAGTAACAAGGTAACAAGGTAACAGAGTAACAAGGTAACAAAGTAACAGAGTGACAGAGTAACAAGGTAACAAAGTAACAAGGTAACAAGGTTACAAGGTAACAAAGTAACAAGGTAACAGAGTAACAAGGTAACAGAGTAACAAGGTAACAAGGTAACAAGGTAACAAGGTAACAAAGTAACAGAGTAACAGGGTAACAAGGTAACAAGGTAACAAAGTAACAAGGTAACAAGGTAACAGAGTAACAAGGTAACACAGTAACAAGGTAACAAGGTAACAAAGTAACAAGGTAACAAGGTAACAAAGTAACAGAGTAACAAGGTAACAAAGTAACAAGGTAACAAGGTAACAAGGTAACACAGTAACAAGGTAACAAGGTAACAAGGTAACAGAGTAACAAGGTAACAGAGTAACAAGGTAACAAAGTAACAAGGTAACAAGGTAACAAGGTAACAAGGTAACAAGGTAACAAGGTGACAAGGTAACAGAGTAACAAGGTAACAAAGGAACAAGGTAACAAGGTAACAAGGTAACAAGGTAACAAGGTAACAAGGTAACAAGGTAACAAAGTAACAAAGTAACAGAGTAAAGGTAACAAGGTAACAAAGTAACAAGGTAACAAGGTAACAAGGTAACAGAGTACCAAGGTAACAAGGTAACAAGGTAACAAGGTAACAAGGTAACAGAGTAACAAGGTAACAAGGTAACAAGGTAACAAGGTAACAAGGTAACAAGGTAACAAAGTAACAAGGTAACAAGGTAACAGAGTAACAAGGTAACAGAGTAACAAGGTAACAGAGTAACAAGGTAACAAGGTAACAAGGTAACAAAGTAACAAGGTAACAGGGTAACAAGGTAACAAGGTAACAAGGTAACAAGGTAACAGAGTAACAAGGTAACAAGGTAACAAAGTAACAAGGTAACAGAGTAACAAGGTAACAAGGTAACAAGGTAACAAGGTAACAAGGTAACAAGGTAACAAGGTAACAAAGTAACAAGGTAACAGAGTAACAAGGTAACAAGGTAACAGAGTAACAAGGTAACAAGGTAACAAGGTAACAAAGTAACAAGGTAACAGAGTAACAAGGTAACAAGGTAACAAGGTAACAAGGTAACAAGGTAACAAAGTAACAAGGTAACAGAGTAACAAGGTAACAAGGTAACAAGGTAACAAGGTAACAAGGTAACAAAGTAACAAGGTAACAAGGTAACAAGGTAACAGAGTAACAAAGTAACAAGGTAACAAGGTAACAGAGTAACAAGGTAACAGGGTAACAGAGTAACGGAGTAACATTGGGGACATAATGATTTCGAAAAGAATTTGGGTACATACTTATCAAAATAAAAAGTGAGGACATAATAATTACCATATATGAAGTACCTACCCTCTCCTGGCGCCGCCCCGCTGACCAAAAAGCCTGAGGACTCTGGGTACGAGATTGGTGCGGTTGAGAAAAGATAACATCGGCCTAAGGGAGGTGACGTCATCAGGCTATTCTTCGGAGCAGCCACGAACCGAGATCCGATTATACCGGAAATTGACCTGCATTCACTCTCTTTCAGTAGTAATGGCGGACGACGTCGGGGAAATAAAGACTTGGAACGTTTGTTAGGATTCGTTATGGTAGAATACAGAGTTATTTCCACTTTCGTTTCTCGGCGTCTGAACACTGACCTCAAGGATTTTACGTTCGATTTGTGGAAGAAACGTGGAACTATGAAAACAGTCAAGATTTGCTCAGGTAACATCGACCTACGGGAGGTTAACATCGACCTAAAGGAGGTTAACATCGGCCTACGGGAGGTTAACATCGGCCTAAGGGAGGTACGTTTTATAGCACCACGTTTGTATCGTATGTGTTATACTGGCACAATCGTACACATGGAAAGCTTATTTGCAAGCATTAAAACTTACAATCTTGCAGGAGCTTTTCTAAATTTATCATTGACCTGAGTGTCATTTCATTTATTGCCAACTCATGACATCCACCTACAGGAGGTTAACATCTACCTAAGGGAGGTACAGTGGCTCACAGTGTACATTTTATAACTTATGTATTATAAAAGTCAATTCATAGGCATAGAAGCTTACTCTCTAGCAGGGAAACTTGGGATCATAAGGAGCTTTTCTATCATTGACTTGAATTTCATAAATATTTTCATTTTTACCAACTCATAACATCCGCCTATAGGAGGTAAACATCTACCTAAGGGAGGTTATGGTATTATAATAAGGAAGGATGGACTTGAAGAAAGCTTACGAATCTTAAGGGGCTCTTGCATTTTGTGTACATGCCATTTTAGAATAAATTTATTTATAAATAATAATAATAATAATAATTATTATTATTCTTATAATTATTATTATTATTATTATTATTATTATTATTATTATTATTATCATTATTATTATTATTATTATTATTATTATTATTAATGACGATCTGGAACTAACCAACAGCATCGCTAAAATTGAGAAATGTTTATCTGACCTTGATCAGTGGATGTCCTTAAACAAGCTGAAACTAAACAAAGACAAAACCGAACTTCTCTACCTCTATTCAAAGTATTGCCCTCAACAGTCTCTACCTCCACTTCGCAGACTTCGTTTTGGATCTGATACAATTCAGCCGTCTCTATGTTCCAGAAACATTGGTGTCGTTTTTGATAGTACTATGTCGATGCTCCCTCATGTTAATTCTGTTTGTAAATCTGCCTTCTATCATCTTCGAAACATCTCTCGCATAAGAAAATTGCTATCCACTACAACCACTGAGACCCTAGTCCACGCTTTTATAACCTCCAAGTTGGATCACTGTAACTCTCTCTTATACAATGTTCCGAAATATGTCATTAAAAAGCTTCAGTCAGTACAGAATGCCGCGGCTCTACTGATCACAGGCTCTCGCAAGTATGACCACATAACCCCTATTTTATTTGAACTCCACTGGCTTCCAGTTTCCGAGCGAATCAAATTCAAAATAATTCTGCTCACCCACAAAGCTCTTCACCAACAGTCCCCCATCTACATACAAGACCTGATACGCCGCTATACAACTTCAAGAACGCTCCGATCGTCGTCTGACGCATTTCGCCTATGTCATATCAACCATAATCTAAAGTCGTATGGCTCCAGAGCTTTCGCTGTTTCGGCCCCAGAACTCTGGAACAAACTACCTATCGACATCCGTAATTGCGACAATTTAAATGTTTTTAAACGTAAACTTAAGACTCATCTTTTTTCGAATTATTTTAAACAAATATGATTTTTACTTTGTAAAGCGCTTAGAACAGAACTGGATAAGCGCTATATAAGTAGTTATTATTATTATTATTATTATTATTATTATTATTATTATTATTATTTGAAAAGCCTTTTAATCTCACTAGAATGAGATAAATGAGAGTTTTCTCATTTTTTTATTTACACTCATAACACGGAAATTATACAGTGAAAGGCAATAAATTGTTCTCTTGTTCTTGTTGTCATTTTTTTCTTGGTTGACCCCATCAACCTGTAATTTCCACATTAAATTTTGCTAGAAGTGACTGCTTATGACGGTAGAAATGATAGATCATTTTTCAAAAATATAACCCTTAATATGTCAGAATTTATTTTAATTTGATTTGTGATCTGACTTACAAGAGGTTTGACTGTTTGACTGCTTCATTTTTTTATTTGCCATTAACCAAAAAATACAACATAAATACATTAAAGATGATACACAATATTCCTACTAAACTATTTACAAGATGAAATGTGTTAAAGGCTAGGAAGCCTATATAGAAGCCTGGAGCTTATTAACTATAGGTGTCCTGGAACTATAGGATAAACCATAGAAGTTAATGGTACTGAATGAAAATTCCAATTAATTTTTTTTTAAAAGAAGAAAAAAAAAAAAGAAAGAAAAAAAAAAGAAAAAGGTGTGTAGCTCAACAAAGAGTCAATTTAACTTAGAAAGAAGGAATTTTCTAAGCCTTTTGCCAAACTGAGACTTTCACTGTTTTGAATTTCACGACTTATTTAGTTGAAAAGCGTAGGACCTTGAAACCGAATTGAGAATTTTCGAAGATTAGTTCGACAAGAAGGTATATAGAAAAGGTTATATAGAAAAGAATGTATCTGGCTTGCAAGAGTAAACATATCGCGAAAATAATTTGGAAGTAAGCTTCTTTTAAAAAGATACATAAATTTACCTATTTGGTATAAATAAATGTCAGAGAATTTTAAAATCTCCTGTTCTTTAAAAAGAACACCAGTATGAGCATCAAAAGAAACTTTAGATATTATTCTGATTATCTTCTTTTGCAGAACAATAATCCGATTTAAATTAGACTGATATGTTGATCCCCACATAGAAACACAATAAATTAAGTAAGGGTAAACTAGACTATAGTACAAGGAGCGTAAGGAGGTTTTGGGAAGGCAAAAACTAGACTTATAAATAATACCTATTGATTTTGATATTTTTCTAGAAACACTAAGAATGTGAGGCTTCCATGACAAATGCTCATGGAGGATAACACCTAAAAATACTGTCTCTTTCACATGTTCAATTGCATTGTTGTCAATTTCAATAGATATATCAAGCGTTTTCCTCCTTTGGGGTGGTCTAAAAACCATAAGATTTGATTTTTTAAAGTTAATGGACAGCTTGTTTACTCGACACCATTGAGTTAATTTAAGCATTTCAGAATTCAAGATTCCAGGAAGCAAATTAAAAATCTTTGTGGGAGAAAAATATGTTTGTATCATCTGCAAAAAGAATAAAATCCACGACCTTTGACACGTTACACAGATCATTTATATAGAGTAGAAAGAGTAGGGGACCTAGTATAGAACCCTGGGGCACCCCGCACTTAATTTCGCAAGACTCCATACTGACACCATTAAATTCCACATATTGTTGTCTATTGCTTAGATAGCTTTTGAACCCTCTCAGTGAAGTGCCACGAGCACCATAATGCTCTAATTTTGAAATCAAAATGTTATGATCAACGGTGGCAAAGGCCTTGGACAAGTCTATAAAAATACCAACTGTGCATTCCTTATTGTCAATGGCGGAAGAGATTTTGTCATATAAACAAGTAAGAGCATAAGCGCTAGCGGTGTAGTGATGCTTGCGAAAACCATACTGATTGTCAGAGAGAATGTTATGATTATTAAGAAACCTTAAAAGACGATTGTACATTACTCTCTCATTGCTTACTACAGTACATTAACAATATTGGTTTTATTTTATTTCTTTTCAGAATGCAATACTTAAACTGCACAGACCGCTGAAGAAACAGCTACTTCAAAGACACCTATGACTCATTAATTCCACAAAAGATATTGTGTACTCAATTCATACGCATAGAAGCTTACTCTTCAGCAGGGAAACTTGGGATCATAAGGAGCTTTTTTATCATTGACTTGAATTTCATTTTACTTTTACCAAGTGATAACAATTCCACCTACGTATACAGGAGGTACATGTAAACATCTACGTGAGGGAGGTCATGATGTTTATAGCACCATGCAAGTATGTATTATAATAGGGAAGAATTGACTTGAAGAAAACTTATGAATTTTAAGGGGCTTTTGCACTTCATGCACAAGGCCCTCAAATTTGGAATGACAACCCTCTTGATTTAGGTAATTCGCTTACTGTCTCGAATTGTAGACAAAAACTTAGAGATTACTTCCAATCAAATTGTGAATTCATGTCCTTTTGAACTCTCGTATACACGGCTTAGCTTAATTTAATATTTTATTTGTTATTTATTTAATTTTTTTTTCATTCAAGTTATTATTATTATTATTATTATTATTATTATTATTATTATCACCACTATCATTAACATTAATATTTATCTATTTATTTATTTATTTATTTATTTGTAAACTGTAAAAGTAATTGCACCATTTTGACCAATCTCCTGTATGAATTGTGCCATATAAGCCCCCGGCTTTGGCATCTCAATATCGATTTACAGGTATTACTTATTACCATGCACTCTCTTGTACTATCATTATGAATAGAGAGCATTATATATTATATTGTCTCAGTTGTTCAATAATTATTGTATTCAAACAGAAGAAAAATAAAGAGAAAAGTCCAAATTCTCCAATGCCAAAGGTACAGTGTAAATTCAGTTCAATTTCTCTACCCCAGCCAAATTCAATTCCCTTCTTCCCAGGCATGGTACATGGTCAAATGCCATGTGGGAGGGGGGGGGGGGGGGGGGGACAAGGCATTTATTTTTTGTTCAAATTTGACTTGTTCTCCAACTCATGACAATGTTCTACCCGTATTTAGAAGCATAGAGCTTACTTGATAACAAATGACACGTCATGAGCTTAAAACATGAAAATGAAAACATTTAGGGTGGTCATTTGGATCTTTTGAAAAGCACACTCAAAGGTTCATGGCATGGCTCAATTTCATTTTGACCTTTACTTGAGGTACTGATTTGTTGACTTACAAAAGAATAGCTCTTTATGTCATATCTTTTTGACTCAATAGCCATAAAGGTTAGCAACCATAACTGTAATTGAATATGGATATTTGAAAGATACATTTCAATATCAAGTGAAAGATTAAGTAGAAGAAAGACCCTCAGTTATATTTTTGGGATTTTTTTTCACAACAGCTTAAGGACGGTGCCTACTAATAGCAAAGTATTTTTGCACGGTTTATCACTATGCGGGAAAAGCAGATCTTGGTAGCGGGTATTGAAAGCCAAATTTAAGGAAATTGGGGGTAACCACGCATTTTTTAGAGATAACCAAGTAACAATTATTCTAAAAAGCAGCAAAATACAAAGCAATGTAGGGCGCTTTTTTCCAAATTGAGCTTTATTATCTCTGAAAAATGCATGATTTCCCCCCAATTTTCTTTTTGGAAACCAAAATCACCGTCCTTAAGTTCTAGAAAGGACTAAGAATCTTTCTTCCAATTAAACATTACTTAAAAATGTTGGTCATTTTGTATCTTTGTACTCTAAGTGGTACATATATACCAATCTACACAATTTCCTGCCAGAGAGGAACAAAATTATGACCATTTGCATCCAATCCATCATTATATGGGAGAGCCTCCGTCAATTAACCCTACAAACTTGAATATCAAATTTTACATAATTTTGCCAAATGACGAGAGGTCAAGCTTGACAATAACAGTTCAACAACATCTGTTGTACACAATGTCTTTTGAGGAATTGATGAGCCATAGGTGTCTTTGAAGTAGCAGTTTCTTCAGCGGTCTGCGCAGTTTAAGTATTGAATTCTGAAAAGAAATAAAATAAAACCAATATTGTTAATGTACTGTAATAAGCAGTCAAACAGTCAAACCTCTTGTAAGTGATCACAAATTAAATTAAAATAAATTCTGACATATTGAGGGTTATATTTTTAAAAATGATCTATCATTTCAACAGTCATAAACAGTCACTTCTAGCAAAATTCAATGTGGAAATTACAGGTTGATGGGGTCAACCAAGAAAAAACGACAACAACAACAAGAAAACAATTGCCTTTAATCATCATAACAGCTATTATGCTATTTTAATGCACCTGCATTTTTTCTATTTAAACCCATAACACCTCTCACAGCAAATCTTTATGGCCGTAAAATTGTTTCATTAGATGAATATAAATGGCCCAGCATAGGTCAGTGTGTTGCCAAAAAATAATATTGATAATATATTATATTCCATGTTATGAGTCAGTAAATAAAAAAATGAGAAAACTCTCATTAATCTCATTCTAGTGAGATTAAAAGGCTTTTTAAATAATAATAATAATAATAATAATAATAATTATTATAACAATTCTTTATAAATAAATTTATTCTAAAACGACATGTACACGAAATGCAAAAGCCCCTTAAGATTCATAAGCTTTCTTCAAGTCCATCCTTCCTTATTATAATACCATAACCTCCCTTAGGTAGATGTTTACCTCCTATAGGCGGATGTTATGAGTTGGTAAAAATGAAAATATTTATGAAATTCAAGTCAATGATAGAAAAGCTCCTTATGATCCCAAGTTTCCCTGCTCGAGAGTAAGCTTCTATGTCTATGAATTGACTTTTATAATACACAAGTTATAAAATAAACACTGTAAGCCACAGTACCTCCCTTTGGTAGATGTTAACCTCCTGTAGGTGGATGTTATGAGTTGGTAATAAAATTAATGAAATGACACTCAGGTCAATGATTAGTAAAGCTCCTGCAAGATTGTAAGTTTTAATGCTTGCAAAATAAGCTTTCCATGTGTACGATTGTGCCAGTATAACACATACGATACAAACGTGGTGCTATAAAACGTACCTCCCTTAGGTCGATGTTAACCTCCCGTAGGCCGATGTTAACCTCCTTTAGGTCGATGTTAACCTCCCGTAGGTCGATGTTACCTGAGCAAATCTTGACTGTTTTCATAGTTCCACGTTTCTTCCACAAATCGAACGTAAAATCCTTGAGGTCAGTGTTCAGACGCCGAGAAACGAAAGTGGAAATAACTCTGTATTCTACCATAACGAATCCTAACAAACGTTCCAAGTCTTTATTTCCCCGACGTCGTCCGCCATTACTACTGAAAGAGAGTGAATGCAGGTCAATTTCCGGTATAATCGGATCTCGGTTCGTGGCTGCTCCGAAGAATAGCCTGATGACGTCACCTCCCTTAGGCCGATGTTATCTTTTCTCAACCGATTGGTGCAAGAACAAAATGGCGGTCGGGTGAAGGCCGAGTGAAAACTGGAGATAGCTTTCGTTCATTGACCGCTGACCGTTTAATCGGTGTTTTTGATTTTGATGTGAGGAATTTGTTTTTGCTGTGAAAAATTTGTTTTTGATGTGACAAGTTCGTTTTTGATGTGGTGAATTTGCTTTTGCAGTGACGATTTTGCTTTTGTTGTGGCGAATTTGTGTTTGATGTGGTAAGTTTGACTTCGATGTGGGGAATTTGTTTTTGATGTGACGATTTTGCTTTTGTTGTGGCGAATTTGTGTTTGATGTGGTAAATTTGATTTTGATGTGGGGAACTTGTTTTTGATGTGACAGTTGTGGGCCACCGTAAAAAATCGACTTTTTTCCAAAGGGTAAGTCCATGGTTTTTGGCCAAAACTGACCAAATTTTCAAGTCGGCACTTTTGACTTGTTTATGTGCCTAGGGATCTAGGCGTGTCGAGAAACTCCTTAGGGAATCATTTTTAAGTGCAAATAACGCCATGACAGAATTTTCTGCTTAATTCTCACCCTGACTTCATCTTTTGTGGACTATTTCTTTGTCTCTGGTCCCTTGGGAGGCCTATAAAGTGTCCCAGGGGACCTTTTTGGACACACTGATTCGCTTGGAAGCTTTAAAAAAGAATATTTGTATTTCGTCCAAAAATCGACTTTTATCCAAGGGGTAAGTCCATGCTTTTTGGCCAAAAATGACCAAATTTTCAAGTCGGCACTTTTGACTTGTTTATGTGCCTAGGGATCTCGGCGTATCGAAAAACACCTTTGGGAATAATTTTTAAGTGCAAATAACGCCATGACAGAATTTTCTGCTTAATTCTCACCCTGACTTCTTCTTTTGTGGGCTATTTGTTTGTCTCTGATCCCTTTGGAGGCCTATAAAGTTTCTCAGGGGACATTTTTGGACACACTGATTCGATTGAAAGCTGTTAAAAGAATATTTTTGTATTTCGTCCAAAAATCGACTTTTTTCAAAAGGGTAAGTCCACGGTTTTTGGCCAAAAATGACCAAATTTTGAAGTCGACCATTTTCACTTGTTTATGTCCCTTATGATCTCAGCGTGTCCAGAAACTCTTGGGAATCATTTGTAATTGCAAATAACGCAACGACAAAGAATTTTCTGTTTAATTCTCACCCTGACTTCATCTTTTGTGGGCTATTTCTTTTTCACTGGTCCCTTGGGAGGCCTATAAAGTGTCCCAGGGGACCTTTTTGGACACACTGATTCGATTGGAAACTTTTAAAAGAATATTTGTATTTCGTCCAAACATCGACTTTTTTCCAAGGGGTAAGTCCATGGTTTTTTGCCAACAATGACCACATTTTCAAGTCGGAATTTTTAACCTGTTTATGTCCCCAGGGATCTCGGCATGTCGAGAAACTCCTTTGGGAATCATTTTTAAGTGGAAATAACGCCATGACAAAGAATTTTCTTTGTAACTCTCACCTTGACTTTATCTTTTGTGGGCTATTTCTTTGTCTCTTGTCCCTTGGGAGGCCTATAAAGTGTCCCAGGGGACCTTTTTAGACACACTGATTCGATTAGAATCTTTTAAAAGTATATTTGCATTTCGTCCAAATGTCGACTTTTTTCCAAGGGGTAAGTCCATAGTTTTTTGCCAAGAATGACCAAATTTTGAAGTCGGCCATTTTCACTTGTTCATGTCCCTAGGGATCTCGGCGTGTCGTGAAACTCCTTTAGGAATCATTTTTAAGTGCAAATAACGCCATGACAAAGAATTTTCTGTTTAACTCTCACCCTGACTTCATCTTTTGTGGGCTATTTGTTTGTCTCTGGCCCCTTGGGAGGACTATAAAGTGTCCCAGGGGATGTTTTTGGACACACTGATTCGATTGGAAGGTTTTGAAAGAATATTTGTATTTGGTCCATAAATCGACCTTTTTCCAAGGGGTAAGTCCATGGTTTTTGGCAAAAAATGACAAAATCTTCAAGTCGGCATTTTTCACTTGTTTATGTCCCTAGAGATCTCGGCGTGTCCAAAAACTCCCTTGGGAATTATGTTTAAGTGAAAATAAAGCAATGACAAAGAATTTTCTGTTTAACTCTGACCCTGACTTCATCTTTTGTGGGCTATTTCTTGGTCTGCCGTCCCTTGGGAGGCCTATAAAGCGTCTCAGGGGACGTTTTTGGACACACTGATTCGATTGGAAAGTTTTAAAAAAATATTTGTATTTCGTCCAAAAATGGACTTTTTTCTAAGGGTGCCATGCCATGCAAAAAAAGCCATGCTTTTTGGCCAAAAATGACCAAATTTTCAAGTCGGCACTTTTGACTTGTATATGTGCCTAGGGATCTCAGCGTGTCGAGAAACACCTTTGGGAATCATTTCGAAGTTCAAATAACGCCATGAGAAAGACTTTTCTGCTTAACTCTCACCCTGACTTCTTCTTTTGTGGGCTATTCCTTTGTCTCTGGTCCCTTGGGAGGACTATAAAGTGTCCCACGTGACGTTTTTGGACACACTGATTCGATTGGAAGTTTTCAAAAGAATATTTTTGTATTTCGTCCAAAAATCGACTTTTTTCAAAGGGGTAAGTCCACGGTTTTTGGCCAAAAATGACCAAATTTTGAAGTCGGCCATTTTCGCTTGTTTATGTCCCTAGGGATCTCGGCGTGTCCAGATACTCCTTTGAGAATCATTTTTAAGTGCAAATAACGCCATGACAAAGAATTTTCTGTTTAACTCTCACCCTGACTTCATCGTTTGTGGGCTATTTGTTTGTCTCTTGTCCATTGGGAGGACTATAAAGTGTCCCAGGTGACGTTTTTGGAGACACTGATTCGATTGGAAGCTTTTAAAAGAATATTTGTATTTGGTCCATAAATCGGCCTTTTTTCAAATGGTAAGTCCACGGTTTTTGGCCAAAAATGACCAAATTTTGAAGCCGGCCTGGTTCCTGGGGATCTCAGCGTGTCCAGAAACTCTTTTGCGAATCATTTGTAATTGCAAATAACGCCACGACAAAGAATTTTCTGTTTAACTCTCACCCTGACTTTATCTTTTGTGGGCTATTTCTTTTTCTCTGGTCCGTTGGGAGGCCTATAAAGTGTCCATTGGGACCTTTTCGGACACACTGAAAGCTTTTAAAAGAATAGTTGTATTTGGTCCATAAATCAACCTTTTTCCAAGGAGTAAGTCCATGGTTTTTGGCAAAAAATGACAAAATTTTGAAGTCGGCCATTTTCACTTGTTTATGTCCCTAGGGATCTCGGCGTGTCGAGAAACTCTTTAGGGAATCATTTTTAAGTGCAAATAACGCCATGACAAAGAATTTTCTGTTTAACTCTTACTCTGACTTCATTCATCTTTTGTGGGCTATTTGTTTGTCTCTGGTCCCTTGGGAGGCCTATAAAGTGTCCCAGGGGTTCTTTTTAGACACACTGAGTTCCTTGGAAGCTTTAAAAAAGAATATTTGTATTTCGTCCAAAAATTGACTTTTTTCCAAGGGGTAACTCCCATGCTTTTTGGCCAAAAATGACCAAATTTTCAAGTCGGCACTTTTGACTTGTTTATGTTCCTAAGGATCTCGGCGTGTCGAGAAACACCTTTGGGAATCATTTTGAAGTTCAAATAACGCCATGAGAAAGAATTTTCTGCTTAACTCTCACCCTGACTTCTTTTTTTGTGGGCTGGTCCCTTGGAAGGACTATAAAGTGTCCCACGTGACGTTTTTGGACACACTGATTCGATTGGAAGTTTTCAAAAGAATATTTTTGTATTTCGTCCAAAAATCGACTTTTTTCAAAGGGGTAAGTCCACGGTTTTTGGCCAAAAATGACCAAATTTTGAAGTCGGCCATTTTCGCTTGTTTATGTCCCTAGGGATCTCGGCGTGTCCAGAAACTCCTTTGCATTGGGAATCATTTTTAAGTGCAAATAACGCCATGACAAAGAATTTTCTGTTTAACTCTCACCCTGACTTCATCTTTGGTGGGCTATTTCTGTCTCTGGCCCTTTGGGAGGCCCAGGGGACCTTTTCGGACATGCTGATTTGATAGGAAGCCTTTAAAATAATAGTTGTATTTCGTCCAAAAATCTACTTTTTACCAAGGGGTAAGTCCATGGTTTTTGGCCAAAAATGACAAAATTTTGAGGTCGGCATTTTTCACTTAATGATGTCCCTAGGCATCTCGGCGTGTCGAGAAACTCCTTTGGGAATCATTTTTAAGTGAAAATGAAGCCATGACAAAGAATTTTCTGTTTAACTTACACCCTTACTTCATCTTTTGTGGGCTATTTCTTTGTCTTTGGTCCCTTGGGAGGCCTATAAAGTGTCACAGGTGACGTTTTTGGACACACTGATTCGATTGGAAGCTTTTATTTGTATTTGGTCCATAAATCGACTTTTTTTCAAGGTGTAAGTCCATAGTTTTTGGCCAAAAATGACAAAATCTTCAAGTCGGCATTTTTCACTTGTTTATGTCCCTAGGGATCTCGGTGTGTCGAGAAACTTATTTGGGAATCATTTTTAAGTGCAAATAACGCCATGACAAAGAATTTTCTGTTTAACTCTTCGTCTCTGGTCCCTTGGGAGGCCTATATAGTGTCTCAGGGGACGTTTGTGGACATTGATTCGATTAGAAGCTTTTAAAAGAATATTTGTATTTCGTTCAAAAATCGACTTTTTTCCAAGGGGTAAGTCCTTGTTTTTTTTGGCTAAAAATGACCAGATTTGGAAGTCGGCCATTTTCACTTGTTTATGTCCCTAGGGATCTCCGCGTGTCGTAAAACTCGTTTGGGAATCATTTTTAAGTGCAAATAACGTCCTGAGAAAGAATTTTCTGTTTAACCTATACCCTGATTCATGTTTCGTGGGCTAATTCTTTGTCTCTGGTCCCTTGGGAGGCCTATAAAGTGTTCCAGGTGACGTTTTTGGACACACTGATTCGATTGGAAGGTTTTAAAAGAATATTTGTATTTTGTCCAAAAATCCACTTTTTTCAAAGATTTTTTCATGATTTTTGGCGTAAAATGAGCAAATTTAGAAGTCGACATTTTTCACTTGTTTGTGTCCTTAGGGATCTCCGCGTGTCGTAAGGCTTTGTCGGGAATCAGTTTTAAGTGCAAATAAGGCCTTGAGAAAGAATTTTCTGTTCAACTCTCACACTGACTTCATCTTTTGTGGGCTATTTTGTTTGTCCCTGGTCGCTTGGGAGGGCTAAAAAGTGTCTCAGGGGACGTTTTTGGAGACACGATTCGATTGGAAGCTTTTAAAAGAATATTTGTATTTCGTCCAAAAATCGACTTTTGTTTGTATGGAGGAAGTCCATGGTTTTTGGTCAAAAATGACATAAATTTTGATGTCGGCATTTTTCACCAGTTTCACTTCTTGTCCAAAATGAGTCAATAGTGTTAGGATAAAAATTAGACCAAAAACCAAAATGAAAGTGTATTAGTATGAACGATAGGGATAAAACCAAAGTGCATAGGATGGTGATGAAAGTAAGGCCGAGAACAAGAGTGAACAGTAAGGAAAAGTGGACTTTTATGAAGCCGAAACTGAAAATTTTAGATGAGGGTAAATTCAAAATGGAAGGATGATTAAGTTTAAGAGTTTGCTCACTTATACTTTGACACCGGAAGAATACTACCCTCCTTTATACAACAATAACGGTATCAAAAAAGTGCCTAATCATTGGCGAAATGTAGTTTTCGAAAATTTAAGGAGACTTGAAAGGTCGTCAATTTTTTCGATTCTTTTTACGATTCCCAAGATGAGCGTGAGAGGTGTTTTATCGTAGATTTTTATAGTCAAATGTTTAATAACTTGCTTTGTATACATTTTTACGCAACAGGAATAAATAGAGTAATAAACCAATAAGTTATCCGTTCTGACGACCATTCTTACGTTTCCGTCGGCCTTTCGTAATATTTTTATTAAGAACTATTAAAATGGCCAACAAAGAAAGTACGACTTCAATCCTTCTTTTACTGACGGCCATTCGGGGGAAAAATCCTGTCCACCTCTTACTTTGCTGTGGGTAAAAAGTGTAAACTACCGATCAAAAACTGTAATTGCCATTTTAACTCGACAACCAAATATTTTTTTCGAACAAGACGCCTGCAACGCTCGAGCGTTCACGCGAGATGTTTTGGTTCTTGGTCGATGTTAGCAAAAATTATATATTAAGCGTGAGATTACGGAAAACTTCAAAACCGTAGAAATCTTCTAATGTATCAGGTATACCCCTAAACTATACCTTACTTCGCAGCTCTTAGTGTTCAGATTAATGTGATATGTCCTACAATCCGTATGTATTTGGAAAAATAAATTTAAAAAATTGTGAGGGTGGTCAACCATATTAGGAGTGACTAACAGTTTTATTACTTCAATGAGCTGATCTTAACAAGACAAGTTTAGTGGCAAAATTTCAAACAAATATTCACAGTTATGACATTGTGTACTATTGGCACTCTTAGGACATTCCTCTGAAATAGAAGTTGCTGAAGGATTTTGTTCAGTGGTATAAGAACATTGAAGAGGCAAAAAGTAGGCCGACGCTTCCGTCAACTATGGCAACATCACGCGACCAAGGGGATGAAATCACGCCTTTTGCATAAACAAAATTCGTTTAATAAACTTCGACATTAAAACTTCAATATAGTTTGTTTATTGACTAACACTGCAAACAGTTTTACACAAGACGCGGTGCACCAGAGCAAGAAAAACAGTGGATTACAACACCAATATGGTTGAAAAACGGCTAACAGACGAGAAAAAAGTACAGGACTGAGGAAATTGAGAAAGATTACAAATAATGGAAACCGTGCAAGTTTATGTGAGTTTCACTCAACCCACAAAAACTCAACTTCTTTTTGTCAGACAATTCGAATTCAATAAACCATTCTACAGTAGAGGTACACTAAAAGAGTGCATGTTAACTACTGCATGGCAGTTTTCATTGATAAATATATTACCAAGGTAACCAACATACACAAAAGACACTAAAATCCCAACTAAACAGTCTGCACGAGCTTCACAACTAAGAAATTAAAAATGTTGTTCAAACTCCAAGAAAGCAACGTTCCTCTAGTACACCGTGTGCAATGCTTTGGCTTCTAGAGACGAGCTTATTATTAAAACATGACTGATTAAAAAATAATCATTTGCCGGCTTTGTCAGTGTAACAAAGCATCGCTCACAATCATTGCAGAGATACATACTGTAGCCAAAAAGCCACCGGGTGTGGCGGGAAGGTTAAGTGATAGAAAAAAAATTAAGTCAAAACGTGGGCTGTATATTAAGTCCACACAGACGCTTTACAGGCCATTTCAGGGCATAAAAGCGTTGCATTTTTCGCAGGGAAATCGCGACTGCACTTACAGCAGACCACCAAGCAGGGCTCGAAATTAGTTTCTACTTCGATGTGTATTACAAGTTGGCCATTACCCAGACCTAGATGTAAAAGCGCCGAAGGAAGAGTTCAAGCTTCAATATATTACATTTATGTTGGTGATAATATGCACCTTCGACTATTTCATATTTATAAGTTTACAAAGCACAACGGAAAAAGGCATTAAACAAGAGAAAACTTGAGCCGATCGCTTAAACTTCACACAAATATTCTGCAAGTAATTTACCATCTCATACACCCCACCCTCCCCTCCACAAAACTACACACTCCCGAAACAAGCCAAAAGCACGAAAAAACGAATACATTTCCGTCCCTCACCAGTTCCTTCAAAATGGCCATTTTAAAAAATGCCAGTGAACGCCAGCTTCTTTCAACTTTATGGAGATCGAAGTTTTGTAGTGATCGGCACAAACCGGTACTAACTACTACCATTAATTTGTTATTGAAAAATCGGACATAAATAGATAATTAAATTAAAGACCCTGGGGCCATGTCCAAAACGCTATGTCTATATATATTATATGCCGAATATGACGAGTTATCTTCAACTGGCCAAGAGAACAAGTACCGTTCACATCTTGTAAATCTTCGTAGAAAAACCCGATGATTTCACGTAGTTATCAACCAATCAACGCTTTGCACGAGCAGACTGAAAGTTGGCACGTCAGCTTGTCGTCATCATTACACGTCATTCTGCTTAGCAACCACTTTAAAAAGGTTCAGTGGTTATGAGCATCAGGTTCGCCGCTCCTTAAATGGGGTACTTTTCCTCCGACAGCAATTGAAGCTTGAGAAGTTTCAGGGTTGAAAGTGACGGCCCAAGATATACTCGTCAGAGCTAGCACGACCGGCATGCTGTCAGTTATTAGTTGGACTTTTCTTTGGTTTGTGGAGCAGGATGAGAAGGTTCAGCTAGAGACAAAACATAAAATACTTTTAGACAAAAGCTGCTATTGTGCTTCTGATTAGACGGACCGGGCTTAGGAGGCTTGTGCACTCGGTACTACTGGCCACAACAGCACCTCAGCTAAAGCCGCCGTTAGACGTTGAAACTTTAAGCTGAAACTTGTGTGCAACGGCGCTGCGAAACAAGTTTCACACAGTGGTGTTACACGGTGAAACTCTTGTTTTTTCACCACTGCGACCATTGCGAGCCGTTGCAGAAGTAGAAAGCGGTTCCACTTTTCGTGAAACTTGTCTTGCAACGGAAGTTCGAAAAAGTTTCACGAAACCAACCATGTTGCACACAAGTTTCAGCTAAAAGTTTCAACGTGTAACGGCGGGTTAAGTTGTGTTTTAGTTTTTCCCTTGCCCTATATTTTTCTCCAGGTTCTTTCCTCTCCCCCATAAAAACTAACATTGATTTTCAAGAAGTCAAAGAACACGAGTCAATCTTCGGGTGAGTGTACATTATTTTTATCTGTACGAGTTACAAAAAACAAGACCAGTATATTTACCAATGTTTCTGGAGACGAACTTGAGAACTTCATCCAATATGATAACAGGGAAGGAGAAATAAAGAACTGCTACCCATTCATCCCAGTTCAAAGGAGTGATACGGAAAATGGTCTGCAGGGAAAACAGCACAAAATTAATGTATCGGTACTAATTACAACAATTGAGTGGCAACGTAGCCACTTAAACAGTGCTCAAAATTAGTGGTTGTCCGGTCGCCCAAGACGACTAAAATGTTTATCGGGCAACCAATTTTCAGTAAAATGTAAGGCCTGGTTATCCGAGAAGAAAACTACGGACAACCAACTGTAGGCATACCGATCAAACATCAACAACCACAGTAGCGAGTGCTTACACAACAAACTACACAATAAGAAGCAAGGAACTGTGTTGGATAATCTAACAGTTTTACCACAGGAAGACTTACGGTGAGCTATTGTTATACAAATGCTTGCTTCAAACACTACACTGTTGCCGTCAAGTAGGAGTTTAATAATGTACTTACATTGGTAATCTTGAAATAGAGTATGACGAAGTGCATGATAAATGAGGCAGCAATGGCTGTAATAAGGGAAGGATTCCTCCAAGGTGGCATCACAAACAAACTCTGGTTTTCACTCAAGCTGAAAGTTTGCATTAAATGTAATTAATTCTTTATCACGAAAGTTAACAAAGTGACAGTCTCAATAACCATGAAAAAGGAAAATTTAAAATGCAGTTTCTCAAACAAAAAGCAAAGGTAAAAAAAAATATACATATTTCACTTTTTGCAGGGCCGCTCAGAAAACCAGTACTTGTGATGTATGTATCATGTTCAAAGATTGTTATTATTTCTGTACTAAACCAGCAATACTGGAAAACCAGACAAAGGAGTAGACTAGGT
Organism: Pavona decussata; assembly: GCF_977016875.1. NCBI lineage: Eukaryota > Metazoa > Cnidaria > Anthozoa > Scleractinia > Agariciidae > Pavona > Pavona decussata. Next base: position 2,777,564 of record NW_028145742.1, read on the forward strand.
CCAATAAGGCTTATCCAAGTCCCAATCCATGGTGTTCCGGGATGTCCCTGGTTTTAGTTCACGTACAATCCATTTTGGAAGGAGCTTAATTCTTTTTTTTTCTGCATTACATAAAGGTATTTAAGTGGAGATTCACCAACCTGTTTAGAGCGTTGAACATTTCTATTGTAACCAGTACAGACAGGGCCATAGTCATTGGATGAAGATCACTAAACACTTGGCAACTAACACCAACAAAGTTTGTGGGATCTGTTGTACACTGCATGTGATGCGTCTAGAGGGGAGAGGATAGAAGAACATGAAGCTTACTACTATGCGTCAACTATGGTAGAACTAATGTTTGGTTTATCAACAGGGTTAGTAACTAAAGGTAAATTAGCCAACGTCGAGATTCAAGTGCTGAGGTTTTGAATGTTACAATGCACAAGGTTAGCGGTTTGACTGCTGGTATATGTTATCGTGTTGCTTTCATTAGACAAACATTATCTTACTCAAAGTAAGATAAGGTAAGAGGTGAGATGGTAAGCGTGAAACTAGGAATTTTCAAATGCTAAATATTCCTTTGTACAAGACTAGTGCAGGACAAAGAATATTTTACTATAGGACCATTGATCTTTGGAATAGATAAGAACAATCTTTGAAGTGATGTAAGAACATTAGCACCTTTAAGCATACGTCAAGAATGACCCTTACCAGTTGATAATAAGATACTTTGGGACCATTCTCATAAAACATGAACCACCAGGCAGAGGCTGCGACCGTGGCAGCTCCAACATAGATTCCAATGGCCATGTATCTAAAAAAGAGCCAGCCGCTTATCAGAGCTTCCTTGGCTTTACGAGGTGGCTTCATCATGATGTCTACATCAGGAGGGTTGAAGCTGAGTGCCGTGGCAGGTGGGCCGTCTGTCATAAGATTGACCCACAAAAGCTGTACTGGAATAAGAGCTTCTGGCATTCCGAGCGCCGCAGTCAGGAAAATGCTGCAAAACGACAAGGAAAGGGTTAATCTAGAAGACAAGAGTTTCAAACATTTTGTGCAAACACTTGCTAAATGTTTGTAGTATGTTACTCAGTCTGGAGGAAACCAATAACTAGATGCCAGAAAAATAAACCACATTACAATAATAAGCATTAGTGTGTTCTTTGATTCCAAGAAACAAAGAAACAAGTTTATTAAAGATTTAAACATATACAAAGAGAAGATAAGCACTGCTCGCAGTTAGCTACAGCTATTCGAGGCGAGCAGTGGTTTTGACGCATAACAAATAACAGCAGTTCAACCTTACAGAATCAAAAAAGAAACTTACAATACAGTAGCAGGTGGAAAAAAAAAAGATAAAACAAGAGAAAGGAAAATACAAATAATACGACAAAGAACTAGGACTAGATGTGTACGGTTAAAGAAACAAGATTTGCGATAACAAGATACTTAGCCGATCACTTAACAATATTCAGAGTAAAACAGGGAAGTTACATTACTTTGAGTACTTTTAACAATACACTTAACATGTCAAAGGCAATTCAAAGTGATGTCTTTTTTCTGCAGCCATCAGCAGACTGCTTCCTTCGCTTACCTAACAACTTCTCCAATATTTGATGAAATCAAGTAGCGAATAAACTGTTTTGTATTGTCATAAATTGACCTTCCCTCTTCTACGGCAGCCACAATGGTTGAAAAGTTGTCATCAGCCAATACCATTTCTGTTTTCAAGTTAAGGATCCACTGCTGGCATTTAACAAAACTGAACAGTATGTCACTAAACATTACCAGAGCAATCAGACAGTCATTGTCCTCCCAGTAGTAATGCAGACGGTGTCCAGTATGGAGATTGACAGTCAGTCAAGAGAAGACCTCTTGAAAAACCACAGAACAACATACTTCTGACAAAGTCTGCAATTAAGACTCCGAGAATGGATTGACTTTTACATCACTTCACCCTACAACCTCTACCTCTGGACTTCAACCCAGTTAAACAGCAAAGCAGGGCTCAAAGTTAGCGACCAGCTGGTCGCATATGCGACTAGATTTTTTATTTTGCGCCAAAAAATTTTATGTGATCGCACTCACATGCCTAAAAACGCCCAAGCTCAGTGCGCTTGAATCAGGGCCACTTTGTTTCCTCACCTGACAATTCTTGTGTACTCTGCCTGATTAACATGAAACAGAAGCTTGAAATAATAAATTGAAATGTGGATGTAACACAATTAGCTTCCACATAAGAAAGTTGCACCATTTTTCTTACATCAGTGTGTGTTTTATTTGTTGTTTCCCCAAGTCCATTTCTTGTCCGTGTTTCATCCCACCCCAGACTCTTCTCGGTTATGTAACCGCACCACTGACACGTACGTAGGAGTGAAGGCAACCTTCTGAAACACGTGCTTCTCGTGCAATTTAGTTCGTTTTTTTTTGTGCCGATATTAAACAATCTGGGTTAAGAGACTTTTTTTCTTCAAGGTAAGAACAAGTCTTACAGTTAAGTCAATGCACTGTCAACAATGTAATTTAGTCTCTTTTTCGAAACAGTCATTTACAAAGAGAAAATTTATTCTCAAACAGCCGGCCACTGCTTTCCAACACATTTGACCCACCTCCAGCAGTTGTGAAGTGGTTAAACAGTGGACAGAGATCAAGGCAAGCTAACCTTGCCTACAGAAAGTAGCCAAATGAATTAATTTCAGTCGGGTGATCCGTGGGACTTGAAGGATTTCGTCTGATCGAGAGGATTAAATGACGTTATTCGTTACCTTCGTTTTGTCTTATTATCTTGTTGAACGTACCATAACATGTAATATTCTAAAAAATGAAACAGTATTATTGCTATCTCAAACGTACAGTAAGAGACTGAAAGAAACAAACTCATGATTGAAATAAAAGATTACCATGCTGATTAACGATTGGCAAGCGAAAATAAGAAAAAGACACCATTGACACCATTATCAACGATCACTAATAAAATGTCTGAAGCTTCTGATTTTTCTTTTTGGTGCTACCAGTATTTTAAGTTGTGCTCCTAAAATTTTTAGCTGTGCGCCTAAAATTTCGGCAATGCGCCTAGAAATTTACACCTGGTAGCACAGGTGCTCCCAAAGCCAAAAATAAACTTTGAGCCCTGCAAAGAAGTAAATATATACTCTTTTACAAACATACACAATTAATTTCCAGAAATTATCTATACCTCTCACACAGAACCAATTTTCTATAAGACCCCACCCCCCAAACCCCTGGATATTCCAATTTATCTTAACACTTTCCTTTACATTTTTTGGCTTTCAGGTCTCCCACCCCCGCCCCACAGCCACTGAGATATGAGGGATATTTTCTGGAACTACACATTACTCATTAAATAAAATATAATTAAAAACAAGATCCAAACAATTATTGTAGCCAGGTTTTTTTGTCAAAGAGCATTCAAAGATTGCCCAGTGTAACCTCATGTTTTGTAAACTGCCGAGATTGCTAAGAAACACATGACTTCCAGTTAAAATATTCAACATCAAGGATTCTAGCAGCTCACAATTTTAGGTACGTGTACTTAAGATGTAAAAGGATACCAGAGGCAGATTTAGCCACGGCTGTACCAGAACCCATGGCCACACCAATCTCAGCCTTCTTCAGTGCGGGGGCATCATTAACCCCATCCCCTGTCATGGCTGAAATTTCACCTTCAGCCTGAAGATACTCAACTATCTTACTCTTGTGAGAGGGTTCTACGCGTGAGAATAATCTGCAAAAAAGAAATTAATTTAACACTTCAATCTGGGTGCTCAAAACTTCACGCCAGAATATAAAACTGAGAATGATGTATTATTCAGTAAGTGACACAGGCATACTCATAAAAAAATCCGAGTGCTCCTATCAGTCGAACCCAAGACTTTCCGATAACTAGTTCCGATGCTCTACCACTGAGCTACAGGAGATGCATGGGAGACTGTGTACAGGGGTGCAAGGAAAATAAGCAAGGTCTGGGTTATACATCCAAGAAGATTTAACCATTCGAGAAGATCTACTACATAACACACCACTGAAATATTCTACAGAAAGGATAAATCTCTTGTTATCACTAGCTTCTTATTACATGTCATTACCTTGCATTTAAACAAGCCACTCTTTGCTCCTCTGGTGTCAACTCATCAAATTCACGGCCCGAGAAAGACAAACCTGAGGACCACAGACAAACAAAGAATGAGCCTAAATTATTGTATGAAGAATGACAAATGAATCAGAATTCAAGATCATACCTGTTGGGTCTTCATCTGGGCCAAAAATGCCAATTCTTCTGCAGATAGCTTCAGCAGTACCCTTTAAAACAATACAACAAGAATGCTTGAAATCAATTAACAGTTCATTCCTTACTAGCAAAACAAACCCTGATATAATTATATATAAATCAACAAATTTATTCACTCCATTTGTCTCTGCAGATTTGAATTGTAAAAGATTGCTATTCAAATCATGGGAAATAAACCTGCAAACTAAACAAAGTCTGGGAGAAAGGGTCCTGATCACTGTTAAGGGTGAGTAACTGATAGCATATTCACAAAAATATTGTGGAATTGTGGGGAGGCAATGTGGTCGAGTGGTTAGGCCGCTGGACTTGAAATCTGGAGGTCCTGGGTTCAAGTCCCACTCTGACCGCTAGCTGGAGTTGTAGCTCCGAGTTCAACTCCTTGGCCGCGCTTGTAAATAGCCAGCTGGTCTGCCTCCTGCCAGTTAGGATTTTTAACCATGTTATGTTCAATTTATATTATTTCTTTATCGAGTTTGATGCTTGGCCCCACTAGCATAATAAAGGTTATTTTTTATTTATTAATTTTTTTTAATTCCACACACCTTATTATCGCCAGTAATGACAATGACTCTGATTCCAGCATCCCAGCATTTCAGGATTGAGTCTTTTACTTCTTTCCTGGGAGGATCCAACATGCCTGCCACACCCACAAATGTCATGTTGCTCTGTAAAGAAAAAAAGTTTGTGAAATGTGGAAGAGCAAGGTAACTCAGGTAAAAAGATGCAAGACACACGGAGGATAAGTGCAAGCACCACTCACTAGTTTAAGGCAAAGTTAACTTGTAACTGAATCAGTGTTGAATGGACACCTCTCATGTAATGTCAGTTGCTGATGCACTTCAGTTCTTTACATTACCTTTCACTGTAGACTTTCTAAATTCTCACTTAAATGTGGGATCGTAGGGGCAAAAGAGTTTTATGGCAAATAAATAAGGTCTAACATTGTCATATGAACACAGAAGGTGGATTTGCAAGGAAAGCAGTGGTAGTCAGCTTGGCAGGTGGATATTTCACTTATAACAAGTGAAGGGGAATCCACAGCTTCATCATTCTCCACTGCACATCCATGGATGACAAGAGAACATGTACACACCTCATACTCTGCAAACTTTTCTGGTGCTTCAAGATCCATTTTGCTGGGTGGGAGAGGTTCATCCACTGTTGCCAAAGCAAGACATCGAAGAGTGTCTACACCTACAATGAGTTGACCAAAGGAAAGTGGCAATTCAATGTTACTACTGTTAAGATTTCTTCAATGAGAGATACTAGTACTTCTGCAAGGCATCTGTTACAAGTTTACAGTCCATTTTACTAGAGGGTGTAGGCCATGCTTTAAAGGAATGACTTTCTGGCTTTAATTTTCCCATAGTCAAGGAAATTCACAGATCATTTCCTTTAGGATTTCAGAAAGTTGATACAATAATTACTGTACTCTGTAGGAAACATCTTTTGCTGTTGTTTTGTGATCATGGTTGAATATTGTAATCAATGAATCAATGATGAATCATGTCTAGTGATTTGCTTCAACAAAACACTGTGTTCTATAGCTTGCAGTGACATCATTAATTTGTAATAGGTGTACTAGGGACTGTCTTGAACTGTCTTTATCACTGGATCAGGGATATCAGAAGTGTAATCTTTGAAATTTTCTCAGGTGAAATACAGAAAACATCACTTCCAGTGAACCTTCAGTCCTGACAATTCAATAAGCACACTTGGATTTAAATAACACAAACCTGTTCCATACTGTTTAACCAGATCCAAAATTTGTTGTTTAGTTTTTGGTGTCAACGGTTGCTTCTTGTTTCCAACTCTAATAAAGTTACATCTGTCAATGATACCCTCAGGTGCTCCCTACAAAACAGAACAACAAAACATGTTACACATCAACAATATTAGGTGCAATCCCCTGAAACACACTGAGTATTCTTGTATTCACTTATACATGGTGTTTAAATTTGTAATGGAAACAATCATGTTGCATAGATACATAGAGACTGTTTATAACCGATTTTCTGTTTAGGTCATTTGAATGAATTGTAAATTGTACAAAATAGTTTAATTACATGAACCGACAAGCTGTAAAGCTTTAATATTTTTTTGTGCAGCAATAAAGGCATCTATCTATCTATTCAATAATATCTATGCATTACCTTCACGAACATCTTTGGATTCTTTTCATGTACAGAGTTTGGTCCATCAACTTTAGGAGTGCAATACACACTCATTGATTTTCTGTCACGTGAAAATTCCAGGGTAAATTCCTACAAAAACAAACGTAACAATATAAATATTGTTACTATTTGATCACTAAAACCACTAATTCAGGTAGCTAATGATTACAGAATGACACACAAACATTAAGAAACCATGTACAAACTGAAACGAAGTCAACCAGAAGGTGTCAATAAAACTAAAACTGCTGTTTACCTTGTTAAAGTGAGAATTGATGACTTCGTTACATGTATTTGCCAGTTCAGCTTTGGACTTGCCAGTCAGATTGGTACCAAAAACATTGAGTTTCTCAACTAAAACTGTTAGTGCAGTCTCTGTAGATTCACCAACTTTTTCATAAGCATCTCTTACCTACAGTGTGACATTGAGTAATAACACAACATAAATTACTTCCGACCAGGCTAAACCTTCAAAAGTACATGTATTAAGAAAAGAGAGCATTTCATTGCCCAAACTGTACTAAAACAATGTCAAACAATTCTGTTGCATTACTTGATCATTCCTCACAGATCATACCAAACTTAGTGCTTGGAAACATTCACCATTCTCAAACATATGGCAACAACTTTAACTTTCAATTAATTCAACATTATTGTCAGCTAGAACACTGGATCAGTTTAGAAATAAATGTAATCACTGGGAAAACCTCAGGTGAAACACGGAATAACATCATCTCCAGTGACCACAAAATTTGTGTTTCAGTTTAATCTCTTTCAGGATTACAAAAGGCACTGGCTCAGGGGAGAAGGGTCTGGTAAGATACTCTTGATAAAGCATTAATCCAGGGCGCCTCCCATTTGTCAGAACTGGCCGGACAAGACTGTCCAGTCTGTAAATCAAATGCGTCATTTTGAAAGGATGGTGCTGCAAAATCTTGAAAAATAATCACGGCCGAAAATGTACACGCTATTTTGAAGAAATTTGAAGGACTAGCGTGAAACTTATCCTTCGAATTGGTACATTCTGTTTGCAAACTGACCAATCTGGCTGGCAATTCTGACAAGTGGAAAGTGCCACTAGTGATGTATGGCGCTTTATCGGGTTCAAAATTCAATCTTGTGAATTTACTTACTCTTTTATTCACCAAAGGTTTGAATTCATAGAATACTCGAGTGAATTCATCGAAACCATGTTGAATTCATCGAAACTGAAAACTAAATTCATCAAAACACTGAATTCATCGAACTGTTGTGTTAAATTCATCAAAACACTAAATTCATCAAAGAGTTGAATTCATCGGAACACTTAATTCATCAAAGTGTTGAATTCATCGAAACACTAAATTCATCAGTGTTGAATTCATCGAAAATACCCTTCAGCCTCGAACCAATCTATCACGTCCACTGAAGTCCCATAGATCCTTGCGAGCAAGGTTTCCTCGTGACAACCTCGCATGTCGGCGATCGCTTGTTGTTCTTTATGAATATGGAAAGTATTATGCGAGAATGCGCGGAAAGGCTCATTGCAGCAGCAAATGGCCTCCCTACGGCATCCACAGGAGCAGCAGTGTCAGTGTCAGCGGGAACAACCACAACAACTCCACCGAGATCAACGACCCCGGTTACTTCGGCGTTGGAAGAACATCGAAGGATTTTCGGTTTCCGGCCTCCGTCAGGGCCGGCAGCGAGGCGTCCATCTGGAGCTAGTAGAGGGGCAAGAGGGGCTCGTCGAGGGGCAAGACCGTACTTTGTTCCGAAAAACACGTTCACCAGGACGTTCGTTTGCCTGGCAGACAGTGAACAAGATGTGATTCCAGACGCCAGTGAAAGAATACGATTGAGCATGGCCGGCTTGGGAGAGGCCAAGATAGTCTTTAACAAAGACGGGAACGCGCTTCATGTTCACGAGAAGATTATAGAGTCCTTCCCGGCCCTTGCTGAAGCAGGGGGGTATGAGATATTAAGAAAACTCGAGGGAAGCACCAAGCGGTTGATGCAAATCCCTCACCCACCTAAGGGCTTCACTGTCCAGTTTCTAAAGAGTGCCTTGGGACAGGCCAAAGCTTTCCTCAGACCAATCCAGAGGAATCTTGTGCTGGACGTCCAGAAAGATACGGTGAGATCAATATCTTTAGTAATGCAGTACTCTGTAATGAGGACAAGCTGGTGTCAGTTTCTGAAGAGCTGAAGGGTCATGGGTGGGTGTTAGCTATAATTTTTCTATTTTAATAAGTAAAGGATTGAAAAGTCGTGGTTAATAGGGATGCCTTGAAAGGACACTATAAACTTCTTATAATCTTACACAGAGTTAAAGCTTATTTCACAGTTTAATAATAAAAGAGGAAAAAACCACAAGAGAGTGGGTATTGAACCCTGGTTGTCAGCTTGGTAATTACTCTTCATTTGCAGTACACCAATAATTATTTTGAGTCATTGCTTAAAACCCTAACCAGCACTAAATCCGAAAATCGCTTTCTTTTGATATCAGGAAGTAATTTATTCCCTAGCCTGGAAAATAATCCGAGCCCCATTGTCGTGTGCATCAGTACTACAACATCAAGGATTTATTACGTTATGTAAATTTTGTAAGCTGTCCAAGGTCCTTTTGAGTCATCTCTTTTGAGCAAGACTGGATTGAAGGGGGTCTTGGGTAAGACAGGGAAGCTTTATGAGTATAAAAAGCAAGGTCCGTAATTTTTTTAATAATATAAAGTTATGTGAGAGTAACTGGTAAGTTTCTTATCCACTCCATTTAAATGTTTATATTGATTTTTTTGGATAAAATTTAGGAGGCAGAACAGTCGACTCCAAAAGTAAACTGCTGCAACTGCAACTTGCCCATTTCAATGATAGAAATTCGGCAGCATCAAAGCACATGTGGTGGCGGTCCTTCTGGACACGTGTCTGCACAAAGGTGGGATTTTTGCATATACTTCAAGTATTTTCCAGCAATATGAAGGTTAGAGTACGATAGCCTATCTACATCCATCCCTGTCCTCAGTATTACTGCGATCAGAACGTCTGTGTAACACATTCTTTGATCCTGCTCTGCACAATTATGCAAAATTGTTCTGGCACAAGATTAATGCCGGCATTACACAGACGTCTTGGTCACGGTAATACTGAGGCCAGGAGCAGATGCACACAGGCTAGAGTACGAGACCGTCCATTTTTTGCGGCTCTTGTTTCACCCGCCAGAAAAAAAATGGCAACTGGAAATATATCTGCTCACCCAGGCTATATGAATACCACAGACATTCATAATTTTTTTTTTTAGAAGATCAGATCAGGCAGAGCCAGAAGTTGTCAGCCCTGGCATTACATGCACATCACTGAATGATGGTATGTTCAGCTTTTTATATGCAAGATGTTTTACTTGATTGGTAAATTTGTTTGGTTGGAAAACTTGTTTGGTGTTTTCATTCAAGTTAGAAGAGTTATCCCTTCTTCATGCAAATGTGATGTAGGAAAAATGTGAAACAAGATGCCCCTAATGGCATTTCAAGGGGTGCTTAATGTGGCCTTATTTATTCCCATTGTATGCTTCGCAGATATTTAAAACTATCCTCCCTTCGCAATTGAAACAATTGAATAGTTTTATTCAGAAAGACTGCGTTATATTTTATCGTTTCGTTACTGGAAATCATACCGAAAATTGCTTTCTCGTAACGTCATGCTTATCAGTGACCTTTTTTAGCTTTTTCTCTGCGCTTTGTGGTTCTAAGACTGTCAAACAAAGCACTGCCACTGTTTTAACTGTCAAGTGCTTCTTAGAAGTTATTCTTTCCATTTGCCTCTTCAAAAGGGTTCTTTTCTTTTTGAAAACGTTGAGTTGAATCTAAAACTTGTAAACAATATGGCCTCCACAAGGAGATAGGAGAATTTAATCCAGGTTTAATGAATAAATAAAATGACGATTTGACGTCACATAGTTAGGGATGAGGGGGTCCTCTCCCTCATGATATACGCGCCAATAATAGATTTTCATTGGGCTGCTTTTGTTGAAGACAATCAGAACAAAACATCCCTTCTAGGAGGGCAGAGTTTAATTAATAAATTAATGTGCAGATTTGTGACTACGACGGAGGAAAAAAAAAGATAGCAGACCCAAACCTAGACACGGCCTGCCCTGCAGGCATCCCGTGTAATGATGTTGTGTTTTTGTCTTTCTACAGTATCTATTTGACTGCATACTAAGCTGGCTAAAAAGGAAACTTTTTTGGGCTTTTCAAAAGTATTGTTGTTTGCAAAACCATGGCAACCAAAGTATTTACTCATTTCCACTACATGTGTTTGATTTTATTTTTCTCTTTCAGAAAAAGTACACGAGCTGCAACTCCTTTTTCCAGATGTAGCTGAGCACACTGCTAGTGCTGCCCTCCAAGTTTCTTCTGGGAATGTAAATGAGGCAGCTAACGCCCTTTTGCTGGCCAGAGGTAAGAATAGTGGTAAAATTCCAGTTTTCCTCTGTGATAGACTGTTGGTAAAACGAATGAATCCTTACTGATATTAAATTTCTGCATAATATTGTGACAGAAAGTAATGAAACTGTAAATTTGAAAGAGCCAGAAAATTCTTGTTTAGGATTTCGTTAAAACAAGGCTACATGTACAGATGCCTGTGTAGACAATTGGAAAAATAGAGATTGTATACAGTCTTCATTGAAATAACAGAAACCTTTCATCTCACTCTTGCACAAAACAGACTGAAAATGCATGAAAATGGGGTCTAAATTGAAATGTTGTTTAAAAAACAACAACAATAATAGTTTATTCTAGATCCCATTTCCAGGAGTCCATGATCATGCCTTAGGAGTGCAAATATATGGCCCCAAATATATACCGTAGTTATAATTGTGATACTGAAAAAAGAATGGACTGTAAGTGCTAGCTGTTTTAGGCTGTTTTCATAGTGTTTTAAAGCTGTTTTTATTACAAAGCCCAACCCCTTAAAATTATTTTTGAAACACAAAATTCCCGCAATAAGCCCCTCCAAAAATAATCACCCCCCAAAATAAGCCCAGCACAAAAGCCTTTGAACAAGCATTAGCCCAGGGCTTATTATCGAAATTTTATGGTTATATATTTTTTATAATTGCAATGCCAGGACATGAACTTAAATATTGCCTTCACTTCTAAATTTTCTGTGCAATGCCTTTGGATTGTATGACATCAAACTGTATGGCAAGTTTAAAGGTGGGATGTCTAACTTTTGGGAGCAAAGAAAATTCCACACATTTTGTTGCAACAAATTCTAGTGTTCCATGTAATTTCAACTGCATTTCCATGAATGTGTAGGAGTGGAGGGCGTCTTCTCTTGTCACCAAGTATAAGGGTTAATTCCACTCATTCATATTTTACCATGCTTTTATATTCCAGCTGGCAACAGTTCTGCTTCTGATAATATTGACAATAGTGATGATGAGGCACTTTTTGCAAGCCCATTTCTTACACAGACTGAAGATGAACACAAGGGTATAATTTATAAGGACATTTTATTGTTGTGTGTATCTAATGATATTGTTTGTTTTATTCTTACATGTAATTACTGTTTTTTTGGAGATTGGTAACTTTGATGTTTGCTGTGTAAGCCATGAAAAGTAATTAGTTCTCAGTGGGCTTTGGCAGTGGCATATAAATCACACAGAAAAAAGGAAAACACAGAAACCCTGTATTAGGCTTTTTGCTGTGCTTATAATTGCATTTTGTACACTTAAGAAAGTTAAGTTATTTGTAAATTATCTGTAGACAATGATAAAAAAAAAGGATAATTCAAAAACCTTAAGACTTGGGTATGACTTTGACATTTAATTTTGCAACACGATATCAGAGGGGAGATCAAACCACAAGGACCCCCCCCCCCCCCCCCCCAAAAAAAAAAAAAAAAAAAGATAATTACTGCTACAACTTGTGGTTTTTCATTTTGCATCTGACTGGCTTTTTCCTCAAAACAAATTAACATTCCAAAAATAATTCTAGTGTTCAAAGTTTTTGTATTCGGTACAGTAAATAAAAGCCATAGTAGTGTATAGTACAAATAAGTTCAGTTCAGTCAGTTTTTTACTTACTAACGTTGAATAGTTAAATGAACTCAAATTAAAATTGATAATATAATACCATTTAGCAAAAAATTAAGAAAAAAGGCCAAGTATCAATGAATTATTTTACCTTTTCTTTGTCCTATAGATAGCTCCTTGGAGACAGTTCTTCGAAGGATCAACAAGAAACTGGCAGGCCCACCATTTAAGGCAACAATAGATCCTAGTGATCTCTTAAATGATGCAATGGCCATTTATAAAAACCCTCATTTTGATGAGACTTGCCCCCTGAGGATCAGCTTCACTGGTCAACCCGCCATCGACACAGGTGGTCCACGAAGGGAGTTTTTTTACCAAGTGTTTTCAAAGCTTGCAGATGGTGACAACAGCTCAGGTTTTTCCCAGTTGTTTGAGGGCCCATCCACTCGACTGGTTCCAGTCTATAATGCCCGAGTGGCCTTTTCCGGGCTTATGAAATGTGTTGGTCAGATAATCGCACATGCAATAGCTCACTGTGAGATTGGTTTCCCACGTCTTTCACCAGTGTGCTACTGGTATCTCATCAACCAAGATGTTTCAGAAGCAATATCATATGCCAACATCTCAGACATCCGAGATATCTCAGTATCTGATTATATCAGGAAGGTATGCCTAATAGTTTGTCTGACCATATACCAGACCCACGCAAGGTCTTTTGAGCAGGTTCAACTGAAATTTTTTTTCATTTTAATGGAAAACAGACATATAGGCTTCCCACTTTGTCTGGCTAAAAGCCTGGGCTACTACAACACAATACATTAAAATTATTGTTTATAGTCGGTTGGGTAAGGAGTTGTGGGTTCACTGTAATTTCCACATAATGATGGTTGTTTTAGTTGCAAAAATGTCATTTAGGCATGCTTATTTTATTTGGGAGGTCCCCATTTCTTGCCAGCAGTCAGGATACCAACTTCTGTAGAGAGGTGATGTGTGTGTGAGTGTCTGGGGAGGGGATGAAGACCACTCTACAACTTCTACCTAACTTCGACCAATTACCGTAAATGATCTAATAAACGCCCTGGGCGTCTATTAAATTTTAGGTTTTAGGGGTCCTAAGGGGGGGGGGGGGGGAGTTTAATAGATGTGAGGCGTTTATAAGAGAGAGGGTGTTTTTTAGATCATTTACGGTCTTACCATCTGATTGCCATGATTATCATTATTATTTCCAGATAATTATGGCTGACTCCGGAGAGGTGGACAATATTAACCAGGATTCCCAATTTATTGGCATGCTATCAGACAGTGGGTGCACTACAACCCTTACGGTAGGTTTAAAAACCTGAACAGCAATAATGCTGTAACCAGGCACCTGGTTTAAGGTGGCTTCCTACAATTTTAAGAGTTCTTGTTCTTTTATGGAGTGACTGTAGCACTCTGTATTGCTTAAGAAAAAAGTGTGGCATTTCAAAGATTAAGTATTGCATGATCAACATTTGTTCATTGATGTTGATTTATGAATGCATAACCATGGCAATGAGATATCATGTCCAAAACACCTTTTATATTGGTTTTAAATGTATAAAAATGAAACAGGCGACCTCCATTTTTATTACTTGAAAATACTCAGCATGCCATGATTACAGTTTTTACAGAGTTGAAAAAAAAAAAATGCTTTGGATCCGATTTTTAAGAACCACCTTAATTTTACTGTTACACTACTGACTTTTTACCTGGAAAACTTATTTTGTGGTACAATCGTGAACCCCTCAAAAGGGGCATTTCAAACTAAATGGTCTTTACATTGACAGTCATTTGATACTGTAAGTGTAATTGAATGTATGCATAATTACTGACAGTAATTTTTATTCCACATGCAGATGCAAAACAAGGATGAGATTGTGCAATCTATGATGTGTCACTTTGTCCTCAATAAACGAAAGGTGCTGTTAGATCAACTTCAAGAGGGACTGAAGACATTAGATGTGTTGAAAGAAATGAAAACCAGACCATTGCTGTTTGAAAGATTCTTTGTTTATCAAGAAGGTTCTGTAACACCAGAGAAAGTAAAAGAAGTGTTAACCTTCCCTGATGGTAATGATCACAAAGATCTGAAAGACATGGTTATTCGCTTCATTGATGAGAGTGAATGCAATGGTATGCCTCCTTCATCCAGGTTTTTTATTTTCTCTGTAAGGCTTAAACATCGCATTTCACATGTGAATGAGTAATCAACTAGAAATAATAATTACTTATTATTGATTGGTTACCCATTGATATCATTGATCGTAACTTGATTGTCTTTATTACCTGTTTTTTTCCTTAGAGCTACTTCAGTTCCTTCGCTTTACAACAGGTGCTTGCATAGTGCCTTCCACAGGAGGTATCTCAGTCACGTTTGATGCAATCGAGGGTGCCATCTTTGCATCCACATGTCTTCAGTCGCTGCAGCTACCACCACATTTTGAGGATTTTGAGGCGTTTAAAACCTGTCTAAAAGTGGCAATGATTGATAAAGGCCCAGATTTTAATGTACCATAAGCCTGTACCGAATCATGGTTTCAAATTAACTTTTTATTGTCTCCACTGTATTGGACTGACGCAAAGAGGGTGATAGTGACAGTCAAATTGCCGACAAGGTTGTTGAGTTATAGCTTAGTTACCGTTACTTGTACTATGATTAAAAAAATAACTTTCTTTATATTTCCAAATGATATTTCTAAATCATCGGCATCTAAAATTGGAATGTATGACTTTGGCTGATTCTGTATGAAATTTCACATTGCCTCTTTGCATACATTAGTTTCATCCACACACTTTATGTCATTTTGTCCTCAATCCAGCTCTCTGTCTGAAAAATGACAGGGGAGAGAATCTAGTAATGGTGGCCAGTTGAGTGGACATATTACAGTCATAATAATTGGACATCCCAAGTTAAGTCTTAAATTTTGTCATGGTGCACAGTAGATGGTACATAAATAATTATATTTTCGAAATATAAAAAGAAGAGAGAAGTGACTTCTTGACATTAAGAAAAATAAGTCTCTTATTTTAAGAATTATATTTGTCATTGAATGCAGTTAATGATCATTGGCAATATTATTTATATTGATGGCCGACAGGCGACATCTAGTTAATTTTTAAACTAAGTTTGGTTACATGTTACAGTTTTAAAGTTATAGTTGGGGCCAAACATTCAAGATGAGTGCTTAACTGCGTTTTTTAGTTCTATGGCCCAACCAAAGCAAGTTTGGTGCAATTTTAATTAGGACCCCTGATTTGTTCTTTCTTCAGGGAAATATTCCCATTAATTACTAACTATTGGCAACTTAATAGCCAGCAACTTTGATAATGTTGGGTAGTAAAATCAGCCGTTAACTTCTGACATACAGTGTAGCAGTAGAGAGATGGCATCACAACAATATTGAATTTGTGCAAGGCACCTTAACTCCAATTTTCTCCTTGCAAATTAAAACTTTCTATTGAGTTAATTTGCAGTGGTCCCTCCAGTTTAGAACCGCCACAAAATAAAAAGCTTTATATAGAACATTTACTGCTCACATCTTATCCATGAATTGCAACAAGGAGCATATATTTTGCATAATTCATCATTTTGTGATGTCACTCTACACCACTCTACATTGTATTTCCTTTCTGAGTTTGGTTAACATTAAATCATGTAACTAAAAACACTCCTGGTACTTCTTGATTTTAAAATAATCAATTTGGCCCTTCTAACAAGAATGCTAGAACCTCCAATAGAATGTCTATCCCATAATCAGTGCTTTCGGTCAGTGGCTCAATCAAATGTGTAAGTTCTTCATATCTTTCCTCTGACACAGGCCTCTCAGTCTCTGGAACTGCAACTCTTGGTTGATCATCAAAATCTTCCCATGGTACAGGGCCATCCCAATCAATCCCATATGAGCAACACTCTTCCTACATGAAAATGCGGAAAAAGCCATACCAGGGAGTATTATTCACAATCATTAACATGGTGACAAACTTGACAGATCAGTGGATTTGACATTTTGTATGGTCTCGGGATTTAAAGGGGAAGATACTGAGTATGCAAAAAATTTAGGGTACTAATCATCCCAACATGTTAGAAGGGAAAGGTATTTAACAGTAGCCTATTATCCTTATTAAAATGGATCAAGGATGGTGCCCCTTTTTAGACTACTGTTACACATATATTTTTTGAGCTCCCTTAGTGAGAGAGTCTTTTCACAGGCTGCTTGTCAAAGGCAAGAAAACATTCCTACAATCGAGTAAGCTGAACACTGACCACAGAGCGGAAGAGTTTTTTTTTAACCCTATTTAATACCAGAGGGTGCAAAATGTGCAGAAGATTACCTCTGTTAGAGAATCGAAGTGGTCCAATTCTGTTGCCTGACTACTCCGCATGTTCAATAGTCCTAGGATGTACAGTTGCATGGGGGTTTGGCTTCCTGCAGTTCTGATACTGTGGTGAATATATCCCGATTTCCATGTTTCCAAGTGCCTGTTTATGCGTGGGACGTACACATAATGCAGTGCAAACATGTGTACCTCATTCGAAGGATCAATCACAGACAGCTGTTCCAGATGATGAAAGAGGTGATAGTAAATGTATAACACTCCATCAAATACATCTCTCCAGAGCCTCTCAATCCTCTGATTGTGAACACTTTTGCCTGCAATCATGCTTCCACGCCCCGGCCCACGCAAGGGGTGATTAAGCATGTATAAGGATACCAGGACATTTTCACCTCCTTTATCAGACCTCACTCTGGAGGGCAAGCCATACTTTGCAACTGCTTCTTGAAATAACCCCAGCACTGTGTCAGCACAGTTATTAGTTCCACACTTGAGGTAAACTGGAATGCGGGTATATCCATCCACACCTCCATGCACCACAAGCCTCCACCTAGCAATGAAAGAAAGAAAGACACTGCAACTCATTGACTAGTTAGTTATGTACAATCAAAAATGTATGTAATGACCGCCCTCAGGACTTGAAAAAACTGATTGCTTATGAAACAAAAAAATCCCAACATTTGGGATCTCCAGAGGTTAGCACCACTGTGCAATACCTACTTCCATACATTTGATAGGCATCACATGACCTCGTTACAGAATTGAAGGCCATTCAACAGATGTAAACAGCAAGGCAATTGCAAGGGCAACTGGTTTACACAATGTATTAAAAGCAATAAAAATTACCTAATCAATTTATGGTTTCCATCAATGTGCCATAACGACAGGGGCCCCCTTACGCTGTAGGTCGTCCTTGGAGTGATTGACAACCATCTCATCGCAATGCCCTCTGGGTCGGTTCTATGCATGGATTCTCTTACTCTTGACTGCGTTACTTTAACAGATCTGGATTTGAGCTGAGAGTAGATTCTGCGGTAACCAGCGTTTGGAAATTCCCGCTGAATGTCTCTGACCAATGTGTCTAGTTCACTGTCGGTTAAGACCCCTTCTTGTGTTTGCACTGAAATGCCGTATTCTCGAATACGTCGCTTTATTGTGCTCTTTGACACCCCCAACGCAATGGCTATCTTCGATATAGAGATGTCGTAATCGATCATGTATTCCAGCTGCTCTCGTGGAATATCGAATTTTGGCCTTCCAACTAAACCACTAGGGGTGGCGCTACAACCATCAAAGTTGTGATTAGCTCTGCTCTCGTCCACACTTTCTAACAAAACTATTACAGCTGAAATGGACTGCACAATTTCACTGAATCGTTCCAAATAAAATAGATGACGGTTTATCTGCTGTAATCGAAACATGACAAAGTCTACATCCCCACCATTTAGTAATCTTCTCCCAAGATCCAGCAAAGAATGTCGAAGTCTCTCTTCGTATTCGACTGTATCCGCCATGTTGGAGAAAACAACGTTGCAAGGATCTATGGGACTTCAGTGGACGTGATAGACTGGTTCGAGGCTGAAGGGTATTTTCGATGAATTCAACACTGATGAATTTAGTGTTTCGATGAATTCAACACTTTGATGAATTAAGTGTTCCGATGAATTCAACTCTTTGATGAATTTAGTGTTTTGATGAATTTAACACAACAGTTCGATGAATTCAGTGTTTTGATGAATTTAGTTTTCAGTTTCGATGAATTCAACATGGTTTCGATGAATTCACTCGAGTATTCTATGAATTCAAACCTTTGGTGAATAAAAGAGTAAGTAAATTCACAAGATTGAATTTTGAACCCGATAAAGCGCCATAGTGATGGATGCAAATTGGATTATAATATGAAGGAGGCATCCTTTGCATAAGCAACTGCTCAAGAATTCAATTGTCATAAAATGTGTTTATTTAGCTTTTTTTAGGATAAATATCAAACGACAGTTACTCCTGCTTCTTTGAGTCCAGTACTTACTGCATTGTAGTCCACACTGGAGTCATTGCACATTGCACAGATGGTAGCAAACTCTGGCAATCCATCAAAGTCTTTAGGGTCAACCCTCTCTCCATTCAAGGTTCTGGAACAAAATAGTTTGAGTACCAAAATTACGACCTCGTAAATTTTGAACCAAGGGATCAATCATATGATGAGTGGGTAAATTATGATCATCCAGGTGGGAGTTAAGTACTGAGAAGGACTGTTTGTGGTGACATTGACTATGTCACTAGTCAGTAATAACACTCTACATTCATTTACCTGGATGATCACAATTTACCAACTTATAAATACCATGAAGGGCACAATAAACAGTTACAAATGTTACCGGTGTGCCAAGCATTCTAAATACAAACTTACACATCTCCAGAAGGTGTATACGTTGTGCCTTCCACTTGAAATTCATGGAAAGTTGCATGGTCCCTCCTCACATCATTCAAAACAAAGAACTAGACAAGAAAGACAACAATAATGTTTAACCTGGAAGCTCCTCTTATATGGTTTTCAGGGAGGTTCCGAGAATCACCTAAGAAGTTATATTCAAAACATAAAGTAAGGAAAAGAAAAATAATAAGATATAGACACAGTAATGATAGAAATCTGGTTTAGATAGCAGCTATTGAGATGTTTGTGATAGTAGAATTCAACTGCATAAAATAAATTATCTTACAGCGCTCCAAATTCACTTTTTCAAAAAGTCGCCTTTTGGCGAGTGTAAAGGAGGACACTTCATGATATATTACACGAACGTTTAATGCGCTCATTTTCAACACATCACTTTGCTAATAGAAAGAGAAGGAAGAGACTGACGTCTAGTAGCATAAATGATCTATTAACAACATTACAAACTGCTGAGACCGGGTAACATTGCCAATGGTACGCAAAACCCCTTCAAATTGATCAAATTTGCCACTTTGAGCTGCAGAGGCCACCAAGTAAGCAGAGTCAACTGATTGAGATAGATTTACACCAGTTTACACTGACTAAATTGGGTTAAAACGTAGATTTTACTCGGAGCAGAGGCATTTGTTCCGCTTTACGACTGTAAGAATGGTCTTCGGGGCTTTTTTGAAGACGCAAACCACTCGGCAACAGCTGGAGTTGGATCGAATTCGTTCACAGCAGGGCCCTCGACTGTAATTCGGATCAAGTATTCCACTGTCTTGGAAGAAGGCGAAGCTCGATGGCAATTCTTGATCCGGTTCTGCGCCGAGATTGCTCACTCGCACTGGGCAGCAGATAGAGAGGAAGTACAAGAAGAATTTCGACAAGAGACAGCATATCCTTTAGGTTATCTTTGTATGGCTCCTTTGTCATCAGAGTGGCCCAGAGATCATTGTACCCTTTGTCCATGAAATTTTCCAGTCTACGCTCATTTTAAGTTTACGCATTCACGTCGAGTTAGTGAATGACGAGAGGAGAAAAGAGAAATACAGGTGATGCCACCGCTTGAACTATTGTTTAAATTCGTCCTATTATTGACAATTTTTCAAGTAAGATTCTGCTGGTCGCCAATTGGCGACTTTTGCCAGAATTTTAGTCGCCAAATATTTTTACCACTCGCCATGGGGACCAAAACGGTCGCAGCTTGGAGCGCTGTCTTATGAGGAGTAGTAAAACAAATGTTGGAAAAAATAACAGGGTGTTTTCATTACCTTGTGAACAGACATTTGGTTTGTGGTCAGCGTCCCTGTCTTATCAGAGCAAATCACCGAAGTACAACCAAGTGTCTCCACAGAAGGAAGGCTACGAACAATTGCATTCTTCTTGGCCATTCTGTGTGTTCCTTCAAAAAGAAAAAGAAAAGGTGACTAATGTGATAATGATCAGAACCATCACATAACAGCTAGAAACCAACCATCCCCTTTCAAGTGCAAAACTTGACAATGGATAAGAGTCATCTGGGGCATACTTCTAACCCTAAGCTGAAAATATTACTTCTCTTTTATAGCTGCCACACGATTCCTTAATGCTAGTTGTGAGAATTTAGGGACACAGCAAGACAATCTCAGGAACTGTAAGGAAGGGGGCAGGGCAGGGCTTTCAATAAGATTTAAAATAGGTTTCTGCTCCAGAGTAGTAACCATTCGGAGGTAACACAGGGGTCACAAGCCTCTCCCCTCTTGGTGAAAATTTTTTGAAAACTGTAAAGCTGCTTAGAATAATTTTATTACTCTCTTCAGTATTTTGATTAAAAGGATTCATTAGAACTACAGAGAATTCTTCGTATTATGGCCAATGCAATGCATTTGTTTGATTTGCTTTACAGAGTTAACATAAAGTAATATTGAACGTTTGGTTTTATCAATGGAGTTGATGAGGTAATTTGGCCATTGTAAAGAGATTTGAGTGGTGATGTTACGAGCGTTAGCCCTTTGTGACCAAGAAACCAAGCATTCGTTTCCAGTACCCCACTGATGTAGCACAGCACCTCTTTAGAAACTAACCCCCTTAACAATAATCGGCTGTCTGGCTGCTCACATTAATTAGAATACCCACCAGAGCTTAAGCAAGTGCCATATCTTATGCTTACTGAAAGCTCTAGGAAGAGTGAACATGAAACTTGACCACTGTCTCCCATACATGTAGTTCTTGTTCCTGTACTTTGAATGGTAATTTGCAGTGGAAAAATGTCAAGGGTTGTCAAAAGTTGTTTAAGAGCACCTTTGTCAAGTGGCAGCTGTGTGGTACACAACACTATGATAATGAACTCATTCAATGAACTAACAGCTTTCTTCTTACCTAATGCAAGACAAGTTGTTATGACAGCAGGGAGTCCCTCTGGAATTGCTGCTACAGCTAAGGCAACAGCTATCTTGAAGTAATAGATTGCTCCCTTGAAAAGAGTAAACATAATTAACAAGTTTAGTATGCTATGTACACTGGTTGGTAACAGAAATAAACCCACTTCTTACATCCCTTTATTTTGCTCACTGATGGCTAAATAACTCAAGAAATGACTCTTCCTTTGATTAAAATTTGTGGAGAAAATCCTGAAGTGCGACCATGAAATATGATAGTCAAGAATAAACTGACAGCTACTGAGCTGTAGTTTTGTATGTTATGCTTTATTGTGTTTAAGGATTAAGGACAGTGCCCCCTTTGCTACTGTGCATACATTCTGTGCATCTTGGGATGGTCAGGTTTCTTAAGAAAATCAGATCTTAGCACGGATTGTTGGAATCCAAAACAAAAATTAGAGGCAACCATGCAGTTTCAGGGATAATTAAGCTTTACTTTGGGGCAAAATGTTATACATTGTTTTGTAGTTTACAGCTTTTTTGAATTGTTGCTGCTTAATTATCTCTGAAAAATGTGCATGGTTACCCCCAACTTTCTTCTTGGATTCCAACAGCCCTTGTTACAGTGCAACGAACTCAACTGGGGCCACCGATAAAACCGACACTTTGAAATTTAAAGAAATATTCTCGTTTTTGATTGGTTTACAAACTATTAAAGCCAGACTCCTTTGTTGTAAATGTGACCTGTGATTGGCTGATCAATGTTGGGTGGCCCCGGTTGAGTTCGTTGCAATGTAAAATCTACTTTTCCCACATAGTCATAATCTGTGCAAAATACGTTTGTTTTAGGAGGTACCATCCTTAAGACTGCATCAAAACTTGAATTTCTTCATACTTACTTTAATCCACGAGCCACCGTGCACTGGATCATTGAAGTGACCAATATTGATGGCCCATACTGCAATACAAATAACTGTGATTACCTTAATTGGATGAGAAAAAAAGGAGAAAACACACATGTTACAAGTAGTGAAAAGTGCAATCAAATTGTTTCAGTACAGTTAACTGTTAACAGACACCTCTCGTAAGTCGACAAAGAGGCAGGGCCAGCGACACATCAATACTAGACATCAGCACAATACCTTTGACAACTGCTGAGCAAACTCATCTAGTTTCTGTTGTAACGGAGTTCTCTCATCTTCAGTATCAACCATTTCATCTCGGATTTTACCTGAAAATAACAAGTAGCCGAGTAATTTAAAGTAAAATGTGGCTTAGAGTGGGAGTATGAGATTGAGAGCAAGTTCATGTAAAGCCATCAAAACCGAACCGCTAAACCAGTCACATTAGAGAACAAAAATCACACCAATTTCATTCATCAAGCAGGTTAGCCAGAAGGAAGAAATTATCAGCACTCTGTCCTGAGAACATCCCTGGTTTGAAACCTCCAAAATGATTCAAACTAAAAGAACCTATTATCCTTTTGAAAGCTATCCTTAACAGTCATCAGCGTAAGTGCTGAACTTTCCCTTTTCCAGAAGCACTAAATATGTGCCATGCTTTACATGGTATATTGTGTACTGTCAAAAGAAATTCATGGGGGCAGGAGGGAGGTCTCAAAAACCAAAGATTAAGAGGAAAACAGGAAACTAAACTGGGAATTCCAGGGGTAAGGGAAGAGGGGATATTTTATGGAGCAACACAATCCATTACTCACAAATGCACCTTTTTATTCCTATCAGGCATCATAAAAAAAGGCATGTATCCATGTCTCCATTTTTGCAACTGTAGAAAACACTGTAACAACAGATCATACCATGCAGCAATAACCACCAACTACTCACCAATTTGTGTATTAAGACCAGTTCCAACTACCACACCCGTAGCTTTCCCTGCAGCAATGTTTGTACCCTGGCAAACAGTAAAGCAAGAGGTTAAACACTGACTTCATTAACAAGGCTTTTTGTTGTAAAAATAAATATAACATAGAAAAGTGCAACTTACTGAAAACAGCATATTCGTCTTATCTTGATTGACTGCCTTTGGATCAGGGATAGGATCTGTATGCTTGATTACACTGATACTTTCACCTGGATCAGCATAACATAAGAACCGGTCAGTTGATATTTTAGTAGCATAAAATAGAGGTTATGTTGGCAAGCAATTAAATTCCTTGAGCATTCAGTTATCAATGTGGTTTCACTCTTTACAGGTGCATCCTCAATTGCCAGTTTCTTAGAAGGCAGCAAAGTTGGCCTGCAACAATGTTTACATACAATACTACACGGGAGGGAATTGCTGCCTATGGTACCCATTAACCTCTCTGCTGAAGCACTGACAGGGAGGGGGCATATTGTTTTCCTCCTGGACTGGCTAAACTTGGCCCCAGTACATTTATCCAGCTGATAAGCCTGCCTTGTAGGACAGACATGAGACATCCCCTTAGCATAGCACCATGTACTGAGGCCCCTCATCCAGTGGTCTTTTTGAGTACATCTCCTGCTACTTTGGCAGGACCTTAACATCAGTGGCATAATATGCACATCAATCACAAGTGAAATGAAACATCTATTGAAATGGCCTAAAAGTATATATAGCCCATGTCATAATACAATGCTGGATTCAGCCCATGGTTGGTTATCACGAAGAAAGAAATAACATTCATTACAAATTTGGCACAGAAGATATTTTCATGATGACGTGCCTTCAGGTGACTATAATCATATAACAGAGAAAGAAATAACAGCAAAAACATTAAAGCTTATGTTACCCGTTAGAATCGACTGATCCACTCTAAGCGTTGTAGATTTGATTGAAGTTATCCGGATATCAGCTGGCACTTTATCGCCCACTAGGAAAGAGATGAATGAAATAAATTGTAAATAACCTGTTAAACGCGTCCATATATACACTGAAACAATTTAAGATTGTAACTCAAGTTTATGCGCTAAAGAATAACGAAAATATGTGGGGTTCAAACTGTTCGTCAGATGCATTTGTCTGATGCCTCACGTCTTTTGAGTCCAAATGAAAGGTGTGAAAAGATGTATTCCTTTGGTTAAGGAAAACATCACCCCAGCCCTAGACTCGTAAAGTTGAAGTCACACTATGAACCTAAGTTGCCCACACAGCCAGAGTTCAACCTGGTTTCTGTGGAATAAGGCAACTAGGAATATCGCTACTTCCCCTTGGATGGGATGCTAGTCCATCACAGCCTGGTTACCCCTAGTAAGTTGCCAGTACCCTTTTAAACATCTGGGTGACGAGAGACAATATGGAGCAGAGTTTCTTCATTGTTTAAAGGGGAAGTATCACAAATTTGCTGTCATTTCAAAATCCACAAATGTTTGTCTGTCAGCATAAACAAAGAAATAATTGTCAAGTTTGTTATAAACTATCACCCCAGTGCAATAAAACTGTCGATTAGTGCCTCTGACCAGAGACAGAGTAGGCCAGTATGGCGCTAGAACAGATCATGAGTTGTTCCTTTCAAGAATTGACTTGATTTCTTTCCTCTGGTCATTCTAGAATTATTTGGCAGCTGATTGAAGGTCTTATTTCATCATTTTTCACAAAAGTTATCAAAAAACCTCACGGTACTTCTCCTTTAAGGAAACAACACAGTAATGCAGAAACCAACCCAGCCTTGAACCACGAACCATC
Source organism: Pavona decussata (assembly GCF_977016875.1). NCBI lineage: Eukaryota > Metazoa > Cnidaria > Anthozoa > Scleractinia > Agariciidae > Pavona > Pavona decussata. The sequence continues at coordinate 2,802,852 of NW_028145742.1, forward strand.
TAATCACTGAATGAATCTGTCTGACATGCTATTAAACCACCACACTTCAGAGTTTAGGCATCTGCACCTTTACCATGGCTATAACACCAGAAGCCGTGATTTGTTGCGCCCTCCCTTCTCAAAAACTGCTAAGTATCAGGGGAGCTTCAGAATAAACAGAGCTCGAACTTACAACACCATCCCGAGAACCATTAGACAGGTAGAGGCATTCAGTGAATTTAAAACCAAACTTAAGCGCCATCTTAAGCAGTAACACCTGCAGTACATGCTGCATTTATAACTTAATTATTTGTAGATAGTTTTTTTATGTTTCAATGTTTTGTGTTGTGCTGTGTCAGGGCTCCATTTAACCCAGCTTTGCTAAATTGGATGCACCTGGATAAATATTGCATTAAATAAATAAAATACAGCACCACACATCTACAACCCTAGCTAAACTAGTGCTACATGTTAAAAGCACTTTTAATGCAAACCCACATTGAATAAAAATACTTCAGTTGGCTTCTTTGGTTTCCTTTTAATTTATTTCAGTATTCCAAGACCGAAGAGATAAAGCAATTCGGACCACGGTAGACTTAACAAAATTGATGTCTGAAAAGTGGTTAAATTATAATTTTAGAACCTTGAAATGTCTACATGAAAAACCTGTGTAGCTCTATGCTTTTATAAACTTTTTTAACTAAAATTATCGTTAAAATGGTTTGTGGATGACATAACAGCCAATTTGGTATCAGCTGCTCAATCTACCTCTTAAAAAATATTTAAAATGTTCTTTTAAGCACATTTGCATGGTGGAGATAAAATTATGTTACTTTACAGTTTGTTATTTATGACAGATCATTGTATAACATTATTCTCAACCCAAAGGGGACTTTTTTTTATTTATTAGCCCAGAGCAAGCAGTAGAAAAGTCTCCTTTCCTGATAGGTTATAAGGAAAGTACCCTGGACTTGCACTATTTAGACTATTTTTGCTGTTCACTTTTTCCGGTGGATTAATGGCTTTACTGAAATGTTGGTTGTGGAAAAGCCTTGCCTTTTTTTTTTTAAGTACAAACAGCTCACTTGTAATAACAAAAAAACTGACATCCTGTCCAAACTTGTGACATATCACTAAGATCATGCAATAAATAATTAAGTTTTCTTGCCTCACAAATATGGTATCTTGATTTAAAAATTTACGCAGTTTTGTAGCATCCAAGTATTTCAGCTTGATGTTCAATTTACATACCCTCTGGGTATAACATTAAATGTTGGCTTTTGAACACACTCTCAACACCTTGATTTGAAAGTAAAAACAATACTACTTAAACAGCTCCACACCATGCTTTGAGAATCGCCTTGCTGTACAACTTGATGCAGAAAGAACTAATAATAACTATGCAAAAAAAAAAAAAAATCAAAACATAACGCTGAGAACTGCACTGCTAAAGAAATGAATATGCTGAGACCAGTGGCTTCTAAAGAACATGGCTTCAACGTAGGAATTTTGTATTCAAATAACTCTTAAAGCTTAGTATGCAATCCAAAGTCCTCAATCACTAAGGTTAAGCTGGCCCTACCAGATTTGGTTAATTGAATTCCAAAAACTGTGACAAGTTTTTAATTTTCTCTCAAAAGTAAACTGCAATATTTAATGAACTATGCTTAATTTAACACCAGAAAAAAAAATATAGTCTGGAAAATAGGAAAATGTGCAAAATTATATTGCATCCCAAGCATGTATGTGAAAAGGGCGTTATGGCCTTTCATTGAACGATCACAAAAAAAAAAAAAAATGACACGCTTCTGTGACCAACAGGTTTTTTTTCCTGGATTTGACTTGTAGTTAGGATTAGAAAGCATTGTAAAAGATAAGAAAGCAAATAGGGAGAAATCATCAGTTTCCCTTTCTTATAAATCAAATGTTTACTATAGGAAGATTAAGCGTCATCCGACTTTTTGCAATGGATGTAAACAAAACTAACTAGTCAAACAGTTGATCGCTTTGTCCTCACTGATATAAATGCACGCAGCAAGGGTGAAACAGCATACCTCATTGCATAACCTGTTCACATGATCGAAAAAAAACTTACCGGCAACTTCCACGATGTCTCCAGGAACCAAATCCCTGGCTTTTACTCTCTGAATTCCTGTTTTGTTTTGCCTTAACACTTTAGCCACTTCAGGCTCATACTCTTTTAAAGCCTCAATTGCACTTTCCGCGTTTCTTTCCTGTGGAAGAAAATTGGCGATAGCGAAGTTATTAGCCGTCAATTGTTTGGGCAGAAACGTCGACATTTTATGTCAAAAACGTTTTGCACTCACTTGCCAAACACCAATGATGGCGTTTATTATCAGGATTACAAGGATAACGAAAGGTTCTACAAATGCTGTGGTTCTATCTTCTCCTTCCTCGAACAACGCGAGTATCTGGAAACAAATTAAAGGACATCAAATGATCACTGATCGACAGAATTGTAACAGAACTGCGAGTATACTTGTACTGACGAGTAAACAGACTTACAAATGAAATAACTGCCGCCGCCAGGAGAATTTTTATAAGTAAATCATCAAATTGTTCCAATACGAGCTTCCAAAGTGGCTTCCCTTTAAAAAGTAAAAAAATTACAAAATTAACTTGAGGAAGACAGCTGATATGAATTTTCTTGATCGTTCCCTAGCAAAGTATCTCAAAAGTATCGTTGTAATAATGTTAGTATTTCGAAACTCACCTTCTTCGGCTGGAAGTTCTGTTATTTCGTTCCATGGAAAGAAACAAGAGAGAACGGAGAATTAGCGAGGAAAACTAACATTGACTACGAGGGATGTTCCAAGCCCCTTAGCGACTAAGAAAGTAAGATGGTAGTGCATGATTGAATCAAATCATACAACAAAACACCACAAGTTTATGTTTGGATAAATCACATCACAGAGGCATTAAAGCTCCTTTAACTCGCAAAATTAAAATTATATTGCCTACCGTTTGGTCCATATTTTTCCTGAGCGAGCGTCAATTCCTCCAGACTCAAGCCTTTGATTTCGCTCACAGAGAATTGATCCAACACATCTGACACCGGGTAAGTATGAGCCAGTTCCATGACGTATTCAGCAACGGAAAAATTTCTCAATTTTATGAATTTTTCAGTGGTTCAGTTAAAAGTTAAGCTACCAATGATTCTTTCTATGTTTGAAGCTCAATCTCGACGCATTCTAGAGTAAATAAAGCTAAACCTCTCTTCAAACCAAACCGTCGAGATGAGAAATTTCACCGCAGCGTTTTTCACATGTATGTCCACGCGGCCTGGACGCGGCTCACGCTTATTGGTTGAAACTCAGTCACGTGAACACTGCAACAAAAATTCAGCTGAGTTTCCACTTCCGGTTTAGCCGATCACCGGAGCACAGCAAACAAATCGCTTTTCCTGAACCCAAATTAGATCCAACTGTATTTCTAAATGAGTTATTTTATGTAAGAAGTTAGTCGATTCTGATCTGCAAGACAACAGCGAATAACAACCTAATTTCCAAGGAAGCGTGAGACAAAAACGTGACACTTCCGGTGCAAGATGTCTACACTAAAAGCGCCATCAGCCCTTTGGGCTTTTCAAATGCTTTTTTTCAAACGCGGTTTTTTTAGCCAAAATTATGCAAAAATTGGTCGAGACGCTGTTAAAAAAAGTGGAGAGGTTTATATGTGTGTGGGTGGGTATATACGGTAATTTAGTTTGCAGACAAAATTTTTTTCAGCAGAATTAAAATTGAAGTGCATTTTTATTTAGGAATTTTGACCAAGACAGTGCCTGCCGTATTGGACTTGTCAAGCAGTTGAATTAACCAATCGAATTTCACAAATATTTGGTTTTATGAAATGAGTTTGTAAGGCAATTTGGCCAGGTATTTGGTAAAGTTTTGATTAAGAAATGAGCCCAGTTGTACAAGAATTTTTGCTGACTTCACAATGTTTGCAGTGATTCAATGTATGCAAACAAATACAACACCCTCCACTCTTTGTAAGATGCTCTGAACCAATGGAAATAATTAGACTCATGGAACCATTATACTGTGTGCAGGCCCTCTTTCTGTTCAATGCTAGCAAAACAAGAACAACACGTGGATGTGCATAAAAACGCTGGCAATTCTATGCAGCAGGGGTCTTTCATGTTGTTCAACAGACCCTCAGCAGATTGAGGGATGGCTAGTAGATAGTCTGCGAACGCAGATGTATTTCCGGCTGTTGCTTCTCTCTCGGCGGAGAGAAGCGACAGCCGGAAATATGTCTGTGTTCACACGCTAGCTAGCAGAGGGAGCTGTCCCAAGTAAACACGTCTACAAGGTTTCAGTTTTTGTCAATATTTTATTGGTTGTTGATTTTGTTCTTGCACCATTTAATTAAACATCAGCGATGGTCACTTCAACTTCAACTCCGGGTTCAATACTGATTGATGTCTGCATAATGCCTGGTTAGGGAAAACAATAGAGACAACGGATGTCCTACTTATCTATTTGTTTAATTTCATATTACACTGAGTCTTTGTTGCAAGAGCAGTTGTGTCTCTCAGATGGTAGTGCATGCTAGAATATAATCATGGTATCATGACATTGGATAAGCATCATCACAGAGACAGTCAGTTATGCATGTGGTGTGCAAATGAGTACTGAGGCCTTACAAGAAGCTGAGGGTACTGCTACAATGGGCAAGCAATATTTATCTGGGGGAGGTTGATGGCTTGGATGTAGTTTAGTATCTTAATCCACAGAAACTGGAGACAAATGCCAGCATGTTAGATGTGTGACAAGCCCAGAGACCGTCCACATAGGAGGCTAGTTAGATATTAGAGAAAATTTAAGTTTGTGAATTTCTGCTTCAAAGAATTTCAAAGGATACAATCTGCTTGACAATCTCCGAGGGACTGTGAAGATCAATGAGCCTCTTGTGGATCCTCATCTCAAACCTATCCCAGGTTTTAGACCCTTCACCACAGGGAGTCTTACGGGTGGTGATCTTCAGGTACTTGGTCGGCATTCGCACAGGACCCTTCACCTTCAGCTTCTTGTCCTTAGCTCCACGGATGAGATCAGCACACACTAAACAACAGTACAACACAAACTTAAATTCGTCAGTAAAGTGACTCAATTATTGTTTCATACTCCTCTACTAAGATTCTCTCTGGTTCTTACTAACAGTAAACAGATAGCATTATAACATGGGTAGAAAACTTGAGTTTCTTCTTCTTTTTTTTTGTTGTCACTGCCAGTCAAATTTAAGACAAAACTAAAACCAATTCCAAAGGGTAACAGCCAGTAAATTTCATTTGTTGGTTATGACTTGGTAAACATTTCAGAATTTACATTCCATTCTATCTATTCAACAGTTTTGTTAATTTTTAAAGTTGCAAAGACTTTGTTTTGTTGGCATTTCCCTTTGGTGTAAAAAGGTGTCCAGCAACTCTCTGGACGATTTAGAGACTTGTTTATTTGATTGATAATTATCAACCAAGATTACAACATACCCTTTTCCAAGCTTTTGACATTGCGGCTGGTCAGTGTAATACGGATCCTGTGTATCTGAGCCTCTTCCTCTGGAACTGCACCTTCTTTCTTGTAGTGAGCCTAACAAGTCGAAAAGATTATTGTTGTACCCATTACCAAACTTACAATATACATACCCCAGACCTCTCAACCTCAAAACACCGCAAATCTGGAGACTGAGGTAAAAAAAATCTGGAGATTGATCAACCAACAGACAAAACTGAGTAAACACAGGTGCTAATCAAAATAAAGTGCAATTTCGGCCATTTTGGAAATGTGAGTGACCAAAATGCGAGAGATTGGTGATGAAAACCTAATTTGGCATGTATTCTACAAATGGTCATGGACTGCATTTCCAGCAAACAGACGGATGAACTTAGGGTTGTTTACTAACTTAATGGATTGATTTGCACAGAATTGGCACAAGAAAGACACCTAAGCAAGCCAAAAATGAAATTATAGAGGAAATTGTATCCTTTCAGCTTGTGACTCTGTTTATCATGAAATTTTTGTGTCTCTTCATGAGCCCGTGAGACTGAACTGAAAACTGTGAGTGTCACAGCAAAATCACGAGACTTGAGAGGGCTGATACCCTGCAATGCAGTTAGTCTAAATGTGCATCTCGATATAGGCCAATTAACGTTATGTGCAATGGAACCTCAATTAAAAGTACCACTGGTTATATAAATGGGGTGGCCAGATTACAGTTATGGGTGCCCTCCAGGAAATCTCTCCTACACATCTTGTTTTAACATGTCTCAAAGCCCCCTTAAGTTGTTAACAAAGCAATCTATAGAGATTTATAGGCAAGGACATCCCACATTCAAGCAATGTAACTAACACAAGTCTGGCACTGAATATCTATCTTCTAAGCTAAAAGAACTGAAAGGAAACAACAGCTCAATACATAGAAAGAACAAATAAAAGAGACCATGGTATGCCCAACATGTCGCAGTTTCACCAACACCTTGCACAGACTCAGGGCTGTGCTCTAGTAGAGTCTGGTGGCCCCTGGCACCTAACTTTTGCTCTCGGGCAAATAGAAAATCTTAGCTTTTTCATACAAATCATATGCTGGGCACCCTAGATTTTACAGGTTCAGAGCACTGGGCTCCCTTCAGTTTTCCTTAGATCACAGCCTTGAGACTCCTATTTAGTTACCAGTTTCCTCACAGCGAGCAAATGTTTGTACATGTACTACTTTTGACAAATTGATTGCAGTTTTCACATGTCTATAATCTTAGAGACTATAAAATGATGTCATAAAATGTTCAAAACTCCAGTGGAACCACGAGTCACAGGCAAGTGGTTTCATTGCCAAGTTTTGAACATTTATGGCGTCATTTATGGTAAAGTAAAGATTGTGTTGTAAGATCAAGTCATGTCCTGGAAGGTATTTTTTGGATGTGATTCTGAAAAAGATTACTCAAGCTCTAGTCTCGAATTTTCTACGAAGAGAATGCAATTCAATTCTATTGAACGCATACACTGCAAGGTAAAAACTGAAGAAGTAAGCCAAGGACTTTGATAAAGTCTACAAGTTTTGATAAAGCATGCACGTGGTATGTAAGAACATCAAGTTTAATTTTAAGGCAAATTTTACTTGTTTTACCCATTTTTGTTGCGGGACACATACTTATGTTTTGTACATCAACACATACGTCGTCTTTTTAACGATTTTAACCTACCATACTGAAACTTGGCCGACTTATTCAACACGAACAGCGGTGAGCCACACACTTGTAAAACAAAATGGCGGAGAGAGGAAAAATGAGACACGTGGTCTGGCTTTATACCTGCGGCGCGAAAAGAGCCCTGGGTACTCGGTACCGAAATGTATCCTGGGTATTCTTTCCCAAAATGGCGGAAAAGTTGTTGTGGTCGGTTGTTAAGTCGTTGCAGCTGTGATTTTAGGAGGCATGAGTCGCAGTGTAAGGGATTTGCGGGAGCTTGTAAACGTATCTCGATTGTCGTACAGGGATGACGAAGAAGTAGACGATTTGAACTCCGCATCAGCGCAAGATTTTGATAGCATTCCATTAGAGGTATCACAGCCTTCTCTTCCAAATAGAAGAAACAAGGATTTAGCGCCTTTAGGTTCAAAAGAGAAACCTGTCAGTCCGCCTTTGAGTTCTGGATCTTCAGGGAGGGGGTCTCCCCTACCCCCGATAGGCTCTGTACACAGTCTTTCATCAAATAACAGTCCATCTTCATCTGGGAGAAACTCCCCAGCAAGTCATTCCCATGATGATGACAGAGTGATTTCAGCTCGCAAGAAAGACATTAAACCATCTAAACCTAATTTTGACAACATTTTGCTTTATATGGACTCTACTGTAGTAGGGGAATGGCTAACAAGGGCAAATGACTCCATTAAACAGCTGACATCCTGGCTACATTCTAGTGACAACTTTGTTCAGTTCGCACACTTTTGGCTATCAGAAATGCCCAGATCCAAACAAAGAGAACTCATGGATATGGAATTCTCGGTTTTAATGGAAGAAATATATTTTGCATTTGGCGCTGGCTTAAAAGGGGGATCTGTTACTCCTGAGGAGATTGACGCTTTTGCAAGAGCTGTGTTATGGGAATATCCAGAAAAATTTCACAGCTCTGAAACTAGGGACTTCTTTCTCAACATTCTACTCTGCTTGTGTTCAGGAAGGAAAAACAATTACCGTGTACTTCTGTCAGACGTACAATGTTCAACATTAACCAAACAATTTGTTCAACTCATTTTAGCGACAAGAGCATTTGCAATCGTTAATATATGCTCCGGGGTGCTGGAATTTTTCAAGACGGCATTTCAAAGGAGTGCTTACACCAACTCAGTTGGTAATTCTCTTGCCAGCAAAAGTCTGGTTACCATAGCAACTGAGTTTGCATTTCAAGCTGTACAGAAAGAGCTTCCCGATGTCCTCGATTATTTGATGAGGAACTACTCCCTTCAACATCAGTCTCTGAAGGACAGTGGTGGAAAAAGTCTGATTTTCACTGCTGTGCTCAGTGGAAATGACAAGATGCTTGGACATCTGTTGAAGGTAAATAGAAGTGTTTGTAAGGGATGCATACATAAATAACTTTTATTTTCATTCAGATTTCAGGGTAGTATTATTATGCTTATATCTCCAAAAAATGAGATGACCCTATGTCCTGTTTTTGATCTAGACTTGATTATAAACTTGAGCAAAAAGTCCAACGTTTTAGAAATTATTTTCATTAAAGAAGAAGAGGCATCCAGGCATCCAGATTTAACTTTATTAGTGGATTAGAAAGAATTTGTACAGATAGCTTGTGTCAAGGTCAAAATAGAGTCTAAAAAAAAGCACTGAGGTGGAGAAAAAAAGATATCCCAAGGAAAACCAGGTAAACAGCAGCTATTAATAGGGGTTTTATTAGAAGCTGTGACCCAGGTACTGTTACCTGTGCACTCTGACCAGACCATTTGCCTTTGAAGAGATTAAAAGTCATTCAAGACAAAACAAAATTACTAACTAAGGTGTAATAATCTGTTCACCTTTAAGAACCCTCCTACCTAAAAAAAATTAATGGATACCACCTGTAGCATAAAGATTTATGAGCAGTAAAGCAATTAAACTATATTTCCTAGGTGGTTAATGTCTGTTAAAATAATTGCTGATGGCATATTTGTACCATTTTTTTCTGTTAAAAAATGTTTAGGTAGGCCAAGTGTATTCTGACCAAGCTTCACTAGCTGATTTTTGTTCATTTTGATCATGTGTCTCATTTAGTTGAAGCCAAGCGTGGATGTAAATGAAAAAGCACCTTCAGGCAACACTCCTCTTCATGCCGCAGTAAATACAGGAAATATCAGCATGGTCAGACTGTTAATTAATGCAGGAGCAAAGGTCAATGATTGGAATGCTGAATGTGAGGGTGCGACACCACTTCATCTAGCCATCATGAGTGGTGAGTTAACCTTTTCTTTAATATACATTAACTTCTTAAAACAATACCTTTCTAACTCAAAAATTATTAGGGATTGATGTATACGCTGCTTTGCACACAACATTACATACTGTGTCTGATCCTTCAATAACAGCCCTGCCAGTACTCCATTGGACAAAAAGACTCCAAGTACTTAATGCACTCAAGAAACATGTTGAGTGCAGACACAGCAGCTGGCCAGATCACTGTGTGATAATGACTAACCAGTTCTGATATAATAAACAACACAAACATAAAATAACCAACACTTCTGAACTCAAGTTGTGCTGTTATTAAGATGGCTACACAGGAAAGTACATGTAGATGATATAAATCAAAAGGAACCAGTTCTGGTGTAGACCAGCCTTTCACTTTCCAGTTCTTGTTGTCCTTTTGTCATTTCAAGCTCTAAATTCCCAGTCATCTTCATTGTAGTCACCAGCCAGTTAACTGTTCATTGGTGGCTTCTTGTGACAGCCCAGTGATATTCATTGGGAGGACCCACTCTTGTCGATGAATTTTACTCCAATGCAAATATAAGAACAAATGCTTGGTTTTATCAACAGAGTTGAAATTAAGGTAATTTGGCTACAGTAAAGAGATTTGAGTGCTGATGTTTCAAGTGTTAACCCTTTGTCAGAGTGAATCTCTCTTCGTCAGCTCTCGAATCTCTTTATGGTGGTCAAATATCCCTATCAACTTTTTTGATAAAACCGAACATTTGTTTCTACTCACCCACCGACACAGCACCATAGTTTGTTTAGAAACTAACCCACTTATCCATTCACAGATATAAGACCCTGACAACAAAGATTGGTTTGTTTTTTTATTTATGTATCATCTGCAAGGATGCACAGGTTTTATTTTTACTCACCAAGTGAGGAACAGTTTAACTTTCATTGTAAAAACTTAGCTTTGTTGCTCAATGAATTAATGACCTGATTGTTTGCTTCTTGTATCTTTTCTGCAGGGAATGCTGACATGGTGTCAATGATGTTAGAAGCTGGATGTGATACAAGTGTTAAGATGGGAATCCCTGCTACAGTCACACCATTGAGTCTAGCAACAGACTTAGGACTGGAAGATATCATTGAACTCTTATCCAAGTCGAGTCTCTCTTGAGACTTTCAAAATGAAATGGTTCCCTCGCATTTCTAACAACAGAAGAATATAAAATGCACAAGACTCAGCTACATGTAACTTGCAGCATGTTATGCTTAACTGAGTATTGCCTTACCAAATGCGAGCATTCTATTCATGAATGTTGTCTTGGTGAGAACAACTGCAAAGTGCAATTTCTGTGTGTTTCCCCACCAAAGAGAGTGTTTCCTTTCGTTTGTAGGTAAGTTTCCTCTTGTAAAACCTTTTTCCAAGCTTACATCATGGACTCAACTGAAACTATCTTTTAGCCACAGGGCGAAACACCCTCACCACCCCACACCCCTCACCTTTCCACAAGAGTTTAGGTTTTAACCAGTCTGCAGAGCATGGTAAATACAGGCAGGAGATTTCAGAAAATTGTCCTTGTTTTTTTTAGAAAATGTCTCTGCACTTGTGAGATCTTGTTGCATTTTGCCATCCTCTGCAGACTAGGGTATTAAAATTTGGTTGTGTGAAGAATTCTGTAAACTTCTAGGTTTATATGATTTGGGATTGAGATGATCAAGCTGCCTTATTTGAAATGTCGATAACAGACACAGTGGTTTGTTCTTTAGTGGCATTTTTAGGATAAAATGTCATTAAAAATGTTAAATAGTAGAGTTGTATTTTTGTTGTGCAAATAGTGAAGAAATCAAAGAAACAAATGAAACAATCAGAAATCCAAGCAAGAACGTGTAGCAGAACTTCGGCCACAAGTGGTTTGGAGTTAGTTCCTGGTTGCTTATTTGATTTGATTGGTTAGCACACGTTGCACAAGTTTTCTGCAGCAGTTACAAAATTGAACGAAACCGAACCAGACGTGTTAAGTGAGACTAGTGTTTCCATCTCTCAGTCTTCTCAAGGAAGAGAACCGTGATCGAGTCTCGCCCTGACTGACTGACACGCCTTGGCTGTTACTGGACACCTTAGCTCTTGGCTATTTGAGAGCCATGTAAACCTGCTTCACGTTAACAAGAACGTGACCCTTGAATTGTGATTGTGCACCCTCTCTTCTCTTCTTGTGTCTTCTGGGATTACTTCTTCCTGCTCCGAATCGAGATTTGTCTCTAACCTCTCCACGGTGTCGAGGCTGATGGAAGGTGTGTTTGTTCTACTGTAGTCACTAGAATCCAAATCATTTGTCTTCTCTTTGAGAGCTGGATTTTCCAAACTAAAAAGAAATACAGCCTTTTCAGTTTTACAGAGACTTTCACATCGAGCAATTTTCTTTAAAATCGTATGGTAATTTTTGACCCAACACACCGATTAATGCTAATCCAGGATTAAAAGTAAAACGAGGGTTTCATCTCGCTCGTTAAAAATGGTTTTAAAAGCTAATTTCAAGCTGAAGGTAAAGAAAAGTCTAAGTCAAAACTGAGGGACAAAACTCTTTTGCAAGAATCTTTATTGATCAGTAATTAAACTCGATTTAAAGTTCACGTTAATCCAGGATTAGCTTAATCAGGCTTTGAACAACTGGGCCCAGGATACTTAACCCAGCGTAACAAAAACCTACGATCGAATTATTTTTTAATAAAGTGTCACGATGTAGAATTTAAACTTTTTACTTTTGGCTCATGTCTCGGAATTTGTCTGTTCACAGAATTATACCTTTTCACTACTCTTTTCTTTTTTATTGTCATCGTTACAAAACTTATCCAATGTTAGTGTGACCTCTACGGTTTGAAATACTCTACGATATAAGCAGGGTGTATTATGAAATAAAATTATTTGTGAAACCTTTCCATAAAAAAAATCAGCACAAAAAAACTCACGAAATTGTGTTTCGACAAAATGGTGTACATTCAGTACCGCGTACCCTTCAATAAACTTGACACACTCTTTGTGACCGTAAATCTGAGCCACTCGTTTTGGTGAGTCTCCAGTGTAATCCTTTTTCGTGACGCTTACTCCGTTATCAACAAGAGCCTGCAGTATTGCCACACAGCCTTTTTCAGCGGCGCAGTGAGCTGGTGTCCATCCTCCTGCCATGCGCATTTCACCATCTGCGCCATGCTCCAAAAGTTTATCTACGCACGCCACGTGACCTAAATGTGAAACAATGGTAGTGGCCTGAATCAGGAAACAGAACGACCGCGTCTGCAGCGCCTAAGATCCCAGGGCAAGGCCGTAAAAAACCTACTTTGGGGCTGCATAATAAATATCTAGCCTTTGTTATCTATTCTATCAAGCACGTCACCTCCGCCGTTAGGATCAGTCCGCCGTCAGTATTTTGCTGCATAACAACCTTGATTTAAGTATGGCTTCTGTTTCAGGGTTACTTACCAACCATGCAACGAAGCGCCACTTCTAAATCATACCATATGGGACGACCAGCACTGTTTGCAACGTGTTACATGGTGGGTCGAGAGAAAAAAAAAACGTGTTACATAATTGGTCGAGAGAAAAAAAAACGAACAACAGAACGATGATGCTAACCCTCAAAAACAATGTTACTGCAGGTTATCAGGGTACAGTGAAAAGAGAGCTTTTGAAAGCTGCAGGTGAACTTTACCATATGGGGATTTAACGGTCATTCAGTTCTACATTGTGCCACAGAGAGAACTAAAAGTTAGAAGCGGGGAATAGTGCTAAGGCTATGAAATCTCATTAAGCAATCTTTTGTTGTTGTTGTTGACCCGAAGGTCGGGACTGGAAGAGGAGAGACCCTAGGAACGAGGTTGGTTGTATCAGCAAAGCATCTTGGGTATAGTGATCGATTTAATTTGGAAGGGAACTGATAATCGATTTAATGTAAACGATTCAATTTGCTCAATTTAGAAGGAAACTGATCGATTTGGAAGGTATCCAATCAATTTGAAAAGTATCTGACCGAATTAACCCGTCCGCTACCCGCTACGAGAAAGTGGCACTCGATATAGAAAAAGGTTTGATGACTGAATTGGAGCTATGGCGCTTATTTTGGAATGTTGACTCTCAGTTTGACGTGTTGAATTTTGACAGCATAAACGCGCCATATAAAAAGCCTCGCCTAATTGGTTTCATGGTTTCATGAACGTTTGAAGAATTAAGTTACTCAGGATTTCCATGATTGTTGCAAATCCTTGTTCTCCATCTTGCTTTTCAAGAATGCAGTACTGATCTTGCGATCGTACATTAAATGTTGAAACAAATTACATGCAATAAGTCACGCTCATCACACTATTAAGTGTTTTTTCTCTACCTGCGGTGGCTGCCACGTGCAAAGGTGTTCTCTTTCCCCAGTCCCAGTCTTCGCAGTCCGGATTTTCCTCACCACTCAGCAACAGATATTCAAGGGCCTGGGGATCACCAATGGCAGCAGCCTCGTGCAGAGCCGTCATGTGTGACGTCACGATCGATCTGAAAGCTCTGTAAATTAGCATCCTGACTCATATTAATATTTTAAAAGAAGACTGACCTCAGATGTACTCTACCGCAGTTTACTTCTGAGTCAGTACATTTTTTATTACTTTGGAGAGTTCCGAATATGCTTTGATTCAAACCCTGTTAATTTTCCTCTGCGCACGCTTGGCACCAGTTCATATTTCCAGGTAATTCACACTACAAGGATCGCGGTGATCTGCCATTACACATTGTATGAAATACGTTGTTTGTACGACTGAGAAATAACCCCGAGTTTCGATTGTAAATAATTTCGCAAAAAAGGAATAAACATTTCCCTGTTTGTTAAATTTGAGGGATGCAGCTAGACTAGAAAGCATGCAATTTGCGTTTTTAATTTTTCCACACATGATCCTGGTGTTTCTAACTGTTTTTCTTCCCGGCTTTAAATAGATACAGTAGCTGGATTCCATGGTCTTAGAGAGTTCAACTGGGACACAACCGATACTTCTCAATTAAAAGTTATTATTGGAAGTTAATTTCCGTCGACAAAGCCCGACGTGGACATTAATTTTATTTTATCTAACTTCTATTCTCTAGCGGTCATTAATTCCTTTTGAGGATCGAACCAGTGTGTTAGTTGATTCCGTTTTGAATCGTTAAGTTTTAAACCAATTTGTAATGTATAAACCATATTAGAAACTGTTAGCACCCAACTTAACTATTGAATTTTACGAGGCTCACAAAACAAACCAAACATTGAACTCCTGGCAGCGAATGACGGTTGTTATGGAACGATTTGCAAGCCAGAGACAAAAGGTAAATAAAGTTTTGAAATGCAAAATTGCTTAATGTTGATATTCGGTTGAACCGAAAACGAAACAAAAATATCAGTGTTATAGGATTTTATAATCTGACTCTTTTTTGCCTGTCCTGAAATAAATTTTGTGGTACGTTATAGAAGTTCTGTTTCTCCGGCCAGTTTTATGAGCAAATTGTTACACTTTAACAGCATATTCAAGGCTTACCTTTATTACAGCGCTTGAGGCGTTCTTCTGATCTCAATGATAAAAACTTACATTCATTTCGCCCGTTTCCTTTGATAGTTAAAGACCATACACTAAAATTTCTTGAATGTAACGCTTCGAATTTAACAATTTTCGGCTCAAGGTTCCCGCTGATGGAAATATAGGCTAAATGCGAGAGGCATTTTACATATTAGTGACACACGGACGTGGCGCTTTTTCACACACAGCAAGTAGTTTTGTGTCCACTTGACAGAAATCAGCGCCAAGAAAGACATTTGTACTAATAAAGGTTGCCATAACAAAATACACCTGCTGATTTTGATTTATGCACATAAATTATATCGCGTCCGGGAGATTTGCCGCCCAGCTGGCTACTTTGCATTGTATTAAGGTCAATTTACACTGTAACGTTTTGGGTTGTGTCTTTCGAAATGTTTTAGAGATTATGCTCTGTATATTTGTTTGGACTCGTGACCCTCACAGTTTTTGCTGTGCACTAGCTTAATGCTGCCGGATTTCTGCGTTTTTCCTCACTAAAAACTAATGCTGCTTCCAAACATAAACGTTTTCTGTCGGGATGCGCTGGCAAATCATCGAAACGGAGCCATTTCCTGAACGCTGATCAACACATCATCTGCGGAACCAGAAACTACAAAGTGCGTTTTTGGTCGTCTAAGGTCCGACAAAAACGAATGACACACCCAAACCGTGTCAACGAAAAAAGTTTTAAAACCTCACCTTTACAAATTATAATTTCCAAAAACTTCATTATGACATTAACCTCGAGTAACTAGGACATGGTCGCTTTCACGTTGACTTGTTTCCTTTGCAGGATCACAGAGCCAAGAACCTAAAATATTTGACGCTCTTTTGTAGTAAAAGATGCCCAAGGCATTTATTTTTTATTCTTAATATACAATATATTATTTTGCTAGAAACAAGAATGTGTTGCTACAAAAAGGGGTACATATAATTTGTTACTGGCAACTGAAACAAGGACAGGACTACGATTAGGAGATAACATTTATATTTAAGCAACCCATAAAGCTACGTTATAAATTCAATACCAAGAGCAGCTACCTGGTCTACAAACAGCAACTAATTCTGCGGCCTCGAATAAAAACTACGAAGACTTGAAAATACGAAAACTATAATAAGGAAAAAATTACGATTCGCTTATGCGTGATAAAACCACAGAAAATCTATACGTATGTTGCTCAAAGTTCCTACTTTTCATTTCGTAAAAATACTGATGATAGTACCGATGGCAATAACTTAAAAAAATCTACCACAAAAGCAGAAAATAGCTTACTTCTAACCATCTTCCACAAATTAAATCACACTAAAATAAATAAAAAATCTAATTTAAACAAAGCTTTAAAAATGTTACGCCAAGGCTTCCATTAGTGCAAAGTTAAGATAGCTGGAGGTATCCTTGAAAACTAGCATGCAATAATTAAACATAAGTTGAAACAGGTGAACGGCAGCAAGAAGACATAATTTTCTGTGTTTGTATGCAAACACAATCTCACAAGAGACAGACAGAGTAAGAAGGTTCTTCCCACTACCTAAACTGTAACATTTTTGTCGTATTATTCTGTAAATTGGTTTTGTTGTAATAATAAAAAAATAATGTTATTTGATTTACTTAACCCAACACTTCTAAGGGTTATCGCTATCCACAAATGATGTTGAAAACTAAAAAGATTACAGTCAAGTTCTTCGGCTAATTTCGGATTCTGAAAACTGTTTAAGCACTTCCAACCGGTTAATGTGTGCATAGCCTCTCCCAAAATGGACAAAGACGTTTCTAAAGCCCACAAGCAATCAATAAACTATGTGATAACATCTCCTTTTTCGTTTCAGTGTTGCAAAAGGAGAAGGTAAATCAGGAGATGTCTGCACAAAGATGATGAGAATGGTTGGGAATAACTCTGATAATATATTAAACATATTAAGACTTCATTTGTACTGTGGCACTTATAACAATCAATAATGCTGCTGCTGCAGATGATAACAATGATAAAATATTAATTTCAAAATATGTTACATATACTGTAAAATGATTCAAAAGAACTGCACATATTCTCTAAAAACAAAAACTATTGAAGGGTACATTGCTGGCACTTGAACAATCTCATATAACTTTATGATTTCTATTTCAGGTCAATGCCATGGTGTGTAACGAGCAGCATTCTCCTTCCGACTGCAAAACAAACAAAACATCAAAAACATCAAATATGTCTTACAGACATTTTACAATAACTATCAACATTCCCACACACTGATTGGGTCGTAGCTATTGTCTGTGCTGACGTCAGATATAATGCGTGTGCTTTATTTCTTAACAGAAAATAAAGCTAATTCCGCTTGTACTTTTTCCATGTTATTGCAAAAAACAAATCAATGGCAGTTTTCTATGGTCTATACAAGCATAGACCATTGGAAACTGACATCGATTTGTTAAATTTAAAACAAAATTAAAACCCATAAATATGTGTTACACACGGCTTAAGAATCAGGCAAGTTACATTTCTGAGGAACACAATAAAACAAATTACACTTCTTTGAAACATAATGTGAATCCTGTCTTGATCACACTCACGTTGGACAATTAGGCCGTAGAAGCCTGTGATTTAAGTGCAAACAGGTGGTGAGCTGAGGAGGGGTGAAGTTCAACATGTGTTTATTGAAGAACACATCAACCATTGTCATCCCTATGTTATTCACTCGATTTCTTGAATTCCTCACTGTGCAATTTGCACCTATCATGCTAGCTAGCTAAGGGAAAGCTAGCTAGTACAGTGTAACCTTGATTTAACAAAATGCAAAGGACTGGAGAATGTCCTTGTTATACCGAGGTCTTTGTTCCATAGAAGTTCGTTAAATTGAGGTTCCACTGTAGACCTGTGGATGAAATGCTCTTTGAACAACCGCTGAGTCCAGCATCATAACAAATGATTACCTTTTTCTCTGATGCAACAAGAAAATGACTATCAGAAACAAAGTTATCCCACCAATGGAAGCAAATATTATTGTCCAAGGAAATCCATGCTGAAATATTAAATGAAAAAAGTCCTCCTTTGGTTTTCAATTACACATAGAGTTTAACAAATCAGTAAGACTGGTGAAAGAGACAAGAAGACAATGACAAAGGATTAAATTAAAGGCAGCAGGACTTCTTACCTTCACTAAGCATTTGTATCCAAACCAGCCTGACTCACATAAACACTCTGAGAATCCTACACAAACACAGAAACTTAATCACGCAGAACCTACCCTGGATGCCACAGGCCTTTCTTGGGTGGTTTGCAGTTCCAGTCAAAGTCTCTTAGCCCCCCAAAAGCCTTTGATACCCAAGATGCACACAAGCAGAAATTATATGTTTCCTTTCATTCAAGCCCCAGTTGCTCAAAGAGTGGATAACTTTATCCAGGGAATAAGTTGCTATCCATTGGACAAAACTTATTTGTTGGAGTACATTTTATCCACTGGATAGAGTTATCTGCTCTTTGAACAACCGGGGTGTCAAGCTAAAAGTGTATACTGTCAGAACAGGAGGGCCACACAGGTTAAAATGCAAATGGAAGCCAACAATTTGAAGGAATATCTGTGAAAATGACACATTTTGATAAAATACCTGGTCCATTTGGGAAACAATCAGCGTTACTTGGACAAGTTACTGAAACAACAAAAACAACAAAGAAAGTTTAACGATCATATTTCATCGGGATGACAGTATCAAATATAATAAAATTAATTTAAGTTGAAACCAAGTTTAATGTCAATATTTACCATTAAGGATTTTGCAGGCATCTGCCCTTTGTCCTTCACACTTCCTTTGAGACTCATTATTAACAGAGGAGCTATTCCAGAGATCATTTCCTCCTGTGCAATTACATCGTCCTGGCAAAACCCTAGATCAGAATGTTAATGGCCATCATTATTTTAGTACAACACACGCAACAGCTGGGAGGGGGGGGGGGGGGGGTTAGGGGAAGGCCAAATTGTTAAATTGTTAAAACCCAAAGCCCCTATTTTGATTACAGAAAGAAGATCAACCCCCCAAAAAGTCCTTTCCAAAATCATTGACCCGCCAAAAGTCATCACAAATTTTCCAAACCAAAAAAAGTCCTCAGATCACTTACTTATTCCAACCCCTCCCCCCCCAAAAAAAGCCTTTACACTCACCCAGTTGTGCTTTATCCCCCGCCCCCCCTCCTCTGGGATGCAACATCAAACCCTATATGTTGATAAGCTGTACAAAAATATCAGGGAGAGGGAATTGAAGTTTTACCGTACTCAACAACCAAGCCCTCACTGTTGATAATAAATTTTACTGTTTACATTATACATGTTCATTGTTGGATAACTTGCCTGCAGTTTGAGCAGGGGACCATGAAGGTAACAACTGACAACTTTCCAAACGCTACATGGCTGTTCTGACCTAAGTACGAGACTTGTGGCTGCAAGCTTGGTTTATAAATGTTGCAAAGTTTGAATTTCTTTGATACATATTGAGAGATGATGATCCTAAGAAACCTTATTGTATTTGAAGAAAGAATAACTCAATACTTACACCTCTGAAAGGTTCTTCAGTCCTTTAAAACTGTTACGAAATGTGCCATCATCACATTTTAGGTGAGGATTACTCTGTAGGTATCTGCAACAAGTTACACAACATGATGATCACACTCAGACCATTCCTTCAATTGAAGGGTTTGGTAGATTTCGTTTTTACAAAATCAAACTAAGTTTTTGCATGCAGACTTGTTTTAACGTGGAGAATGATCGTTTTGGGATTTTTTTTGGTGCCTACCATGTTATGCAACATAAACAGTTCCTGTCTACCAGGATAAACAAATAAACAAAGAAACTTGGTGTTCTTGATAACAAAAAAAATACATGTGATTAATGTTAATGTTGTACTGCTGACCAATATCATAGCAACTGTATGTATACTTACAGCCATTTAAGGCTTTTCACAGACTCCAGGCTAGGCATAGTTGTTAATGAGCAGTTACTGAGATCCAGCCTGAGACAAAGAGATCATATTTATCAGCAAAGACACAAAAAATGTTGTCCAAACAACACAAGAAAGCATTAACATTCACCACTAAAATTGGCCTATGAAAATATTGGTCCTTTAACAGGGTTGTCGCTAAGCGCCGGCTGCCGGCGAAATTCGCCGGCTGGGAAAGAGGTCATCGCCGGCTGAATTTTGGGTGGCAAGCACTCGGTTAAAAGGGCAATGAACAGTTCTTTAGTTACCCACAAGCAATTGTTCGATTTAGAATAATATATTTTAAGTGAAAAGGTTGAATAAACTCCTGACTACCTTGAGTATCGATGCCATAAAGTAATTGAAATAAAGTCTTGTTTTGAGAACTTGTTTACCGTGCCCTCTTTCCGTTTTCTGCGTCCGCCATCTTGTCAACACGAAGCTTGGTAGCCCCCGCATTCAAGGCGTTGCGAAAGATTGGGAACGAGTTTGTTACCAGGTATTTGTGTCAGATTGGAGAAAGAAGAAGTCTTTCTCTGTAGCATGACAGAGAAAGAGAAAAAAAAACACGAAGGAACTTCTTCGTAATGTTTTAATACATGTTTATGCTCATGAATAGCAAGAAGAACTGGGCAAACGGAGGAACAACTGAACAAACCAGAAACGTAAACGGTCTGCCGAGTGCTCGAGGGGCGAAAACGAACGAACGAGAAACCGAGTGAACGAACCCGCGAAACTGGATGAACAGCTGAACGACCGAGTGGACAGCTCTTTTGTTTGCAGTTCTAAGCATTTATAAGAATCGATTTTCTGATATTCTAGTGGAAACTTAACAGCACTTACCTTTTCGGAACGAATGGAAAGCGATGTAGCTTTCCTTCTCATTACTTTAATGTTAAGTAAATGTTGAAAATCTTACGCACGTATTTTCATTTTTAATGTTAAGAGTATACATGGCATTCATGAAAAACGGGTTTTAGTTAGATTAGATTAGTTGTAGTTAGGTTTTGAATTTTGTTTAGGAGAGTTCGGACATTTCTAATTTTTCTACTCCTGATGGATTTTACCGTGTTTAAATAAAGAACTATTCTTCTAGTGAGCTCACCAAAAAGAGAATTAAGACAACAGCATAGATTGACGAACAGAAGTAAAACAAAGCACTGTCTGTTCAGAAGCCACAGTGTACAGACCTGGTAGAGCGTTCAAGGAACGCCAAACAACGAAAACCACACGAAGGAAATATGGAAACGTCAAAGCGAGGGAGAAAATTTTGAATAAATTCAGGGTGAATCTCTGTACCACACGTTTCAAACTGCGGCACCACAGCTGACCTTCTCTTTAATGGTTGTTTCTTTTCGCATAAAAGAGCCCCTAGATTTCACCAGAGTGCACCAAATTGAATTAAAATTTTCAACATTTCCTGGGGAGGCCCCCCCAGACCCCCCTAATGGGAGGGGGCGACCCCCTCCCATACCTACCCCTCCGTCGGCTATGCCGACGGCAGAAGGCACTTCGCGCGTTCTTTAGCCGGCTCAATTTTTCAGCTAACCGGCAGACAAATTTCTTAGCTACAACCCTGAACTTTAAACATACCACCCCCCCCCCCCCCACCCCCAACCTAAGTATGGTAGCCATATAATCTTTGCCAGGATCTGCTTTTCCTGCGTAGTTACAAAGTACACAAAAATATCTTTGTTTAAGCAGGAACTGTCGCAAAGACACCTTAGTTTCTTGGACCATCTTGAGATGCGCAGAACGCATGCACAGTGGCAAAAGGAGGTACCGTCCTTAAATACCCATCCAGCCTGCCGAAATCAAAGGAAGATTTATTTAAAACAATAGGCCTTATCACGGTTTTCGACGCCATTTTGACGAGTAGGCAAACAGGCTCGAAATAACAGTGTTTGTATGGAAATCCAATGTCAAATAACTTTCATAAAACATCGCTTCTGAAAAATTCATGAATTGGAAACTTTTGGCAATAGGAAAAGGATTTTAAGAAAAAATTGGAGGGATATAGCTGAACCAGAAAGTGTCCAGTCGTGTTTTGAACTTTCCATACATTTGTCTGTTAGCGAACCAGCCGTGAACTGCTCTAAGAATAGCTCGTGGGAAAAAAATACAGGGAAATGTATGGAAAGTTCAAAACACGACTGGACGCTTTCTGGCACAGCTACATCCCTCCAAATTTTTTCTTAAAATCCTTTTCCTAGTGCCAAAAGTTTCCAATTCATGAATTTTTCAGAAAAGATGTTTTATGAAAATTATTTGACATCGGATTTCCGTACAAACACTGTTATTTCGAGCCTGTTTGCCTACTCGTCAAAATGGCGTCGAAAACCGTGATAAGGCCTATTCAAGCTGATCCAACTGGACTACAACTGTAGCACCAGAAAGACAATGGAGCGTTTTCAGGGAGACCATACCGGTGGTATAAAACAAAAAATTATTTTTCTTTGGGAAATAAACGTTTGTTTTTATGGGAATATTTTCTTTGATGCATTGTTCTGTACCTCCAACATGGCCGCCGTGAAAGCTCTTTATACATACTCAGTAGCAGAATGATTATTAACTCCAGGTTACATGATGATCATTCTAAGGAAAATTAGATAGCTAAGAATGTCTATAACGTTTACTTACCCAACTACAAGACCATCATTCACACAACATCGGCCGCTACTAGTTTCGTTCACGCGTTTATCACAAGAAGTGGTGGTATTGCTACCGTGACAAGACCTTCTACAAACTTTGAGTTCACCTGGATCTTGCGTCGATCGGCTTTGCAAGTTACCAGAGCTTGTATTTACAATTAATAAAATATAAAATGGTAAAAATCCTAAGCAAAATCGGTAAAAATTTAGATTCATATTTACAAACTAGTGAATTTCAATTTTCAAGAAGACCTCCTGAAGGTCATGTGATTGACCTCTCATGAGGGAACCCGCTGAATAGGTAAGCTGAGCCAGTAACTAGGATACCTCAAGCGCTAAAACATGGCGACTGCACTGTCATGATCATAAAAAATATATTTATTGCAAACGCGATTTCCGTGCAAACTTGGAGATTGTAAAACGCCAAAATGCAACTTCGGTACATGAAAACTCTCCTCAGCCCACAGGTAATTGTTCAAGTGTCATTCTTTTTCTTAATTTCATTCTAGAACTGCAATTATTAATATTAACTTTAGTCATGGATCGATAGGGGTTGTAGCCTATCCTTGATATTTTGTGATGCGGTCAACTATTCAGATGGTGTAATCACATTATAACTAGTAGTGGTTCAATCTTAAGCTATTTATTTAACACAAACACAAATTTCTTCCTTTGATAATAAAAATTAATGCATTCTCCTATGAAACTGAAGTATACAAAACCTGACCTGCAGTAGTCAATACTTCATACTTGCAAGTCTAATAATTTTCAGCACAGGGCCAGTTGGGTATTTGCTTTTCTACATTGATTCAAACACCAACACCCTGCCTTGCAGCAGTTCTGGTGTTGTGATAGAAAGTTCAGTCATGTAATAAATAGATCAGGGGGTAAGATTTTAAATAAACTATGGTACTGCATTTGTGGGGGAGTGGAAACGAATATATTTAGTATTTTGGTGGTGAGTATTTGTCTACCATAAAAATTTTCAAGAGCTGCTGTTTAAACCACTGTAATCAGTAAGAAATTATCATTGGTGACTGTTCATGATTTATTAAAGAAAGAATTTGCCAGAGTTATAGTTGGTAACAACAGTTAAAGCTAAATTTAATATCGGGAAAATCTTAAACTGAGGCCTTGCCAGGCGATAGTGAGGTCAATACGGCTAGGCCAAGGTTTGAGATTTTCCTGTAACAACTGAACGGTTGAGGTTATTAAGTTGTTTGTTATATGGCTTTCTTTTTAAGAAAAAAAAAAGCATTTCAATTCAAGCCTAACCCTAATTTGCATGGTTGGTAATCAGTCTGTGGGCATTACGGGTGCGTAACGCCCTGCTCGGATGTCACTCTTAGCCAATCAGAGCATGTGTTATAAATAGATTTCAACCGCAAACTAGCCTGTGGAACTACGAAAAGGCCATGCTCATCAAAATAGTTGCTTAGTTGCCTTTTAATCTCCTCATTTGATGCTACAACATGAGTAAAGAGGGCTTTCCACCCAGCCCTAGCTTTGCGAGGTTTTGCGAGTCACGTATTTCTAGTAATTAATAAAATATTTATTTGTTTGTTTTCGTAAATATTTAAGGATGGAGCCTGCAAGGTCACTGCAATGGCTTGGTCACCAAACAATACCAAAATGGCGGTAGTAACCATGGACAGAGTGGTTATTCTGTATGACGAGCTGGGAGAGAGAAGAGATAAGTTTTCCACAAAACCAGCAAATGCACAGGTAATTTTCCTAAATTATTGCATTAGAATGTAACTTAGAAGGAAGGACCCTTCTGTAAAGCACTTTCGAGTGAAGTAGATATTATTATTATTATTATTATTATTATTATTATTATTATTATTATTATTATTATTATTAATGGATGAACAGTTAAAGGGGATAGGGGTGAAAATTGTTTCAATCAGTTTTTTTTAAAGTGTTGATCATTCTGGGATTATTGCCCAGGAATAAAACCCCACCTCATTTCCTCTTCTAAATCCAATGACCACTGCGGACTATATCTATAAATGGCTGCTCCATGAACGTTTGGTTGCACTTTTTTTTACATGAGTTGAGAGTATCTGTAACAAGTGCTGGAAGACGTTTTTAAACTGAAGACGATAGGAGAGCTGTTTCAGAAACATGTTTTTTAAAATCAAAATGGTTGTCGTTTTTCTTAAAATATTTCAAATTTTGGTAAACATTATATCTCTATTTAATGCACACTCCTCTGTGAATCATGTTCTAATCATTTGTAATTTATTTTCTCATCAGGCTGGAAAGAAGAGCTACATTGTCAAAGGACTTGCATTCTCTCCAGATTCCACCAAAATAGCTGTGGGACAAACAGACAACATTATATTTGTCTACAAAATTGGAGAGGAATGGTAGGATTTTATAATTAACCACATATAGCACTTGTTCATTATTTAACTAGTTCATGATGTACTGTATATTTGGCTACATTAGTACCCTGAGCTAGCAGAGTTACCTTTGATATTTACGTATAAGATTGACTTTTGTTATTAAATTAAGCAGAAAAACTAACGCGGAGAGATTTCGACGTTTCGATGACATCCTGTCATCATTACCAAGAAAATGAAGAAAATTTACATAAGTAAGTAGACAAAACTAAACTGAGGTCACTTGATGATTCACTGGCCAGCTTAGAACAATAGACTATTGTTTTCAGTTTAGTTTTGTCTACTTACTTATGTAAATTTTCTTCATTTTCTTGATAATGATGACAGGATGTCATCGAAATGTCGAAATCTCTCCGCGTCAGTTTTTCTGCTTAACCTTCGATATTACTACCTAAACTAAAAAAGAAGAAGATGACGATGATGATGATTATTGTCATTACTGGTATTAAAAAGTGGAAGAGGATTGAAGGGGACTTCGCTCGCATGGTTAATAAATCATCTGTTTTTTTTCAGGGGTGAAAAGAAAGTTATCTGCAACAAGTTTGTACAGCAGGTTTGTGATGTTTACAGAATTTTATTGTGATGCTAACAGAGACTCAGGGTATGTTTATGTGTTACATGCATGCATGAAAGTTTGCTGTAGTTTTTATATATATTATACAGCAATAAATGCTCCTGACATGTTATAAACAGCTAATGCCCTGGGATGGGGTTGCGGGATCCAGAACAGTGGCCTCCTAGATCTACCACTATCAGTGTCAAAATTTTTTAGTTGTTATTTTTGTACCCCAGTTGCCACCAAGAGACAGAATATCAGGTACACAAAGACCCCAAGAAATAATTATTAGTAGGACTAACTGACTATTGCATTTGCCTTGCAGAGTGCTGTAACCTGTTTGATATGGCCACCAGAACAACCAAACATTATCTTTGGCTTGGCAGATGGAAAGGTAGGCATGGCTAAGCAAAATGTTCTGTTTGCCGTTAGGGTTGATGCACAGTCTGGCGATGAAATCGGAAGTATAAGGAACCTTCCATTCCAGTGTGAACAAAAAAAAAACAGAGACGGAATCGCAATCATAAACTCAACAGAATCAGAATGTTTCCTTTTTCTTCCGATTCCACTTCTGATTCCGTCGCTTGTGATCAAGTGTGAACTGGTTGATCTGAGAATGAGAAGTGCAAGCAGAAGAATCAACCAATCACATGGCTCATTCCCAACCCCTTTATCCAAGATTCAGAACCAAAAACATGGTGGCCTTCTGCCATTTGAACAAAAGCAATGCTTCCATTTCTGCTTCTGTTGTATTAATTCTCACTAGGTCAGAAGATGCTTCTGATTCCAACTCTGGTTCCAATTCTGCTCCCATGGCTTCCTTTTTCTAGTGTGAACCAGGCCTTAGTGTTTTGTAGAGTAAGTTTAGAACTGAATACATTATGGACTCAAAGTTCATATCCCTGGAAACCCCTTCCATATATATCATTTGGCATCATCCTTAAAATTAATCACTCAGGACTGTAGCTGAAAGAGGTGGCTAGTAATAAATTTCATCTGGTGAAAGACAGCTTCTTTATCACTACGTGAAATTTCATCAGAAAATAAACACTTAAATTGTCCAGTCCAAAAATGTCAGCCAGGCTTTTTAATGGTCCTGCGTGGTGTTTTCGTAGTTGTTAGTTTTTAAAATTTACACTAGGATGAAGCCTTATGCATTGGGTTTATTATTCTTAATCAATGTATAATCCTTGTGTGTTACAGGTTCGTATTGCAAACCTGAAAACCAACAAATCAACAACCCTCTATGGAACTGACAACTATGTTGTGTCTCTGGCTGCAAAGTAAGTCTTCTGCAACTGTGAAATATTTGTGTTCATCAGGCAGTCAGTTTGATAGTGAGCAGGTTACTTTAAGATATACACATACTTAGTCAGTAATTGGATAGCTAGATGGTAAGTGAGCCAAGATTAGAAGGGAGTATTACAGTCGACTCCCGATAACTTGAACCTTCAAGGGAAATTGAAAAAGGTTCGAGTTATCTGGAATTCGAGTTATCCAGGGTAAAATTATATAGAAAATGACTTGAAAGGAAAGGAAAATTGGTTCGAGTTAGTGTGAGGTTCAAGTTAGTGAGGGTTCGTTACATGCAGCAAATGAAGTTTTTAAGAGTTTGGCTCTGAAAATGCTTCTGTGACTTTAAATTCCTGTGTTTGGAAGAAACTTGGGAGTCAATGGATACAACAACATTTTTTATTTCTGTTTTTTTTTTCCTCTGACAGTGTTTCTGGGAAAGGAATTCTCTCTGGTCATATAGATGGAGCCATTGTCAGATACTTTTTCGATGATGAAGGCACAGGGTTATCACAGGTAAGCTACTTAAATTCAAAATCCAGCTAACAAATAACTTTAAAATTAAAAATGAAACCTTTGGCTGAGTTTTAAACTCCTGAGAACCTTTTCATGTGAGCAAAATGCTTGGCTCAAAATGCTCACCACAGTTTTCTATTTCTGTACATTTTCTTCCAGGGTCAACTTTGCAAACATCCCTGCTCTCCTTACGCCCTTTGCTGGGGCTCCTCTATCGTAGCAGCAGGATGCGACAAGAGGATAATAGCTTATGGAAAAGAAGGTGAAATGATCATTACACTTAAACAGTTTTTTTGTATTGCTACTTCCACTTTAATTTCTTACTGGTCTGCAATGCTCTCAACAAATTAATTTCTTCCACTTACCAGGGAGGATCTTACAGAACTTTGACTACACGAGGGATGATGACGAGAAAGAGTTCACAGTGGCAATCTGCAGCCCCAGTGGACAGTCAGTTGTGGTTGGCAGTTATAACAGGTGACCTTTATGTTCATCAACAAACTGATTGAATTATATATTTGGTTTTGTCAGCAGAGTTGATAAGGTAATTTAGCCACTGTAAAGAGATTTGAGAGCTGTCGTTTCAAGTGTTAGCCGTTCGTCAGAGATTCACTCTAACACTTAAAATGTCAGCTCTAAAATCTCTTTATGGTGGCCAAATTACCTTTACCAACCCTATTGATAAAACCAAATATTTGTTTCTGTTCCTCCACCGACATAGCACCACAGTTTCTTTAGAAACTAACCTCCTTATCCGATTACAGAAAATGATGACAGAGAATGTTTCCGACCCAGGGGCCCCACTCACATATTTTAATGACGGGGGGGGGGGGGGGGTCCGACAGAGGTTCATATTTTATACCCAAAATAATCCCAACTTCAGAATTTGTGTACCCAAAAAAATCCCTCCTTTTTTTAGCATACCCAAAAAAATCCCTCAGTGTTTTTGCACAAGCAAATTTTATTATTTATCTTCTGGAAAGCTTAAACAAATAGATTACAATCTCAGAAATATCCCGTAATACCAGACAAGCAGTAAATTGCGCTTATGTTACGGTTGATTTGAGTTGATGAAAAATACAATACCCAAAAAAATCCCTGTGTTGTTTTCGCGACCCAAAAAAATCCTGGTGTCTTTCATAGACCAAAAAAATTCCCTTTTGACCAAAATGTCAGACCCCCCCCCCCCCCCCCCATCATTAAAATATGTGAGTGGGGCCCCTGGGGTTTCCGATAATGCTAAAATGGAAATTAACTTGTGAAGGATCGTCACAATATTGTTTTGATAAGCCACTTTTCCCTTCACATCCAATTACATTAGAAGTCCAATGTGAAATACAAAGCTGATAAGGAAAGTCCAGTTATCAGAGATTTTAATTGAAACAAGGGTGTTTTGTTCAAGTTATTGAGAAGTTTAGACAAGGTTTAGGTTAGTGAGATTTATACCATCTCCCTTTTTTGTCTGTAGGCTACGAGTGTTTAACTGGAGCCCAAGGAAAGGTTCTTGGGATGAATCGAAGCTTAAAGAGATTCCTAATCTGTACACCATCACTGCTATGGCATGGAAGAAGGACGGATCTAGACTGGTGGCTGTACGTATTTTAATCCCTGTCACTGGCTGCTTTTTTCAATTTTCAAATGTTCCCTTTTCATCCTCCAAAAACATGGTTGAATTTTAGACACTGGTGACATAGTGAACAACTTTGACTCTGATGACAACTTCCATTCGGGTTGTTTAAGTGTCAGGCAGCATCACCAATGGTGTCCTTTTTCAGACACTTTTTTTTTTGACAGTTAAAGTAATTTTCTCAAGTACTTAAAGTACATTATTGTCTGGTTTGTAAGGGCCACCTAAAGTGAATTGATATGAGGAAGGAGTGCTTCTTGAGAGTGTTTCATTTCCAGTTTAAAGTTAACTTGTCTAGAGATTGTAGCCGTCAACAATAATTATTGTTCAAGAGCGTTCGATCATTATTTTATCACAGGGTACCCTGTGTGGTGGTGTGGAACTCTTTGATTGTTGCCTGAGAAGATCAGTTTATAAAAACAAGTTTGAGATGACTTATGTTGGACTCAGCCAGGTTGGTAAATTCAATATTATGCACATATGCACACATAAATATCTATTGACTACTGTTTTGTACCTTAAATTTTCCTGACTTGTAATACATGCCATAATCACTCATTCTCTAAATGAATGTGATGTTTGATTGACTGTTTTCTGGAGTATCAATAAATGGAACAGCCTCTAGATTTATTGTTTAAGTCAATATTTGAAAGACATAATATTGAACTGTTGCTCACACACATTATTCAAGACCCATTTGTATTCTATATTGTGTAGTATGGTCAATCAAACACACATTAACTGCATGCCTTGGTTTTATCACAGGTCATTGTGAAGAATTTGTCATCTGGAACTCGTGTTGTTCTGAAATCTCATTATGGATATGAGGTAATAACTTTAATTGGCTAAATCCAAATAATATGTGTATGCCATGCTAAGCTAAAGCTGTTTAATAATAATAATAATTAGTTTATATATTGCTTTTTATATGATATTCAAAAGCGCTTACAATATAAAACGAAAAATTTAGTCAAAATCATTAAAATATAACATTAAGAATAATCAATCAAACAAAAAAGTAAGAAATAAAATAAACAAAGTAGGGAATAATCAGATGTCATATGCTTTTTTAAACAAAAATGTCTTCAAGTGTTTCTTGAAAGTATTTAAGTTCTTGGCAGTCCTAATTGCCAGAGGAAGCTAATATTCCACTTGGATGGACCAGCAAAAGCAAATGCTCGATACATGGGGATCCTCATCTAATAAGCTTTTGTGGCCTCTAAGAGGATTCCTTACCTCCATTTCTCTGATTTCCCTAAATTTAAATTACCAGTAATAAAATATTAATGATGTTGTATTAATTTTGTTACATGGCTTAATTTAATAAATAAAGTAATAAATAGCTTGGGTTTGTAAGGACATCACTATAGTGCCTGTCAGTAGTGAACAGTAGTGTTTTAGTGTTTTGTCAGCCATAGTGGGTGATTAGTGCAACATTAACATCCATGACTGCTCCATTGTCAATGCGCATGGTTGTCATGATTATTATGTTTGGTCAATTGCTGTAAAAAGAACTCAGCAGTTAAAGGGATCACATAGAATTTTGACATAGCAGTGTTTTTCTTCCGAAGCAAGTGCAAGGAGTAAATGACACCAGCCTAAGCTATCATTGGCTATTCTCGCTTGCTTGTAAAGGAAATGACTCATACATAGGTTTATGGTGGCTATAGCAATCACTACTTGGTCTCTACTTGGCACGAAGAAAATTGCAATGCAAGCAAATATATATGGGGAGGGAAAATATTGTGAGCAGAAAAAAATGAGAAGAGACCTTCTCTCTCCAGTCTCGTGGCCTTTATTATTTGCTGGAAACAGCAACCACTATGTTGTCTATCTAAACCACTAGTGAAGCAGCTGGTATTGTTTTTTAGGGTTGGTGGTATTGTTTTGTTGGTTGTTCTATTGTTTTAGAGAAGAGTTGCAGGCCAATCATATGAGACCTTAAGAGAGCTGCTAAAATAATCGCCCATCTGAACCCAGAAAAGGGTTGGTCTCTGTGATCGCGCAATGGCTAACGGCATCCAGTCTATCGAATGATATTTTACTAGCAATACTTCAAACTGTCTAAAATATTTAACAAGTCCTATTATGCTGTACGTTTAAGGTGTAATTTTGATTTATTTACTGATGCAGATTGATAAAGTCAGTATCATGGGTAAGGACAGATACCTTGTGGCTTACACAACAGACACTCTACTGGTTGGTGACCTCACACATAATAAGCTGAGTGAGGTATGTTTGTTTTAAAAATACGATCATTCAAGATACAAGGCTTCGTACAAGGTGCTTAATAATTGTCTCGCACCAGATTTAAACATTACTTAGCTACTTGACAGATATAACCCTACTCAATCTTTACAATCCTCTGATCAGATGTTACGAAAAGTCCCAAGTACAAACACCATTTCGTATGGGGACCGTGCCTTCAGCGTTGCCATGGCTAGCCAGCGGAATTCCATTCTTTATGAAATTAGAACTGATGAAAACCTAAACCAATTTAAATCTAAACTGAAAATTCATTTGTTTCGTATCACGTATTTTTAGCCCAATTATTTGTTCCTCTTTTTCAGGTTCCTTGGCAAGGCACAGGTGGAAATGAAAAGTTCTTCTTTGAAAACGAAAATGTATGTACCTATTTTGTGTCAACAGAAAACTTACAAGCCCTGAGTTTTGTCATTGGTAGATAAAGATAGACAGACCTTTTAATCTAAGGAACTAGAAACCTGGAGTCAGTTCCAATGGTGTTGCAAATTTTTCCTGTCGCCTTAAGTACTGGAGTAACTTCAAATAGATTACAATGTTTGTTTCATTATTGTGTAGGTGTGTATGGTTTTCAATGCGGGAGAGCTGTCTCTGATTGAATACGGAAACAATGAGATTCTTGGTACTGTGAGAACTGAGTTTATGAACCCTCATTTAATCAGGTAAGGCTAAGTAACATTATGAAACTTTGTACATGTAGCTCAGTTAATAGACTGGCTAAACCTAATACTGTACATTTATACAGTGTTTTTTTTTTCTTGAAGGCCAGACCAATATTTTAGTAAGTAAATTATTATTTTTCTCTTCAAGTGTCCGTTTAAACGAAAGGAAGCAAAGAGGTGTTGATAGTAACAAGAAGATGGCTTACCTTGTGGACCTCAAGACCATCACTGTAGGTAAGATTCACACGAGATTACGTGGAAGTAAAATGAATTCTCAAACCTGCTGACAACAGAAAGCTAATAAGTTAAACGTACATGTAAAGTTCTGATAATGTTCAAAAATACACTTTGGTAAGTTCGCATTTAGCAGCATTTTACTACGTATGTGTTATGAGTACCTTTCGGATGGTAGCAAAAACGTGCAAAAGTGTATGGGCCGATCTATCTTAATAAGATCGTGGTAAATGAAAAACTCTATACAATTTCTTCCAAAAAGGGTTTATATGAGATCAGTAAAGAAACAAGCTCATAACAATATTTTAAAATCAAATTCACAGAGATCAGTCTTCTCTTGGTCTTACTCTGTTTTTGTGGGTTACAATACTTACTTTCTCATACCTTCTTGTAGAGAGTCGGATTACGTTTGAAACCGTTGTGTTTGGAGGATCGTTTCTTTCTGATGGTCGCTTCGTTCGGGGATTAACTAACACTTGTCAAATCTTAGGACTGCTCTATGGAGTTGCAATTCCCATTGGTAATTACTTTGGGAACTTCACAGTAGCTTGAAATTTGAATCATTTTCTTTCTCATTTTATCAGTTGATATGGTGACTGGATTCAACGTTGCTACAGTGAACCATGATTCAAGGATTGATTGGCTGGAGGTGAGAATCACTCTGTTACTTTGTCTACTTGTCTTTTTACATGTGGTACATTTAGATAAAAGTCATGATACGTTACTGATTAAAATGAATTTGGACTATTTTGTAGCTCAATGAAACTGGAAGGACCCTTCTGTTTCGTGACAAGAAACTGAGGGTAAGTCTGTTGTCTTTTACTGACCCTTTAAACCCTAACAGTGGTCAGCATTAAATTTCCCCTTGTAATATCAATGCTTATAATCCATCAAATATTTTCGCTAGCGCACGATTGGTCTAAACGCCTCACGTGACCGAATATACCCCAGCTAAAACTGGGGAATATCCGGTGATATTCTTCAATTTCAAAAACTTCAAGGCGCGTCTTGTTTACAATTTTAAAAAAATCAATGTCAAGATGGGGGAACGGTTTGCTTTTGTGACAGAAGGGGAGATAAACCCGCTGGTCGATGAAGCAGTATCAGAAAACAACATACGTTCTAAACGTTTTTGACGGTAAACTGTTCTTAAACGAAATGTTCAAATACTCAAGCTCGTTGCTACATGTTGCGAAAAATATTTGAAGGATAATAACCACAATAGCCTCCATTTGGCTTTAAAAATATGCTGAGATGTTTGTCCTTGGACATTATCAGATCTGCTCCTCAAAGTTCACAGCTTTCCTCGAGCTTCGCTCTCGGAAAACTGTTCGCTTCTCGGAACAGATAATGTCCGCGGACAAATATCTGAGCATATTTTCGCGCCAAATGGAGGCTATTGTTTATTTATTCAACTCTTGAGGTCATGAGAATTAAGGATATGATCATCCAAGGTGAATTTTCTTGATATTCAGTTTCAACTGCCGTAAGGGTCTTTTGACTATTTCACATGACGAGCTGCTCAATACAGTTAACTTAATTCTTCTGTGGTGTTGTTTGTGTTTTAGCTTCATCTTCTGGACGTGGATACGCAAGTCCGTACCACAATCCTGAATTACTGTACATATGTCCAGTGGGTGCCGCTCAGTGATGTGGTGGTGGCACAAAACAGAGGCAACCTGTGCGTGTGGTACAACATCGACTCACCTGAGAGAGTCACCATGTTTCCGATTAAGGTACGTACTTTGGAACTGTTGGAGGAAGTTTAGCAGAGTTATGACGAAAAAAGCTATAGGCTTGCATAATTTGGAGATGTGTTCACAAGCACAGCTGAAGTGCCTTACGAGTCCATCAATATGCACCCAATAGACCATTTCCGAGTTTTGAACCTCACTATGAAAGCGAGGCTAAGTGCAAAGTTTTTATCGTAAAAATATAGTTTTCATTCATCAGGGGCACCCAACGGATCGTTTCGGTAAAGTATCTGTTCGGAAGGCCCTTAATCCCCTACAATTTTCTAAAGAGAATTCTCACCTCGAACTTTCGTGATATGGGAAATTTAAGGCGTGGTGTTTTCGGATTGATAAAAATGTCGTTTCGGGTACCGAAAAAAGGTCAGCTAAGATTTTCGGAAAGGAAATAAGACCTAAGGTTTTCGAAAAGACTCAAGTTCCCCTAGAACGACCGAACGGATAAAAATATTATAGCGCGGCCTAAAATGAACCTACAGAGCTTTAAAGGCACTCCAAATAGCCTGAAATAGCGTTTCAAAGGATCTGAGAGAAAACTGTCGTTGGGTGCCCCTGATTCATGTGCAAACAAAACTAATATTCATATGAAAAGGTTTGCACTTAGCCTCACTTTCATATTGAGGTTCACAGCAACTCGGAAATGGCCTATTAGAAATCGCTTATCACTTGGATACCCTGAATGTGGGAATGTTGTTGCATTGGACTTGTTGCTGGGGGACGGACGAGTAAGAAGCAATTGTAATATAAGGTAAGTGCGTGTCCATTACATTGCGGGACGGAATTAACTAAATTTCTCAGTGTACATTCATTACCCGTGATCGAGGGTGGTAACAGGTGTACGACAAACAGAACAACGTCTAGAGAGGAGACCATGCAACCGAGTAAATGTAGTTACATCTTGGTAACTTAAGCTAAAAATTTACTTGTTTGTAATGTACTGTGGGACATGTAATAGATAGGCCAAGAAGACGCTTGTGGCTGTTTTGATACCCAACCATTTTCCGCATCTAAACCAAGAGAAACGTTAGTGAATGTCATGTTATGTTGATTGTTTAAAAACGTATTTTTCAGGGAGATATAATTGATCTTGAGAGAGCTGATGGCAAGACAGAAGTGCTGGTGAATGAAGGTGTCACTACAATCTCATACACTCTGGATGAAGGCTTGATTGAGTTTGGTACAGCTGTTGATGATGGTGATTTTCCAAGGTATTTAGTCATTATCCTATCATGGGATTCTATAAGGACTACTTCTTGCTTTTTCCCATCAAAAATTGGTTTGGAAATGTAGGCTCTCGAGAAAACCCAAACAAGATACTTGGGGACTGCTGTGGACCGTGTAAAAAAATTCAGGTTTGTTTGAGATGAATTTCAGAAGATAAAAATACAATTTATGTTCTGTAAAGGCGAAAATTATGTTCACATCAATTTTAATTTGTAGGAACTTAGTCTGTAACGCAGAGATATTCTTTGCAAAATGATGTAACGTCTTGATACATGCAAAACACTATATTAATTTGCATGCAAAAATCTGAAACATCTTGGACTAGCGCCTCTTTAACTTGTTTTAGTGAGAGAGATCGTGAACGGACTGCCTTTAATACTCACTTATTGTTTGGTGTTCCTATTTCCAGGGCTGTTGCTTTCCTTGAAAGCTTAGAGATGTCCTTGGAAACAGAAGCCATGTGGAAGACACTCAGTCGCCTCGCTCTGGAGGCGAGGCAGCTGCATATTGCTGAGAGATGCTTCGCTGCTTTGGGTGATGTGTCCAAATCAAAGTCTTTGCGGCAGATTAATAAGATCGCTGAACAAAATGCTGAAGAAATGGTGAGCTCTTAACAAAGAAAAAGATTCGATACTTTAAACGTTTGTGTATGTGGATGAAAACCTTAAGGTATCTTCACACGACATTTCTAATTTTCAAACTTGTATTTGTAAACTTCGAAAGTGTTTCCACACCACAAACTCTACGAACACGCAATTGCTGATCAAAACCAGTTTGATGCTAATTGTCGGGAATTTGTTTGATAAACTGAAAAATTGTCAGATGTTCTTCAGTCAATGTTATTTAGCGAGACTGGCCAAAAAACAAAACAAAAATGGCTGCACGATGTGTGATTGGTTAGAACTTCTTTGACAAACATTTTCAAGTAAAAAGCGATTTTGAGAATATAAACAGTAGACAAAGTTCTCTTCGTCGCCGACATTTTGGCATCATGTTTGCTTCTCGTTATTGAGATGCTGATAGGCCAAATTCTATTGATGCCTTCTAAGTATGACCATCTTTCCCGGGGTGTCATTTGTTTATGGTGATAAGCATTACTTATAAGTTGCTTGTATTTCACAGAGTGGGGATGGCACAAACCATGTTCTCGTACGAGCTAAGCTTGCGGTGCTCGATAAGAATTTTAAGCTTGCTGAGAGTATTCTGCTGGAGCAGGGATATGTGGATGAAGCCATTGAGATGTATCAAGAACTGCACAAATGGGATGAGGCTATTGCTGTGGCTGATGCCAAGGTATAGGGGTGGGGTGGGTAGATAGAAATTAACTGAACTGGGGTGGGGAGGGTGGGGAAGGTGGCATGTGTTTTACAGCGCACTAGAGCAGAATTAAACGTGTCACAGAATGTTTTCAAGGTACATTGAAGTAAAATTTTAAGATATTTTGTAACCGATTTGTATGAACAGTCCACAACGTTTCTCTAGTTCAAAAGAAGGTTGCCAGTTCCTGAAAACTACTCTACAACGAGCGCAGCCAATTTTTCAATCGTCAACACGTGAACCAAATCAAGCAGAAAAGGAATAAAAGAGTCTGCCTCCACAGCGGCAATTTAACTGGGTGGACAGTTCCGAAGCTCTATTTCAATTTTATTTCTTGTCATATTAGGGTCATCCAGAGCTGGAGAATTTGCGAGCCGCTCATTATCAGTGGCTATCAGAGACGGCTCAAGAGGAGAAGGCTGGCGAGGTGAGATCACACCACAGTTACGACTATCAGGCTCAACGGAGCTGCTGTTACATTTTCTCTTCATCTCTGCATAATTTTCTTTTTCTGGCCTTGCTGATTATTTTTATGCATGTTTCAAGGTGAAAGAGAGAGAAGGCAACTACAGTGAGGCTATCAATCTGTACCTGAAGGCTGGTTTGCCTGCTAAGGCTGCACGACTCGCTATGAGTAGGGAGGTAGGTGCTTTGTATTGCTGTTAAATGGGGATTAGTGGTGGAGTGGGGGAGGGGGGGTGTTGTGGGGCTGAGGATTTAAGGATAGAGATGAAGACATTGATATTTCTCACCAAAGCTATGTACTATCAACTCAAGCAAAAACATATTTTTTTCGTGTTAGGAGTTGATCCATTCTTCTGAGTTACTTGAGAGGATTGCAGCGGCGCTTCTGAAAGGAGGGTTGTATGAACAGGCAAGTGTCTTTCTGGTGATTAGTTAGAAAACTTTGCACCTGAGAAAGCAGTGGTGATGAAAATGGTAAAGTCATAGTAAATATTCCAAATGATCACACGTAAACTACGAATGAAAGATTTAAGAACAGATCCTCGCTGTGATTCTTCGAAGAGAGCTTAAAAATGAGATTTGATCGGTTGTCGAGTCAACGACCTTGTGATAAGGTAACCTCTAAAGCCATCTGGGAGCTGGAGTAAATGAATTATTTTGGCGATTACAATGCTGTGTTCTTGGTTTTTTTCTGTGTTCACTTTATAAGGTGTTGCTTTGTATCATCCTGTAATATTTGTTTTCTACTTTGTTCACTAAGGCTGGAGAACTTTACGAGAAAGTTAGTAAAAACGACAAAGCTATGGAATCTTATCGCAAAGGCAACGCGTACAGGAGAGGTATGGAACATTTCTGTTTAATTCTTATAATAACTATTAAATAAATCGCTTGCAAAGAAAAGTTAAAATTATTGAGGAAGTTAGTGCTATCTTTCAATTAATTGTGCAAATTGTTAGACGTTCACTTGACTTGTGTCACTCAGGAATGGGGGACCTGTTTCTAAATTGGCGACGCATAAAACGTATTGAGCGCTGGTTGTGACCAACATCAATGGAAACTCTGAAAGTGCAGAAGTTAACCTCCATAGCGATGTTTTTAGAATAATTAAATTGACTTTTCATTTTTCTTTTCGTCGCCGTATTTAAGCCGTGGAACTTTCTCGCGTGGCATTCCCTCGAGAGGTGGTCAAACTAGAGGAGGCCTGGGGCGACTATTTGGTGTCTCAGAAGCAGCTGGATGCGGCCATCAATCACTACATTGAGGCAGGGTTAGTAACATGCAACCTAGGCTTTCCTATTACAACTTGAGCGAATCATAGTAATCATCACGTTTAAAATCAGACCTTCTAACCAAAACAACTTTGATAGGAGAAAAAGCCGGAAAAAGGTCAGTTTTTCTGAATAAACCATGTCTGAAATACAAATACTAAAAGACAATTTCTATAAATTTCAGGTGTTCCATCAAAGCTATTGAAGCAGCAATTCAAGCTCGCCAGTGGAACAAAGCAGTACAGATTGTGGAGCTGCAGGATGATAATGTGGCGGAAAGGTGAGTGAGATAAGAACACGCAGAATCACACAGTGAAAGCTCTTCTAGCCGGAGTTTAGAGCAAGTTCTGGAATGGCACTACTGAAGTAATTCTAGGGACCATTCTGTTTCTTCCTGGACCGTTTCTTCTCTTGCTAGTGGTTCATGTGTGATATATGTATTTATCTGTCTGAGAGTCGCTGGTCTACTCTTTACCATTCTGTTGTTCTGTTTCTCTCTCAATATCCCAATAACATAGTTTAATAGTTTTTCATTTAGCTTACTGTTGACGTCTTGATAAGCAGCGTAAGATAGAACCTTTGTCCGTCTCAGATAGGAAAAACCTAACAAAATACCCCTATCACTCGGTGGCCATGTTGAGTCTCGGGGGAATAAAAAGCTTTGTTTTCGCTCGTCAAGCCTCGGCTCGACGCGAATTCAGTACGAGGCTTGCCGTGCAAAAACAAAGCTTTTTATTTTTCCTGAGACTCAACATGGCCGCCGAGTGATAAGGGTCTATGGAATAACGCACTGTGATTGACCAGCATGGCATCCAGGGTTAAGCTTCGGCAATGGGTTGCCTGTGGTTCGAACGCGCATTACTGCCAATGACATACTTTAGTAGTTTTTCATTTAACTCACAGTTTACATGTTTATTATATCAGGTATTATCACCATATCGCGCAACACTACTCTCAAGTCCAAGAATACAAGGTATTGTTTTGTTTTATTTGTTACTGACAAGCAACAGCCTCTTGAGTGACTAATTATATTCCTTGATATACGGAATTCATGTAAAGCAGTATTAGAGTAAAAAGTTTAGAAATAGTATATTACGGATGGTTCGTTAATTTTTATTCTGTACTGATGAATTTACCATGTTAAAGTTATCCATCCATCCACCTTGTATCTCATGTTCTTTTTTTACTGATCAGTTCTTATTATGCCTACTAATCCGGCTTCCTCTGACCTTCAGCTTGCTGAGAAGTATTTTGTCAAGGGAGGGGACCCACGGGCCGCTATCGAGATGTACACCAAGGCCAACATGTACGAGGCCGCACACAAGGTAACAAGCACTGAGTTGCAATTATCAATCTTTGCCGTTCATTTTTTCCCTCCATGATTATGTGAGTGAAAGGTTAAATTTAATAACTTAGAGGGTTTTTTTCCCCCACAGCTTGCAGTTCAGTGTATGACACAAGAGGAAGTTGCTGTAATCTACATATCGCAGGCTCAAGAGTTGGAGGCGCAAGGCAAATACAAAGAGGCAGAGAGGTGATCAGTCTAACTTGGTTGTATGCATTAACGCGGGCTTTTCTACCACCACCCCCCCCCCCCCCCAAAAAAAAGGCGGGAAAATACGTGACTCGCGATCAACCACATTCCCAGGGAAGGAGAAAGCCCTGGGAACGAGGTTGACTCGCGGTGGCGAAGAAGACAGCATGGTTTCCCAAAACAGTCTAGTTGGGATTGTACACAAGAATTAGAATATATTTTTTGTTTTGAAGCAGTTTATGCGTATTTTCTTTTTTAACAGATTGTAGAAGGGGGAGTTTATTAATTAACTATGGCTTGTAACTGTTTTTTTTTTTGTCAGATTATACTGCACTGTAGATGAGCCCGACTTAGCCATCAACATGTACAAGAAACTGCGGCAGGTAAATTGTTCTTCTGGCCGGTTCACTATTACCCTGGCACTCAAATTAAATTGAACTTCTGTTGAAAAAGGAATTTGATCAATATTGATTGTTGCCACACAACGGTTACACGGACATTTTGATTTTTCAAATAATGAGTTTTTAAAAGTAACAGTCGTGACTATGGCTTGTACTTTGGGCTCAGTTATTTTTTGGTAATGATGTTGTATTTAATGTATAACTGCTTTTACTTTTCGTAGTTCGACAACATGATCAGACTTGTGGGCATTCATCATGAAGATCTACTGGCGGACACTCACATTCACTTGGCAAAGGTACATTGTTTAAACATTCTTGAAATCGAGGCTGTTCCTTGGACTTCTTTGCTTTGAAGTCCATTATAGGTTTAGCCCGTTGCCAAAAATGGTGAAAACGGTCAGACAATAGCAAACTAACATCATATTATCACACACTTTGTACAGGAACTGGAATCTGAAGGACAGTTGCGGCAGGCTGAACATCATTTCTTGGAAGCGAGGGATTGGAAAGCAGCAGTTAACATGTACAGGAATCAAGACATGTGGGAGGAGGCATATAGGGTATGTTAAATGCACTGCAACTCGTTTATGCTTGTTTGTTTTTTTCATAGAGAAGCTATTTGTTATCAGTGTAAGACTTTCCATCCCTTTCGCGACATCGTATTGACGTCACAACTGTCAGAGTGCCCCAACCCCACTCCCCTGAACGTTTTGCCGTTCCGGCGTTCTTCACACCCATCTTACCATTCTTTTCTCCTAGGTTGCCAAGCAACACGGTAGTCAAAATGCGTCGAAGCAAGTGGCCTACTTGTGGGCAAAGAGTTTGGGTAAGAACCAAGATCAAACTGTAAATTCTCATTTCTGACGGCCATACGTTTGTTTTAGTTTAGTTATAAGAATGAGATAAATCGAGACAATTATTCCCAAACGGATGATATAGTTATTCTCACCACGTGCTTGTTCAACATTCATTTTGATTGCAAGGAGAAAACAACTGTTGATCACCTTTTGGATGCCTTTTTCAGGAGGAGACTCGGCTGTAAAGTTACTGACCAAGTTTGGTTTGCTGGAATCAGCAATAGATTATGCAGCAGAGAATTGGTAAGAAGTTCATACACAGGAGGGTTGTCTTTTGGAAAACGTGTTGGTCTTACTTACCCACAGTAAAGTGATGGATTGGCTCTTGACTTGCTCAAATCTTTGGTAAAACTGTCCAGTCCTGTTTAATTTACGTCATTAGTATGAAATGCTTGAGTGCGTTCCCGAGGCTTTATTGTGCAGGGCAATGCAGTGGTGCCGTAAACATTGCACAGTCACTGAAAAGATATTGTTTCTAAGAAATAAGGCGCTGAATCACGAGTTTTTCGTCTTTTCTTCAGTGCTTTTGAGTTCGCGTTCGATTTATCCCGTACGGCGATGAAGTCTAAGTTGCCAGACATTCACCTGAAGTACGCCATGTTTCTGGAGGATGAGGGCAAGTTTAGTGAGGCTGAAAAGGAATTTATTAAAGCTGGCAAATCCAAGGAGGCTGTGCTAATGTGAGTTTAAAAACAATCTGAAGTGTTTCATTGTGTTCTCTGCATCAAAAAACATTGAACGGTGTAACTTTTTTGTGATTTTCCCTGTTCCTCCCTTTCCAGGTATGTTCATAACCAGGACTGGGACAGCGCTCAGAGAGTAGCGGAAGAAAACGACCCAGACAGCGTGACGGACGTGTTAGTAGGACAGGTATACAACGATTTTTTGTGAGGTTACATTATTCACCTTTAGAGTCTAGTACGAGTGCGATTTCACTTCAAGTTTTTAGTGAAGTACTAAGAAGAGATATACCCCAGGGCTGAGTTGCTCGAAGCATGGTAAGCGCTAACCATTGGTTAAGAGGTATTAAAACCTATAGGTTGTTATGGTATTTAACCCGGGTTAGCGCTAACCATGCCTCGAGCAACTGGGCCCAGGAAGCTTCATTTTACTCTCTGTGAACGACGGACTTGACGCAGTTGTCTTGAATGATGATAGCTTAGCCCTTTCGTGTTTCCAA
Source organism: Pavona decussata (assembly GCF_977016875.1). Classification (NCBI taxonomy): domain Eukaryota; kingdom Metazoa; phylum Cnidaria; class Anthozoa; order Scleractinia; family Agariciidae; genus Pavona; species Pavona decussata. The sequence goes on from NW_028145742.1 coordinate 2,845,010, forward strand.
AAAGGACGAGATCATCTACGTTTTGAGGACTTGTTTTCGCCACTACGCCGTTCTCACACAAACTCGTAGTAAAATGACGACGGCTATCTCGTTTTCCCGCCAAAATGACGCTGGTTCACGCGTGCGCACTCTTTCGAAAAACTCGTACTCATACTACAGGTCTCTACCTACTTGTAGACGGCAGAGCTTAAAATTGGCTACTGTCCCTTATTAAAAGGTGAAGCAGACATATAAGAAAGGCAGATGTAAGATCGAGAAAAGCCTTTCATAGTAACCTTGTTTTGAGGTATTTATTGTTTATTTATTTGTCTATCATAGGCTCGTGTTGCATTTGACAAAAAGGAATTCCAGAAAGCAGAGACATTTCTACTGCGCGCTCAGAGACCAGAACTTGCTGCACGTTACTACAAAGTAAGTTTATTGTTAAATGCTTTAATAAGCAACTGACCATCCGATAAGTTTATTGTATCACTTAATTAGTGGACTAACTTTATAATCGACAATGAACTAAATCGCGTTTCAAATAGTTACAAATAGAGTTTCTTCTTTCGACTATGTTGCACTAATGTCTGCACAAAGCGAACGTAAGATTACAGTTCGAGTATAACTTTTCAAACCAGCATACCTCACATCAACCTCTTTCCTTCTGTTTCATTTTGTACTGTCCAGCAACACAGTATGACAAGTTTGAAATGCGAAAGTGGTTTTTACACTAGTATTCTGATCTGGAGTTCTCTGATATCTGCTTGATTATAGGAAGCTGGCATGTGGACCGATGCTTTACGAGTTGTGAAGGAGTATTTGCCTCATAAGGTATGTAGTCTTACAACAATGCCTTAGAATTTACATAGTTCGAAAACGAGTCTTGAGCGTGCTTTCGCCTTTTTTGTGTTCACATGCGTGCCAAATTTTTGTAGTGTATGGTTTTTGTGACGAAGAATAAACTTGAAATATTGTTTTTCTCCTTTAACAGCTGGAACAGTGGCAAGACGAGTATGACAGAGAGGTGATGTCCAAAGGCAACAGGTACCGTGCTTTCGATAAGGACAAGCTTGTGTAGCAGACACAAGAATTAATGAAGGGTGCGAATTCAAGGATAAGGTCACGTTGAGGAAGAGTACCCCTCACGCTTTCCTGAGATTACGTTCGACACTAACTCTTGCTAGCTAAGGACAGTATGTGCTTGTTGGTATTCAAGGATTTATTTAAAGAGGCTTGTTTCTCTTACTGACTGGGTGATGTATTTATTTTTTCAGAGGTGCAGAGTCTTTACTGAATCAAGGGGTTGAGTGGGAAAAGAAAGGAGAGTACAATCGAGCTATTGATATGTACATAAAGATTACACCCAGTATGACCACGGACCATGAACTAGTGGAAGATGCTATGGTGAAGGTGAGACGGTGGAACTGAGATAACTTCTTGAAGTTCTGATATTTTTTCCTGTGCTAGCCCGGAGTCGGAATATTTTCACTACTTAGAAGCTGGACAAATGTGTTGTATTTGTTGTCACTGAGACGCAAATTAAAGTCGCTCATGGATTGCAGAATATTATTGAATAAACTATTTGACACACAAAAGGTTTAGTCGCGCTACAAGCCTAAGCGACCCGGTTTCTGTAGCAGAAGCAACCCGGAATGTTGCTACTCCCCCTTGGATGGGATGCTTGTCCATCGCAGGGTTACCCCCAGCAGTATGTCGCCGGTACCCATTATACACCTGGGTGAAAAGAGACAATATGGAGCAAACTTTTTTGTCGGAGGAAACAACACAGCAATGAAGAGACCAACTTGGCCTCGAACCACCGACCCTCCGATATTCCAGTCAAAAGTTCGATTGAGTGTCCGACGCGCTAACCACTACACCACCCCCTCATATTACACGAAGGCGTACTGTAAAAGAAATATCTTGAGGCACCTGGGGTGACAACTAGTGTTCAAACACCGTTTAACTCAGTGTTATCGTGCTTGTTTTGATTTGCAGGCTGTTGAACTTGCTATGAAGTTTGTCAGTGACCGTGCTTATGATGTGGCGAGGGTGGCCTGTGCAAGACTCGCAGAGATCAAGTGCTATGAACAGGTCTGTTATTGACTTTCACTCCACTTATTGGTAGGCCTGTGCGAATGTTCCACTGCACACTGTACGATGAATTATAGACAGCCCAGTGGCATTTCATAAAGAACTGAAAAGGCTTTCGGTGTCACACAAGTTGAAATTTGGCAGAGCAAAAGAAGGCAGGTGTAAAACTACAAGCTAAAAAGGCGAATGTTTGCACAGCTCTAAAGAGTCATCAATTGCTTCTACTGCTAATCAGGTTGATAAACTAACCTTTTTTCATGTTTTTTTCCTTTCCAGGCTGGTGAGCTTTATCTTGGAGTGGAGATGGTAAAAGAAGCCATTGATGTGTATATTCAAGGTGAATTGTGGCCCAAAGCTAAGAGATGTGCTGCCGAGATGGCACCAAAGTAAGTCAATTAAAGTTTGCAAAGTGATTCTCTTTTTCCCCCGTCTTTGCGCAATTGTCAAGAAATAATGTATTTTTCAGTCAGTGGCAGACAGAAGCATATTTGGAAAAAGAAAATCCGAATTCTCCCAGCAGAAATAAGATTATCTTCTTTCTCAATGATGTTGTGACGTTATTCTTGTCTCTTTGCTTTCACTTTTACAGGTACGAACAGTATGTGGAAGACGCTTATGTTGCGTTTTTAAAACAGAAAGGCCAAGCTGAACAGGTTAATAATAACAATTAAAAAGAAGCTACCTGCGTTTCGTAATCTGTTTTAATCTTGTACAATTAATTATAACCTGTACTTCTTTTAAGTTGCAAGTTGTTCTGTTGTTTTCTTTCGTTTCGCTCTTCTGCATTTTAAACCATTCTATTATGACCTGCAACGTTTGACAATGTTAGAGCACTATCTGTTCAAAGCGCTTTGCTTCATTCCCAACCTGAGCGATGTTGTTTCAAAACTGAGGATGCGCGCGTCCTGACTGGTTTGATGAAGAAACATGACACTAGGGGAAAGGTTTTTCCATCGACTTCAATGTCGACGCTGATTGTAGCTTACTTTGCCAGTGGTGTATGAGTAGTCTGACCTGTTTTTCCTGTTTTTCCAGTTGGTTGATGTAGATGTGATTGCTGGTTTGGATATGATGGTACAACGAGGACAATGGGACAAGGCTATTGAAACCGCTGAACAACAGGTACGAAGGCGGCAGTTTCATGTCACTGTCATGTTACTGCCTTAGCACCTTTGCTTCCGCTTCCCCTTTAGTATGCATGCGTTAGCGTTTGAAACTCAAAATGGGGGACCATAACAACCATAACGGGTTGACAGAAAGTCCTCATCTTTCGGATTTAAGCTTAATAGTACAAAATCTTTTGATTGATGAAGATTTTTGGGGAAGTCAAATTTCGACCTAAACTCACGTCTACCACCTTATGTCGCGCTAATTCTGTGTCTATTTTCTTTCAGGGATACGAAGTTCTTAGTAAATACGTTGCGTTGTACGCTGCTAATCTGATCAAAGACAACAATACTCTAAAGGCGCTGGACCTGTTCTGTAGATACGGTGCACCGGCTAATCCGCAGGTGAGGACACCAAAACAGCCATTTTGTAGTGGTCTGACAGTTTGCAAAACACATGTTTCCAGCAATGAGCTTCATACATGGAACAAATTACCCAGCTAAGACATTACTGCATTTCTTCCAACAGAACTTCAACATCTACAAGCGAATTATATCTGAAATCATATCAATGCCAGGACTCAATTCTGCTGAGAGTTACCGCACCTGGGCTGACCTCAGAGACGTTCTCTTTGAAATAGTAAGTTTTAAACATTACTGAATGAATACCCACAAAAATCTTCAGAAATCTCCGCAGCTTTGTGTTCGCACGCCGCACAAGTCGTGATTTGTCCATTTATCAATTTGGCTGTGTGGAAGTATTTTGCACAGGATGAATGTAATCTTTTTGAATATTTATTTTAGGTTGAAGGGCTGAGTAAAGGATCAGCGGGTGGTACACCGCAGGCTCAAGAGTTTGAGGTTATGTTGGAGATCATCCATTACTACAGTACCAGATGCGCCTGCATGCAACACAAATCACTGGTGAGCGGCTGTTTACTTTGGTGCATGTACCAGATGTCGCACGTTACTGTATGAAATTGCAAAGTGCCTTTCCTTAGAGACGGGTTGAACTTTCTTTGGTCATAATTTGCTGTCCACTCCCCTTTCTTTGTACTGTTGCTCAGTTACAAAGTGAATGGCGCAGACGTCACTCCGGAAACTCCCTGCGTTGCTACGGAAGGAAACCCAGTCGCGCTTTCTGCAAATCAATGTACGCGAGTTCAATGTTCACTTCCCTTTAATGGCTCGCTATTTCCGAAAATGAAGGACTATTTCATTTCCGGTAATCACCCTCCATTTCTACAAATGGCTAGTCACTCTTGGGAATGAGCAACTAGCAAGCATCAACTGGCGTATTAGCAAGGCAAACAGGAACCGTTGTTAATTTAGACATGTTTCCTGTCTTTCGTAGAAGGTACTCCTGATGCTACCACTTTACAAAGACGAGCTCTCCTTTTACTTCTTCTTTTTTTTTAATGTTTCAACAGGATACCCTGGCAGCCAAATTATCCATTTCTCTTCTCCGACATTCTGATATTATCCCATGTGACAAGGCCTTTTACGAGGCTGGAGTCGCCGCAAAGGTTAGTGAACGATCTCTTCACCATACGAGTGTGTAATCATATTTTCAAATGTCTCATGGACGACTTTCCAGTTGTGTAACCAGCAACATACAATCCTGCGCCATAACAAACCTTTTCTATTTACTACTTAACAGGGTGTTGGCTGGGACAACATGGCTTTCGTTTTTCTCAATCGTTATTTGGATCTCAGCGAGGTATGTCACATCTAGAAACGTGTTTCTTTGTTTTCGTAAAATTTGTTTTGTCGTGAAACGTGAATTGCCATTTCTATTGTGTTTCTTGGTGTTACTGAAATCTTTATCGGTTTATTTTAGTTGCTTCCTTTGGTACTCGTTTCTTTGAATTCTTTCGTTTTATGCTATCCAGTGATCTCAACAACAAGAACGAGTCCAATGTTTTGGTTTGAATAACTGATACACGTTATGTTTCGTTGTTTATTTCCAGGGTATCGAGGAAGGAAGTCTTGACATGTTGGACAACAGTGACTTTTCAGACACTGACATCCCATTTGAGGTTCCTGTCCCGGATAAACAACATTTACCAGTAAGTTTTCACAATCAACAAAGACGAGAGGAAGAGTGATGCTTGATACACTTAACAGAGTCTAACCGATAACTTTAAATTATTTTTCTGTTCTGTATTTTTCAGGAGGAAAAACGCGAGGAAGTGAAAGAGTGGGTGCTGGCTGTGTCAATGGATCAAAAGGTTGGATTTTCATTGGTTAACAAAGAGGCGCGGGTTTTTTTTTTTCAACCAATCACAGAGCGTAATAAAGCAAAACCAAAGTAAACGCGAATTACTTTCGACAGTAAACTGAAACCAATTCTATTGGTGACAGGGGAATGTTACCAGCAGTTCTCCATTAATCGTCGAGTCTAAAACGCTATTTGATTTAATTGACTCCATCGCTTCTATAGGGTAGTGTTTAGTAAGAAGACCTTGATCAGAGCTGATATCAGTCCTACTTCCTCTCTACAGGTGGAGCAAGTTTTGCCGACAGATGAGCGTGACACGTACGAGGCATGTCTTTTAGCTGTTAACACCGGCATCACATCTTTACCGTGTGTTATCACAGGTATAAATATCCTTACTAGCCAATGAAATACAGTTCTCCTCTAAATATTCTACGATATTCCATGAATTGTTGCTGGTTTTACACAAAAGAAAGGACTGAAGTCTGGTCTTTATTTAGGATATCCTGTTTTGCGAAACAAAATCGAGTTCAAACGGCCGGGCAAGGCTGCTAACAAGGAGGACTGGAACAAGTTTATCATGGCTACTAAGGTGGGTTGGTTGTCCTGTGCTTAACTGTCTCGATTTCAAACAGAAGCTCCATGTGTGATTCGACATGAAAGAGCAGATAGGTTCCATAGCAAAACCCAATAGACCATTTCCGAGTTGCTTAGAACCTCACGAAAGCGAGGCCGAGTGTAAAGTTTTGGTTATGAAAATTAGTTTTCTTTCATATGCAAACAAAACTAATTTTCATATGAAAAGTTTTGCACTTAGCCCCGCTTTCATAGTGAGGTTCACAGCAACTCGGTAATGGCCCATAGAGTTAGCTGAGCAGTGTATGGATGGAGAAACGAAAGAACGTCTAGGAACAGTAATGTACGATTCATTCAAGTTCAGTTGGTGTCTTGATGATTGAACAATCCATAATGCTTCTTGTTTCCTTTCCAGGTTTCCCACAGTCCCGAATGCCAGGATGTGCTGCGTTTTCTAGGGAACTGGTGCGGAGCGCCTCAGAACCCTTCTTATTCCTTCAACTGAGGACACACAAATCATCTGCTATTTATTCCCATCAGATCACACAAGATAACTTACAGTGTCAGGAATGGCGACAAAAACATAGTATTTATTTCCCAATTTGATGCGTGAGAATCAATGTTTTGAAAAACTCGTAATATAAAGGGATTCGGCCAAGCTTTCCAAGCTCAAGATTCTTCTGTTTCTTTAATCTTAAAACTGCAGATGAAATCTAATGAAAAAAAAAAAAACCTCAGCTACGTATCAAACAATGAAGATCGCTCGTCTATTATGAGCAAGATAATCCCCTGCCCACTCCTCACTGGAAAACTTACCCTCAAAGACTTTACCCTCCCCTCCCTTCCCTAGCTTGTGCATTTGATTTCGCGGTTATTCTCACATAGAGAAAGAAACTAACCTGATTTGGTCCGCGAACGCGCAGTTGAAGTCACAAATCAAAACCCTCGTTATCTAGAAATTGACAGGCTGCGTTCTTTGCGACCCCGATCAGTGGGCATTTGGTCATGATCTCTTGTCCACATAGAGTGAGGAATTTGACCAAACGTTTTCCTCATAAAAGTCAAACACCCGGGGGATGATCATGCTTGTAACAAGCTGATACATAAAGTTATAGAAACCAAACCAACTCAAACCGACCTAAACTTGACTCGTTTGTCTGCAATACACTGACACCCAAACTAGCGTCACATCCCTCATTCGACCCTAAAAAAACACCACCTTGCACGAGCAAGTGGGCAGCAGCTTACTCTGGAGTTCTTACTCAATATTCTTGGTTGTAGTTATGTTTGCTGTATATAGTGCAGACTGTTGTTAGTGTTGTGCATAAGTGTACTTCTTGTTTAAGAACATTAAAATAGTTGTGTTGTCACAACTTTTGTCACGCAATTCATAGAAACTGGTTCCGTGTTTTTTTACAAAGCATCACTTCCCGGTCCTAAAAAAAGCGAAACATTCAGATTCTCCAAGATACTAAAACAGTCGCCTTCATCCCCCTAACAAAGATCTGTACAAAACTAGCTTCCATAACGATAAAGTCAGTGACTCGTAAAAACGGTTTATGAGAAGCAGAAACAGCCGCGGATGCTGCAAACAGCTGTGCAAAACCTTGTAACGGGAAAAGATGGGTGGCTCAGTCGTGTCTGCCCAACGTATTTCTTGCACTCGTATATGTATTTACTATACCTGTAAAAAGACAGAAGACATGCTATTGACAATTTGAGGAGGAGATCGTGGTAATTTGTTTCCCACCTTCATTGCGAACATATTAGCGAAAATAACTTCCTGTTGGCATCCTTTTACGAGGTCAATTGTTTCAGCTGAACTTCCTTTGCACAAAAACAAAACACTTGTGAACAGGGTGGCCAGAGGAGAATCGGCTCATACAGTGGAACCTCGATTTACCCGAGTGCCAAGGGACTTGGGAAAGTGGTTCGTCATATCGAAAACCTCTTTATAACGAATTTGCGCAAAAACAACCAAAATGTTCGTTTTATCGAGGTGTAGTTAATAATTGTTTTGTAACGGTGTTACGTTGCACTACCCAGTATTTCCAGATCTGAATGATTAAATATTAAACATCTGTGCATTAGTGTCTGTATGAAGCTGCTTTACACTGTACATAGCTACGGCACTGGAAAACTGTACAGATAATACCTCTCCCTATAGCACATACTGTATATATAATGAGCTGTTGACCGAGAAGTTGTTTCCTTGTTACAGGATTAAAGGATTTTCATCGCTGTTGGTTTGTTCCGCATTCATATTCTGTCGCGTGTTACATTTATTCGTTATATCGGGGTAGATTTTAAGTTTGGGCTCCGGATTGTGTTCGTTATGACGAGGATTTCGTTATATCGAGGATCTGTCCCATACATTTCACTCTAACTTTGGCCAGGCTTTCTCCCACTCGCATTACCTGATAATTTGAGGAAGAAATCGCAGTAATTTGTTAATCCCACCTTCCCAATTGTCACTGATTGTGACCATTAAATAAATAAATGCAAAGAGCAAAGCAAAACTTCCTGCTTCCTCTTACAAGATCAATTGTTCCAGCTGAACTTCCTTTAAACAAAACTCTGGTAATCATGGTGGCCAAGCAAGAGTTGTTGTTATCGTTTGGGTTTGTGTTTTATGATATCAGCATTTCTTCAGGAAGTTCTAAAACAAAAGCAGTGTCAATCACATTCTGTTGTACTGAGCATATTACCTCAACTACAAAAGATCATTTAAGGCTATTAATTTAAAAATAAATGCAGCAATTTGTAAATTTTACCTCTCCAATTATCAACCAATTAACAGCAATAAATGCGTCCATCAATTTCCTGCCCTCCTTGTACGGGGTCAACCGCTTCAGCTAAACGTCCTTGAAACACAATCTGTTAATCTAGTTTCCACTTTCAGGAAAATGCACAGCTTTTCCGTATAAGATACAGTATAAAAGAGATGTGTGCTTTGTATCCGTTAACCCAGTTCATCCAGTATCGGAGAAGAGTATAATCTACAAGTTAAAACCTTTCTATACAGGATGTTGATTCGAGCTCTCGTCCTCTGTCTTCTTATCGCTGTTTTTACCACATTGACAAAAGGTGAGACGGAATCAATGTTGTCTTTTATTTGTTGGTTCTCATTTTAGTTCGAAAAATCGTGTTCCAATTGAGACTACGAAAACTTCACGTTCTGTCATACCATGAATTAAGAGAATTGTTTCCTAAAATTCATCATCATTTATTGCCTGCACATCGTTCCCGCCGTTTTTTTTATTTTTTTTTTTATTTTCACGATTTTTCCGCGCTGTTAACCAAACTAAACACAAGATGATAGTCAGGGCAATGGTCATTTACGAAAGAATAAGAATAATCATAATAATAATAATAATAATAATAATAATAATAATAATAATAATAATAATAATAATAATAATAATAATAATAATAATAATAATAATAATAAAACAGTGCTTTACTGAGAATTGTGTGATTCAAGCAAGCAGTGCTTTCATAAAGCCAAATTTTTTTCCAATTTATTTCCCAGGTACAGCGGACAAATGTTGTTTGGAGAAAGACCCAGGTGTTGGTCACTCTTATGTGTCACGCTTCTACTACAACAAAGTCACTGGACAGTGCTTGCCATTCATATACAACGGAGTGCTAGGAAACGAAAATAACTTTGAATCTATACAACTGTGTTTGAATGCCTGCGGCGCAGCAGCGTGCTGAATCGAGATTGCTTAGTTCAGGTGAGAAATAGTTAATTTAGGGTTTAAAACCTTACGTGTAAGTTTTCAAATTGAGAAGTTCTCTGTGATTAAGCTGAACAGATAGTTCCACTGATTTTAGATTGTTTGGAGTCTGTGGATGAAATCCTGAAAGCTATTTTGCCGTGCTTTCCTGTGCTGCTGTTTCGTTTGCTGTAAAAGGCGGTTCTAACTTTTCAGTCTGTTGAAGAAATTCTCAAGTGCGACCACTTTCCTGTTTTTCAAAAAGAACGTTGAACTTTTCTTCTCTGAGGTTCAGTTTTAAACGAGTGAAATCGGAATTTCCACCATTGTTTTCCGTGTCACTTGTTGGTATCAATTCTTTGATAGTATTCTCCGACAGAAATAGTGATTGATAACGTGGATTTGCAGCCTTCAATCCTCCAATCCCAAGTCCTGACCATTCCAATATTAATGGCTTAAACTCGAATTAGTAACCATTTATCCTGCTTTATTTCACTTTCAGGAGCAGAAAACAAGTTATTGAACCATATACAAGGTTACAACGGATCTCCTACAATAGAGGAAACAAACACAAATATTACAAAAATCCATATAAAAATTACACAAAAAAATAAATTCTAATGAATATCTTTACATCAAAGCCCAGTTGATCAAAGCCCGATTAAGCTAACTTTGATTCCAAGTAAATAACTAATCAGTGAAGACTCTTCAAAAAGACGTTTCTTCCTCATTTTTGACTTCGACTTTTCTTTACCGTTAGCTTAAAATTGAGCTTTTAAAAGTATTTTTAATAAGCGAGATGAAAACCTCGGTTAATTTTTAATCCGAGATTAGCGTTAATCGACTTTCGAACAACCTGGCCCAGGTGTAAAAAATAAAGTAAAGTTGAGAAATCCAGAGTATTGATTATAGAAAAAGATACAAATATTCAAAGATGTAATATAATGTCTATGTTTTATTAAAGTGATCCTTGTTTTCTCACTGAGTATTTCGACTGTAGAACAGTCAGGGCCGTACCTAGGATTTTTTTGTTTCCGCACACCCCTCACAAGGGTCTTCTGTATACAGACAGGGTTTCTAGTTGGACGTTTTTAATTTCACCCCTACACAGAAAGTTATTGCCTCTAAGACCTTTAAAAAAATCAAAACACATAGATGCGTTTTGTCTTAAAATTTCATGATATATTATGGCATAAACACCTTGCTTAGCTCGAAATTGCCTGCAAGGTCTCTGCTGCACATTGATGATTTATATACCATCTTAAACTCCAGCTATACTGTAAACAGCAGATCCTTCAAATCTATTACAAATACTTGGGAGTAGCGCAAGCCTTTAAAAACCGATTTACGCTGAATTTAGCTCTGAAAAAACCTACTCGTGTTGACTAGATTTAAAAAGGCTACAACATCCGCGAGGGCGTCGCGTAGGATTCTCACTCTTTATTTACACAATTCTAAACCATGGACAGCCCAAATTACAAAATCATTATTTTCACAAGAAAACTTGTACTGGCCGTTGCCTCGAAAGATTTTCCAAAACAATATTTGGAATTCACAAATTTTGAAGGGCGATTTTTTCAGTCGATTTGTCGATTTTCTTGTGATTTCGAACCAATATAGCTACAAGAAATAGCTCAGCAAACTCAAACACTATGTTAAAAAAAATAATTTAGTTTTCCTGGCGGGGGTAGCTGCCCCCTCTACCCTCCCCCCCCCCCCTCCACTATGTACGGCCCCCAATTTAACGTAAAGGCGCTTGTTTCATGTTTTCATTCTCCGGTAGAGTTATTGTCCGAGAGGCAGATTGGTTTGTCTTCAAGTTCACAGATTTGTTGAAATATAGATCTCTGGCCTTGTCTGATTCTAGAAGCGAACAATTGCCGTCTACTCAGGTTGCCATTTTCTGTAGCATCTTCGCTCAACCTGCCGTCTCCATCTCGTAGCTTTACGCAGAACTCCGCAACTCTGTGTGGAACAAAACAATGTTACTGAATAGTATTAATGCTCAGATATGCCTTACAATTCAACTGAGATCGGATTCAGCATGTAAAGGCATCGCTTCTGATCTCACGATGTCAATTGTTGTCTTAGACAAGCACGCTTACTTCACATGAATACCTCATTACCCTGTGGCATCAATAGGTACTAGAATGCGTGGGATGCCTGTGACTTCTCGGGTGAATGTAAATAGAGCAGAACACAACACCAGGCATTAAAACAGTGTTATGGATTCTCTAGGATCCCTTAATAGCTTAGGCTTAACGTCATCGCCTAATTATGCAATCATCTGAACTGAAACGAGGTGTTTTTTAAAACACCCAACGTGACATAAAGGAAATCTGAGGTGGGTAACTACAGGATACCAACCAAGCAAAACAAGAAAGCAGCTACCTTGCAACGACCCTCTTACCTTTTCAATGTTCTTCTCCATTCCACTGACCACTGGGATAATAAATCTGCAGAAGAAAATAAATCCAGCGAGTTAAACCGATCTGCAGCACGCCAGCTTTTGCGAATTTAAGCCTTCAGTTGTTTTGGGATGGGGAAGTGATGGCTCAGTACATGGTGAAAGCTCAATGATCCAGTGTCATAAGTGGGTTAATTATTTGCTGTTTCTCTGGCCTCAAACCTGTTCTGAAGGTTTTCCTCTAACTTACCCCATGTTCATCCCTCTGCATAATCAAATGTTTACAAATTCTTTATATAAATAACTATAGAGTGTGTGCACGGCGGCCATGTTGGAGGGCTAAAACAATAGAAGATATTTGCATAAAAATAGAATATATTTCCCAAAGGAAAATCATTGTATTGTTTCGGTCCTCCAACATGGCCGTCGTGCACACACTCTATGAGCTGCGGTGATGTAGCTTTCCCTCTATATATCACTATTTCAAAATTATTTTTATTCGTTTGTTGTTGTTGTTGTGGTGAGAATATTTTCTCACTTACCATAAGTTAGTGATTGTTCAGATATTTCTTTCTCGTCTTCCTTTGCCTGCTTCCAATCATTGTCACCATCACTATCACTGTTCACGTCAATATCATCATCCTTGTCATTGCCATCATCATCATCATCATCATCATCATCATCATCATCATCATCATCATCATCATCATTATCATCTTCATCATCATCGCTGTTGTCGTCACCGTTATCAATTTTGCCACCAGTATCAATATCAGCTCTTTCTTCATCCATCCATCTTTCTCCAAGATCTTTCTTGACGCCTTTTCTCGCATTCTTTCCGTCTAAAACACAGCTACTGCCTTCTCCACCAACCGACGGATTCAGGTCACTGTTATTGTGAGACAAACCGTTATCGGTTTCTAAGCCATCCTTCAAACATGGGGTGATCTCATCATTGCAATCTTCATTCCCAGAAGAGCTTTCTGAAGAGATTACTGCAAGGTCGCAATCTTCATCGTTGTGGGCCATTTTTAATTTCTTGTTCTCCCTCGCTGCTTTCTCTTCATCCGTCCTCCTTTTCTTTTTGTCTGCTTTAAACACCTGTTCAAAAATTCTCCTGCTCGTCTCTCTTGCCGTTTTCTCATCTTCACAATAGAACACATGAGCAATGTCCTCAAATTCTTCGCTTCTCTGTTTCGTAATTTGCTCCTCAAGGAGTTGTTCGAACTCTGCCTCGGTCAAATGAAGGATCTTTGAAAAGAAACTATAAGTTAGTGGAGACAAGATTCAGAGAAAGTCACCGTGAAAACCACCGTTTAATTTATCCCAACTGTGTTAGTAAAACGAGGAAATGACTGACTGATTAACGACTTCAAACCGACTGAAAGAAGACTGATTTACTGGCGATTTACAAACATTCGTCCTTTCGCAAAAAGATAAATGAATTATTACTAAATCTCTTGCGGTCAGAAGATAATTATGCCAAAGTCTCCCGTCTTACTAAGTTATTTAAGACTTTAGGTTAGCTTCTCCTCGTAATTTTAATGTATTTGCTTTGTTTTATGTTAGTTTATCCTATTCACTGTATAGTAGTGTCTTCACTGTCATTTAGTCCATCTAAATATAGATAAACTTTGTACTTGTAATATGTCCTCAGATCTCCTCGCCTCGATTAGTTCACAAGCTATTTGCGGGGGAAAAGTAATATAATTAGTTATATTTCTAATTTTCAATAAAATGTTGTTGTTTTTGTTGGCATTATGAACAAGTGGTTGAGTGCCTGATAGAGTTCAAGCTTTGAAAATTGAATCCTTGAAAGGTTGAGATTTATTAAACTCTAGCATTTTCATATTTACCTTCAATATGGCATATAAATCTGGACTAAACACGGAACAGCCATCCTTTCCAAAAAGAAACATGTCATCTCGGGATGCCACGTCCTAAAAAGAGAAGGCAACTATCACCGTTACTGCATAAGCCCACTTAGTGTAAATCTACTAGCGTTCTACCACGAATGCTGTTCTCTTATTGGCTATGCTACTCACTATCTTTTCTGTTGTAGATAGTGAGTAGAGTGAGCAGCCAAACAGTGTGCGGTGGTGTGACCTATTTATATCATTATTCAATAAAAAAGTGAGCCTATCATGCTGGTCAGTTTTGAACGACTAGTAGATTTATACTAAAGTAATTAGATTATTCGCTCGAGATTTCTATCGCGTGATAGTTGATTCGGGCTTCCCCCTTATCAACTATCACGCATAGAAATCTCGAGCTCATAATCTATTTGTTAATTATGGGGCACTACTAAGTTTTACTTATCTCTTATTCAAAGCCTGTGAACAGGCTCCCAAGTGGGGTATAGGGCGAAGACAAAAATCGCGCTCGCCCGGCTCGCCGAGTTTTCTTTTCGCCCTATACCCCACTTTTGAGCCTGTTCGCAGGCTACTAATTCATGAATCATAAGGCTCGCATCTCACGTGTTACGCGCGCGCGGTGTACGCGCGATGAGAGTCAGAGATTATGCAAATACATTGTCGAATCCGTATTCTCTCGTTAGTAGACTGCCTAGTTATGACAGTTTCGATGTCTGTCAGTCTAAGTAGAACATCAGACATTTTCCCAAACAATCTGATCAGAAAAGATCTTTACCTGTAAGACAATTTCAAGCTTTCCACGTGCACAATTCTTGGAAAAACAGAAATTTCCGACAATCATTCTGAGAAGACAACGGTGTCAAACATTTTCAGATACCACTTTTTTTATTGGTTAATATTATCAGGCATAGTTCACGGATGATTTCCCCGCCAGCAGCATTTAAACTCCATTCAGTTGATCGCAAATGTGGTGTTTCGTCGTTCGTCATGGATTTAAAGACCTTATCAGAAGAAGTGCCATGTTCTGTGTGTAAGAGCTCGTTCACTGATTTAACACAGCTACCCTGTTTGCACAGTTTCTGCCAGCAATGTTTGAACAACCTTCAACGTCCATTTCTTGGTGTAGTTACATGCCCACATTGCTGAGACTCTGAAAGTGGGAATCTTGGCGAATTTCCAACCAACTTTTGCGCGAACAGTTCGCTAGATGTGGTGGACATCAAAGATCGTGATACAACTGGAGTTAGCTGTGGAAACTGCGACAAAACAAGCGCGCAATTTTTTTACTGTTTTCAGTGTTGCGTCTTTTGGTGTGACGCCTGCATCACAGGACATAATATAATTCGAGAAAATAAAGAACATCGAACGCTGGTGCTAAAACACGTTCAAGACGAAGACGTGTTAAACCGACCAGCGTTTTGTCCCAAAAAGAACCACAAGGAACAAGAGTTGAAGTTGTTTTGCGAGAAATGTGAAGTTGCCATATGCAACGCTTGTGCTGCAACAGATCACAAAGGTCACGCCAAGAAGCTTCAGGAAGATACTACAAATGTGAAGGCCGTGGTTAAATTGCTAAAGCAGACAGCACTAGAAAGGAGAAATGAAGTCAGCAAACTCGCCCAGAACAGCACGGAAGTTCACAAGCAAGTAGCGGACGTGAAGAGCACAGTTCAGACAACTGCAGACCACATGACTGCAGTTATTGAAACACAGAAGCAGGGAATTTTCAACACAGTCGACAGTGAAGCGAAGGAATTACTCGAGCGTCTCGAACTGAAGAAAAGTGAAGTTAAAAATCAAATGAAAATGGCTGAATCAGCATTCAAAAAATTCGAAGCTCTTTTGAACAGATACTCTAAAGCTGAAATCCAAGGATTTAAAGAAACAGCCGACATAGTATTTCAGGAACAGAGCGCCCAAACTAGCCGTGACATCAGTGACCCCGGAGTCGTTCCTTGTTTTCATTTCACTGAAAGCAAAAACCTTTTAAAGATGTTGAAAAACGAAGGAATTGGTTCTGTAAAAACTGTTGCGCAACACGCAAGTGAACCGATTACTGCGCCACAAGAACAACATGTCCGTGGTAATCCTTTCGAGGCTCAAGCCGAAGCCAGGCGATTCAGATCTGTGTTAACTTTTGGACAACGCGGTTCGTCTGTTGGGATGCTCAAATGCCCTTGGGGTTTGGCCGTGAATGACAGAAACGAGATAGTAGTGACTGAATTTGGTAATCACAGAGTTTCGGTATTCAGTAGTGATCGCAACTACTTACGATCGTTTGGCAAATTTGGTGAGCTTTACTACCCTACTGGTATAGCTTATAACAATGGCAAAATTTTAGTGGCGAGCAGAGATAACCACAGAATCCAAATATATAGCAGTAAAGGTGAATATCTCAGTGCTTTTCACCACCAGCTTAAGTATCCTTGTGGTTTATCTGTCGCCAAGGACGGTAACGTTATTGTTGCTGATACCGGTAATAAAGTAATCAAGATATTTTCCATTGGTGGGAATTTCATAACTAAATTTGGTGGAGAATGTTCCTTAGTGGACCCCTATCACTGTATCCAACACAAAAACTACTTTGTAATATCAGACTGGGGTGATCACTGCATCAAAATTTATGACCTTAACGGAAAGCTTCTTTATACAATTGGAAAGGAGGGTGTCCAGGATGGGGAGTTCTATCATCCTTCTTTGTTGTCGGTGAACAAAGAAGGCGAATTGATGGTCTGTGACTCGGGCAATGACAGAGTCCAGCTGTTTGATCTAAGCAGTGGAAAATTTGTAGCAAAGTTTGGAAGTGCAGGAAGCAGTACAGGAGAGTTAAACAGACCAGCCTCTACAGCAATTCTTGATGATGGAAGGATAGTGGTGTCTGACAGTGAAAACCATCGCATTCAAATCTTTCATTCTATATGAATTCCCTGGAAGAATTATTTTCTCAGTAGTTTAGCGCTTACTAGAGGCCAGTGGGTTTGTTTTTATTATGATCTCTTATGCTCATTGTTTTTCATACAACAAAGACTTTGTAAATTCATCTGTCTGTGGTTTATAGAACTGAGATTGTTAATGCTTGCCAAATAGCTAGTTCAACAGTAATCACGGATTGTAAAAATTGTAAAAATGTTTCAAGAAAGTATCTTACAATATTTACTGTTTTACATACTACTTACAGTAACATTTAGGACACAACATAGAAACACATTGCTTTAGGGAACTGGTCATAACAAGTTTGTTCGAAGAGGACCCACCTTCTCTGGGACGGGGGTTATCGAAGACACCACCTATCTCCTGAACATTACCGACAAAATTTTATTGGCTTTAAAATTTGAGTTGACACAAATATTCAGCTAGCAAGAGTCAGCATTGCTAGATAAACAAGAAACGTGAGGTTTGAATCTCACTGTCATTTTTTACTGCTGGATAGAGTGGTGACTATACAATAAAGACACCATCCTTTGAGGTTGAGGAAGGGGGATGCAGGCAGAGGCCACCATCTATTTTGTGGTTTGGTGGGTCCTGTTCTAGTATAGTAGTTTTGACCACTTCCCTTACTAACCATTTCTTCCATCAATTGAAACTTAGCATTCAACAGTTTTGCTGCTTTGGGGGTCTGATTTGCCTCCATCACCTCATGGAATGTAGATATAGGAATATCAACCTGGTAACATTTAGTAGATATTAAACAAGATGCCTCTACTGCAATTTACATGTGATGATGTGCCTGATTCATTTCTATTGTACGTTTTGCAGATTTTTAAAGCTATCCTCCCTTCACAATTATTAAAATATTGCATTACGGTACTCAAGATCATACCGGAAATTTCTTTCTGAAAACGTCATGACAGGGGCAGATACATATCTGACTCACGCGCTATTTCAGGGCTTTTTATATTTCCTATTTATCAATTGCATTACATTATTCGAGATCATACCGGAAGTTGCTTTCGGAAAACATCATGACCCGGGGCAGATTACATAACTCATTTCACACTGCAATATAACATAACACTGACTGAAGGCAAGAAGAAACCCAGCTGAGATTAAATTCACTCATCGCTACTTCTGAACCAAATAACAGAAAAGTCCCCACAGGTGCATAGTCGTCAGGTACTACAGGTAAGAGGGCTAGGTTCCCTACACAGTAGATATCCTCTGTATTAACCTATCTATTACTGAGTGAACATCTTTGCTTTTTACAGCAAATTATCGATGCACTAACCATGTCATATGGATTTGGTGATTCTTCTTCCACAAAACCGTAAGACTGAAGCAGGTGGCAGTTTGCAAGTTTGCCATAGGTGTTAAAGATTTCCTGTCCCTAAAACAGAACGGAGAAAATAAAGCAGTCTTAAAACACAATTTAGCGCTTAAGTGCTTTGAATATTACAAAAATTATTGTTAAACCATTTGGAAAAATCTATCTTTTTTGAGAAACTTCAACATGCAGCTTAACAAACAGATATAGACTCAAGCAATTCAAATAACTATGCACGTAACTAATGCCCTGCTAAGGGTTTCCTTGTTCTGTTTTATTTTGTTTTTTTTTTTTTTCCAAAAATGAACTCAAAAATTTATTATGCAACACCTTTCGGCAACAGTTTGAGATAACAGGTTGCCTTCATCTTTCTCTATTATGAGTAGAAAAACAGCCAACAACTCCAGACTTTCAAGTATCCAGACAACTCTGGCAAGACCCAGAGTATCCAGATTTATTGACACAATTTGACTATGACATTTGCATGATGTGAGTTATTTTTGAAAGAAGAATTCACTGTTACTGACAAGTCTTTTATTTTCTATAATGTTATTACTTCACTAACACCTCTGATCTCAGCAGTATTCATGTTATACCCAAATGACAAGGTAGTTCATGCTGCCTGATTCCTAAGTTCCACATTGTTCATTTTTCATGTCAAATATTCATGGAAATGTATTAAAACTTAATACATTATTATTATTATTATTATTATTATTATTATTATTATTATTATTATTATTATTATTATTATTATTATTATTATTATTATTATTATTATTATTATTGCATGTAAAAAAATAGGCAGTCTCAGACTGCATGTGTCTACTGCAGCACTGGTGTAGAAATGTGATATAAAAGAATTGAAGAAAAGGGAAATAAGACTGAAAAGAAAACGAAGAGGGAGGAGTGGAAATAGGATAGAGATAGAAAAAATGGTTGTAAAAATGTTGCACAGAATACTGGTGAGAAGAGATTAAGCTGGTATTGTTTACCACAAACATTTTGTTTGAAGAGAACTGTAACTTTATTCTAACATAAACAATGTATTATATAATCTTACAACGTGAACCACAACTTTGTACTGAAAGCAATGCAGCAGAGTTCTAAACATAAAGTACTGAAAGCAAAGTTCTAATCTGAAACGTAGGCATAAAATGCAACAGAAACTATTAATTAATCTATACTGAACTTATGAATGGCAAGTATCATTCTTTGACTCCTGTCGTGTTTCCATAGTTTTCGCATAAATTAACTTTTTCCTAGAGCGGTTAAAAACAAATGTTTTCTGACGTGAAATAATATGGTTACCTATTAATCATTTGCCAAAAAACACACTTGAACGCAAAAATTGCTAAAATTCAGGGCGTGTTGATGACGACCTTTGGCATATCAAATTTCAACCCGCTTATGCAAATTGTCCTTGATTGCGCACTAGCATCTGTCGCTTCTCAAACGCATATATGAATTGACAAAGACACAAAAATCAACAAAAAGCTTTTCCAACAAAACATTTTATTGAAATAAACGATGCATTTGTTATTAGAGGCAAAAAACTTTCAGTTTTTTTTGTGTGCGTGCAAACACGCATGTAAAATTTGAAGACACTCCGTGTTTGTTCAAAGCGATCACTCGCAGTAAATTCGCGTACGTTTGCGATGAAAATTACAGAAGTTACAGAATTCTGGTTCAAATCATCACTTACAGCCAACCCAGGTCACGCTTGAACGATATTTTTGAAATTTGAACGGATTTTTGAAATTTACATGTCAGTTTTGAAAATCGCAAACGAGATTTCAGAGTTCCCGTATAAATTTCCCTAGCTTATTGACGGTATAAAGCTATGAATTTTTTTTTACATTGCAAAATTGAATATTTCAAGAATACATGTAACAATTGTTTCCTAAGTATTTTGAATCTTTTTTTCAGTTAATGCGTCTTTTTCAGAACGATTTCCAGCGAAATGCCCAACATTCCATTCACACGTCGGACATTACAAAGAGAAATTCGAATGTTCATTTCATTTTTGGAAATACTGTTCACGCGTGACCTGGGTTGACTGTAAACTATTAGAAAAAAGCAAATCAATATCGGAAAACATCATTTACCGTATTGTCGCCATTGTCCTGATCCGGAAATACAATCGTTTAGATCTCGGTCAGTCGAGGATTAGCGTCGGCTTTCGATAGGATTCCATTTGGGATTCCTGTGGCATTTACACTCTTACACTCTTACACTCTTTCACTCTTTCACTCTTTCACTCAACCCGATGACATAGTGTCTACGCTTCTCTAGAAGCCGTAGACACAAAAACTATGTACATATATTGTTAAATGAATTCTGTCCCCTCTTTCTTTTTTCAATCTGCAAGAACTTATCACTGGCAAAAAAAATTAAAAATTTAGTTATTTGCCAAACACATTACCTTAGAAATATTGTGTATGGCCACCATAGTTAAAGATTCAGTACCATATTCCAGGCGTGCATTATTGTTACTGATGTGATTAAGTATGTCAGCCATTGGCACCATAGCAGGAGAAGCGGATGCATTTTCATCATCATCATCACTATCATCACAATCATTACTGGCATTTTTGTCTGGGCTGTTTTCTGTGAAGCTATAGGCCATGACAAATGCCGCCATATGTTTGTACAGATCAAGGGTGTGGCAGGATTCACTGGGAAGAACAAGGCAATTTTAACTGTAAACAAGATTTATTCCGGCATGCAAGTGGAAAATATTCTACTTATTCAAACACAATTTCAACATGAGTTTACCTAAAGTATTGTTGATGCTTCCTGATAAATGGCAATACAATACTGTTGTACTCTTCCTCAATAGTTTGTATATCACATTCAACATCCTCCTCTATCCCAGTACCCTCAAGCTCTCTCCGTCGTTCATCTTCTCCCCAGAACATGGGTTGATCCATAACAGTGACATCAGGCACAAGGTTCAGATATGGCTTCCAGTGAGATGTCGGATTAGTGTATTCATACATTAAGGCAAGAAGAAGAGGGGCCCACCCAGACCTGGAAAAATAAAATTGATTCATTGAATGACAGATATATTATGGGAATTTGCTGACTGATGAACTGACTGGCTGACAGATTGAATGATTGATTGATTGATTGAATGAATGAATGAATGAATGAATGAATGAATGAATGAATGAATGAATGAATGAATGAATGAATGAATGAATGAATGAATGAATGAATGAATGAATGAATGAAGGAACAAACAAAACAACTGATTAATTAACTGATTGATTGACTGATTGCCTAATTGATTGATTGATTAAGTCATTAATAATTAATTATTGATTGACCAATTGACTGATTGACTGATTGGTTGGTTGGTTGGCTAATTGACTATAGTAGCTAATTGACCAATTAACAAGATGCCCCTAATGGCATTTTTGGGGGATGCTTAATGTGGCCTCATTTATTCCCATTGAAGCTAATTGACCAATGAAATAAAGATTATTACTTACTTATTACTTATTGTATGCTTTGCAGACTTCTAAAACTATCCTAGCTAATGGAATAATTTATTGTTTGAGTCACAAAGATAGCGTGATGTTACTCCTTTGTGTTACGCTACTTATCAAATTTATACTGGAAATGGCATTATGATAACGTAATGACCACACAAATGGCCTGACTCACATTTTCTATTCTGGTAATGTAATTTCAATAAAAGTGTGAGATTTACAAATTGTTCTTGTTTCACCAAAAAAAAAAAACAGAAAGAAAAACAGGCAAAAGGCTCTCCTAAATGAAAACTTTTAGTAAAATTTGACAATCAAACCTTTAATCTTTTTGTGAAGTGGATTTCCAGTAGCGTTTAAGCATCAATTCGACAAAGTGAGGCGATGTGTGTTTTAGCTTATTAATAACCTTTCCTCCTCGCATTGTGGTTCTAAAACTGTCAAACAAAGCATGATTTCTTTGCCAGGAACTCTCCAATTTCCACCGTTTTAACTGTCGAGTGCTTCTTAGAAGTTATTCTTTCGATTTACCGCTTCAAAAGGGTTAATTTTCTTTTTGGAAATGGTATATATATACTTGAGTCTAAAACATGTAAAAAATATGGCCGCCACAATAGTGGACAAAAACATCCCTTCTAGGAGAGAGTAGAATTTAATCCAGGTTTAATGAATAAATCAAATGATGATTTGACGTCACACAAGTAGGGATGAGGGGGTCCCCTCCCTCGTGAAATATGCACCAATAATAGATTTTGATTGGGCTGTTTTTGTTG
Organism: Pavona decussata; assembly: GCF_977016875.1. NCBI lineage: Eukaryota > Metazoa > Cnidaria > Anthozoa > Scleractinia > Agariciidae > Pavona > Pavona decussata. Next base: position 2,867,514 of record NW_028145742.1, read on the forward strand.
AAGACAATCAGAACAATAGATCCCTTCTGTGAGAGACCAGAGTTTAATGAATAAATAATTATTAATGTGCAGATTTGAATCGATAAAAAATAATTAATTAATTTATTTATTTTTGTTGTTGATTTTTTTAGCTGTTTAGTTGTGTTTAGCTATTTCTTGTTATGTCCTGCTTCTTGTTGACCATGATGTTTTTTTTAAAATCAGTGTAAACAGCGTTAGCTCTTGCGATGAGCGCCTTTTTTTTTTGCTCGTAGAGTAAACGTCGAAACAAAATATTGTTTAAATGAAAAAAATCAGGCCTAAAATAATAGCTATCTGTTCAATAACTTAGTTTATATAATAGCAAAATCATGGAAAATATACTTTTGTACCTTTTACCTTTTTTTCGAAGTACACTGATCCTCGTCTGTTAAATTTCCAAGAATCCCAAAGATTGACGAAGTCTTGGGTTGTAATAAGAGTGACCGGGGAATTTCAACCAAGCATTCTCCTTTCTCTATGTGATCTGTCGCTATCAAACCATAGCGATGACATGATCCTTGGAGACTAACCTTCACCTGAAAACAACGATTCGAGAAGGCTAAAAAAGGGCAAATTTCCCATAAAAAGATCTGGATTTCTGCAGGATTTCTTGAGGCAAGGTTTTATGTGAAGAGCTTTGAGCTCAAATGAGCATTCATAATGGTGATAGGGTTGAAAAGAACCGCCAAAACAACTGTCCTTGTTCTTAACTAACCTTTTTGCTTAGCACTAAACCATTCGTATCACACCAAGACAAGAATTCATCCAACATATGGTCTCTGTCCTCAGAAACATCGTCGTCCGCCATGTTGTAAACATATCCCATGTGCAAACCGGAAAGACTGGGTCGAGGTCAAATTTAGTGTTGTTTGGGTGGGGCTTTTGTGGCGCTCACTATAACGTTTTTAAAAAAGAAACCTTAGCAAAGTGTTGAAATTTATGTATAAAAATAAAGACTCTTTCTTATTATTATAGAACTATTAAAAGATTTAAGAATTTGTTTTTTTTTTTTACAAAATTTACCTTACAGAACAATTACAAATATTACCCAAGTCCACCCTACAGCGGAAGAGATTTGTCTATTCAATCCAATATGGCGGACAAATCAAGTCCCAGATAGCATGTCTCTTCTCGGCCTTGTTCCAGACTATGGCAGTGATTCCAACAGTTCATCTGAATCCGATCAAGAAGAAAATAATCTAGGTGAAGCTAGAAAAGATTCTGGTGACAGCAAACATGTCAATAATAAGCCAACTGAACAGCAAAACCTTCAGATACCACTTCCTTTGCCAACGTTGGATGTCAGCAAAGGTTCATCATCGGGCACAAAGGATTTAAACCAGCGAACTTACCAGACGTCTTCAGTTTTCTTTAACCCATTTCTTGCTGAAGAGAAAAAGAAACTTTCTGTTCTGGAGAAACACGTACAGCTTTCAGAGAGCAAAACGGAAGAAGATAACAAACGCAAGAAACAGATTTGTTTCAAGTTTCAGAAAGGCCGGTGCAGACTCGGAGACAAATGCAAGTTTTCCCACGGGTTGGCTACTGATGTTCCAAGTTCTGAACCTGAAAAACCAAAAGAGCTCAACATAGCTCCCAGCTTCTCTAACACAGCGACCGGTTATGAACCCGATGAGGATGAGGAAAGCTGGGAGCTGCAAAAGAAGAAAAAACGAAAAGCGGGCGTGACTGATTCTCTTATCCCACCAAAGCTAGCTATGGCAGCTTACGAAAAACAGCGGCTTAATGATAAGCCTTGGTCACGATCATAATGCTTTGTTAAAAAATCGCCTTTGTAAAGGTGGGTGTCATTAATATTAGGTTTTCCTTCATATAGTATTATTTAAGGCTGTCAACTTGCTATCATTCCACATAAGCTAAAGGGACGAGGTTACCAAGATTTTAGTTGGCTGTAGTGCCAAATGAGCTGTTGACTCATTTATTATAATATCAACAAAAAGTTGAAGAACAGTACTGTTGCTACCACCCGACTCTATAAGCTTCGCTTCTTTTGGGTGGGAGCAAAATGCACGTTTGTGTTACTCCCCCAGGGTAGAGTGTTGTAGTGTTAGCTGGTGATCCTCACAGTGATGCCTTTGAAGTAAAAAATAAATTATGGTTATTTGAAAGTCCTTTCAAAATGACAAATAATGACATAATATCTTTTCTGAAAAATCTTCTCTCTTTCCAGAGATATTCAAGTTTTTGTTCAAATACTAATAATGTCACAAATCGTCTCAATACAAAGATAAATTGCAAATTCAGAATATTTCGGCAAATATTGAAACAAAAAAAAACCATCTCAGGCCAAAGTGGGGTGGGAGTGCCCCAAAATGTAAAATCCCCATAGCTCCACCCACCCCACCCCCCCAAGCTCCACTAAATACATGTAAATAGGTCATTTCCAAGTTGCTGTGAACCTCATTATGAAAGTGACGATTTGTTCAAAGTTTTTTTTGTATGAAAATTAGCTTTGTTTGCATGTGAATGAAGAATGTGCCCAATAGGTTTTTCGGGATCTGAGATTTGGTTTATTTGAAGGCCGGGATTTAAGAGTTTTGAGGAAAAGGGGAGCAAGATTTGGGATTGTTCTTATGCACGAAACATGGGAATTGGCAATTTTACGAGTTTCGGGAAGTCTGTTGACGAAAATGTACAAAGAATATCAGCACCAATACCTTCATTTTGATGGAAAAGAGGTACAAATGTACAGCTAATTGAACCTAATTGTCAGTGCTTGAGTTTGCTGTGAGAGAATTTAAACTCACTGATAATGATTGAAATCAGGTAAGGAACATATGAAAGGGATCGGGATTAGCCGATAAAAAACCCTTGGGATTACGGGATTGAGGAAAACTTTTGTCGGGATGGTGGGATTGAAGAATCCTATTGGAGACCCTCAATGAAAACTTACTTTCATAATAAAGGCTATGCATGAAGCCTCGCTTTCATAATGAGATTAAAAGCAAATTAAAAATGGCCTTTTTTGATGCCACTTGAGTAGTAGATTGATAAGTCATAACTCAGTGAATATGTGGTGCCCAGTTGACAACTTTCTTTCCTCTTGTTATTGGCTAATCTCTGTCAAGAGGGCCAGTTATGGATAAATAGCAAGAAACTCTTAAAATAGGGTTAATGTTTTATATCAAGCAATTAAAATTGGAAGTCAGTTCTGGTTGGGTGGTTGGCTATATATCCTGACCAGATTTTAGATTTTTAACTCTGTTTCCTTTTCTTCCACTCACTGCTAACTTCTCCTTTATTTCTAAGGTGATTATCGGCTTCCAAACACCAAAGGGAGCTATTGGGTACCCCTCAGATAATGATGACGAGGGGAATTCGCGAGTCAGTCTGATCTTTTTTTGAGTAATTCCAAGGCTATAGCCTTTTGTAAGGTGAAAAGTCGATCCCTCCACTCATTATATGTGCCAGTTTATCTTTATTAATTTTAATATCGAGTCATTCTTGCACCAGAGGTGGTATAGCGATTAAAATGAAAGCTTTAAAGCAGGTTAAACAGGGTTGAAAGTTAAAACCTAACCCGAAGTACCCTCACTCTGATACACGCGAAATTCAAGTCTAGGTAATATAACAATCAAAACACGAAATGAACACCTGTTAACGGCACCAAGCGCTGAAAACTGACCATACACGGACCAATCACAGTTTACTAGCTTTGTTTTTACTTCTTCAATTAGTTGACAAACTGGTGCAAGCTTTGTACTAAAACCTTTTTACAGAGCACAGTAAATGAGGTGAAACCTAAGAAAATAGGCATGTGCAGTTTACTCTTGACGCGGATTTGAGAATCGCTCTTTGGATTAATTTTCTATGGCACTGATTTTTTTCTACATTCGCAAAACGAACTCTTTTCTCTTAATGCAAAAAAAGAGCCAGGCCGATTTCACGGTTGGGGAAACATATTATTCCAATATTTCGAAAGGCACGGCCTTTCTTCTTCTTCAAGGTATTTCAGAAACACCCTGAAGAAGGAAGGATGTGCCTTTCAAACAATAGTAATCACATATTTTCTATTTTCCTAACCGTGAAATCGGCCTTGCTCTTTTTTTTTTTTTTTTTTTTTTGCATTATTTCTTCTACAGTTTGTTGCTGAGTAGAACCTACACTACAGGGCCGGTGCTTTTATCTTGTCACGGTGGTCCTTACAAACACTGTTTCTGGTTTTTACTGAATAGTCTTTTCTCTCAACTGATTGAACTTGTACGCTCTGTGCAGTGATTTACCGAATCTCCCAGACGCTTAAGTCCGGCAATTCTGCATAAACTACTGGTGGTCGTTCCATGGAGTCGATCTTCTCGTCAATCAATTTATCGGGGGCCGATTCTTGCTTTGCCGCTTTGAGTGTCGGAATCTCGAGAAGGTCTTCGATGGGGACTCCAGCTTTCTGCGGCTGTGGCTTGGGAATTTCCAGACCTTTGCGCCAAATTGGTTTCCTTCTTACATCCACTATCACGATCTCTTCCTCAAATTCATCGTATTCCTCATCAGATTCTTCTTCTTCCTCTTCGTCGTCATCTAGAATCATTGGAATTTCCGTCTTGTCCCGTTTGGCAACTTCCGGTCGGATCTTGCTCTCGTTGACTCTATCGGCTTCAGGTGTCCTCCTGCGCAGGCTAAAATAATCGCTGGGATATCTTAAGAAAGCGTTGATGGTGGAAATTTCAATACCCCGGCGCTTTGCGTTGGGTGATTTCCGCTCTTCCATCCACTCGGGTACGTCAATTTGGGATCTTTCCTTTCGGACTAGCACAATCGGGTGTTCGTCGCCTCCACCGAAAGGCTTCGTGATGCGTTCTTCTTCCTCCTCGTCGTCATCTAGAATCATAGGAATTTCTGTCTTGTCCCGTTTGGCAACTTCCGGTCGGATCTTGCCCTCGTTGACTCTGTCTGCTTCCGGTTTCCTCTTGCGCAGGCTGTAACAATCGCTGGGATATCTTAAGAAAGCGTTGATGTTGGAAATTTCAATATCCCTGCGCTCTGAGTTGGGTGATTTCCGCTCTCTCATCCACTCGGGTACGTCAATTTGGGATCTTTCCTTTCTGACTAGCACAATCGGGTCTTCGTCGCCCCGACCGGCAGGCTTCGTGATGTGTTCGATAAACCGCCGGCTCTCGCCACCACCCCCGATAGTCTTCGTTGTAAATGAACGCTCGTATACTGAACCATAGCTATAGCTACCGTTGGAAAACGATCCTGACGACATTGTTGAAAACTCATCTCTGGCGAACATCTTGACATCATGTCGTGGAAACCCAGGCGCTTGTTTTGTTGTCATCTCGACCATGCTTCGCTTTCCTCGGTCAGACTCGATTTCAGAGCTCGTAGTTGTAGTCGATGTTACCACAGTCCTCTTCATCACCTGTCTAACACTCATTCCTCTTCCAGAACTGTATTCCATGACTCCTTTGTAGGCTTGTTTGCCGCAGACAAAATGAATTACGATAACCTACGTCTTCTTTGCTTTGTTTACTGTAGTTTGGTTTCCCTTCAATGCACTTTGTCGCCAAGTTCCACGACTTTTTCGCAAATTCGCGTCTTCTTGTTTGCTCAGGGAGTTTACGTCACTCGTTTTTCGTCGGGTTTCTTTCCGTGTACAGCAAGTACAACGCTCCTGTACAGGCCTAGAGAAAAATAGATGAGCGTCAAATTTGAATATATGATTACAGCACAGTTTCACCACAATTAACTATTTATGCGTAAGGCATTGAGTATATTAGCAAGTAATTCCACGGTCCTTTGGACATGATTAATTACTCACTCGTGATTTCAAGTTGTCAGTCGTCTTTTGAGGTATAACTTTGAGGTTTTCAAGCAAAGTCAAAAACCTATACAAATGACCAGGCTATGCACGCAATCTTCGCAGGGCAGTTATCAGACTTGGCTGCCTTTTAAGAAAGCACCTAGGGGATGACAAGGTAATCCTTTAAAATCTGTTCATTCTTGCAGAGCGGTCTTGCATTGGTGGGAGTACACTTCTAATTTCAATTAGAAAAAACCGGATGCATCAAAAAGAACAATAGGGAAAGGAATAAATTAAAATGTGGCGCACCTAGAGAAATTATACACAAAGTTAGATCGTTTCAATTGAAGGGCTGAGAACCCAACCGACCTAAATGTATTTCAGCTTTGTTTTTGTTGTTTTTGTTAAGATTCACCGGAGGTTTTTCATGTGGCCTTGAATTCCTCCAGGAAAAGTTGCGCCAATGTTTTATCCGCTGCTTTGCGCTTCGTTTTGTGATAAAACCTGAAATTTTGCCCATAATCATAGGTTTTTATTGCAAACGAGGCGCAAAGCAGCGGATAAAATGTTGGAGCAATGTTACCTGAAGGAACTCAAGGTCACATGCATTCAGGTCGGTTAGGTTCTCAGCCAGCCCTTCATTTGCAAAGAAGTGCTTCCTTTTCTCTTTCAAAGTCGCTGTAGTGTACAGCTGTCACGTATCGTAATTTTGCATAATAACAATTACAAAACGAACAATTGTGGTGGAATGAACAAAAGTGTGCTGCTGGGAAGTTATTCAGATTTAAATGATTTCAAATGTTCTTAATGAAGTTTGGCTGTTTTCCTAACATAATCACAGCGGTGTGCATGCATGGTTGACGTCAAGATTCAATTAACCTTTACGCGCCAATATTGCCATCGAATATCTCTTTACAAGATCACTGCTTGATCAAACATTCAGGTCTTGAGAGTAAATGAAATGATCACCAAAGATGAAAATGTGAATTCTCCCAACTAGTAGTATAAGAAATGTGGGAAACAGTGAGGAGAATCTCCACACTGATCTGGGGCTGAAAAGGTTACCTCAAAAACAAATGGACAAGTGATCGCATGAGGTGGGAATGAATAAGAATCAGTGTGGTGCTAGGAAAATCATGTGGGGCATCAACTATATTATTTCTATTTTGATGCTGACAGAGAAAGAAAGATGGTAAATTTGTCTCTTTTATAAACACAGTAGTGTATATCCTCTTACTCGATTCTTCAAAACTTGTAAAAATTATTTGGCTTCAAAACGGGATTTTCTGAGGTTAAAATCTTTAAAATGAACTACTTTTCGTGACAACTCTTTATCAGGCTGACAGTGTTTTCCTTTGTAACCACTTCATGATGTTTTAAATGAAGTGTTAATGATGGACTGATTAAGTTACGACGGCAGGGAAAATTGACTTCCGCGATTGTTCAGAACGCTCATTCCATGGTTTCGATTCTTCAACTTTCAACTTTATGTAGAATTCTTAGTTACAATGGGCTGGCCCACTGATACATCAGTTGGAAAGAAGAAATGAAACTGAATGATATGACTACATGAGATTGGCAGTCGAGTTGGTCTAGTGTAGTGACAAGGGTCCGACTGTGGTTGCCGGGTCACGAGAATGGAAAAGATGAATTGAAGTTTGAAATAAGAACTTCAGTTTGGTAATTGGTACAATATTGCAATATTGAAACTTTTAATTTTATGCTCGACAATATAACATGAAAAGTTCGAAGAGTATTATTTGAGAATTGTCGATTTTGGACCCGGCGATGGTATAAATTAAAGGTTCGCAAAATTTTCATGCCATCTGTAAGTAAGGAATTATTAATTCAAGGGTACGCTTTGAATGGGAAAATCTTTCCTTCATCAACGTCGCACCCAGATCTTCTCAATGGTTGAGGCAAAGGCTACTGCAACAAAAAATTACGCGCGCGAGCGAAATTTCGAAGTTGCATTGCGTGATAATTCATCAGTGCATACACAATTCCTCGAAGCCTACAATCACTTCCCGACCTCCTACAGAGCGGGGAGGCTGAATATGTTTTTAAAAACGGTAAGTAGATGACCCTGGAAACTGAGCTAAACAAGGTACTTTCCCCCACGAGAACAAATCTGTAAGATCGTCTCTACATTAGTGGGGTTTCTTTTCCATTTTCTCCAATTTGCAATAAAACTTAACTAAATAAATAAACTTCGGCGTAAAGGAAGTGTGTGCGCATTCATCGCTAATAATATGCTGTAGTCACCAAACCTGACCAGTCCTTGTCCAAATGTCAATTACCTTCTTCGGTTCCACACAGCGTTTTTAAACAATTTGTGATTCAGTTCTCCGGTACAGTCAACAGAAATGTTCCCTCCGCACGATCAGTAACGGAATCCATACCCAACTGGCAATAAAATTGAGAACAGCTTCTCATCAACGAAACTATTTCAAACACAAAGCTTTGTTGTTTTAAGTGACGGGTTCTCATCAAAAACAGATTATTGTGGTTATGAGGTTAGCATAGGTAATTACTTAAGGACTTGTGGAGTTTAGCTTGTGTTTTCTCCAGCCCAAAATGTCCACGTTTTCTTTAAATCTCTACCCAAGGCCTCTCCTTAATGTAATTGTGTAAGTTTATTTCTCCAGTTATTTGATATTGTAAATAGTGATGAGATATACTTCGTGACAAATTATGTAACAATGAAAAGAGGTCAAAGAGATCGGGGTGAGTAAATACAGCAGACGATATGATAAGTAAACCTTGCATATGCTCGTCCCAGATCTCTCTCGTTATCATGATTTCCCGCTTCTCATCAAACTTTTGATGGAGATGAGTTATAAAAATTGCGTCGCTAGAGGACACGTCACGTTAGCAGTTACGCCCGACGTTTAAGGGATTTACCTAAGCATCAGCTGTTTGGGTTTCTCCCAGAATAAAAGATTCTGTAACAATGCAGGTCCTTTCAAAATTTCTCACCAGGAGTTTCCAACAAACTTTTTAAGCACGTTTTAACATTAAGTGTTTTTCATTGAACACAACGTTGCAGACCCAATGTGAAGTTGTGCACTGGAATCCCGTTATTACGGCAACCAACAACCCTCTTACAACTTGCCAATATTAACCGGGTTGGAGGAGGTTACACATTAGAACTGAAATATATGACTGCATCTTTGATTCGGGCCAAACTGTTGTCCGTAATATCTTATTGACCTGGCTGTGAGTGGCCGTAAGCCGGGGTTCCACTGTCTGAGGGTTACCCTGCAAAAGTCTGGCAAACGTGTTGTCCGCGAAAGTTGGAACCAAGAAAGACCCACCGCGGCCGAACGCTCGCCATGCACGTTACTGCAGGTGCAGGGCCGTAGCCAGTATGAGGCAAACCGAGGCACTTGCCTCAGTCATTGTTTTTCTTCGGGGAAAGTAAGATTTTTTTGGAAGGAGAAAGAAAGGCACTAGCAGCAAATAAATTCACAAACAGTTAAACAAATATAAAAAATGTTAACACCACATGGTATTATGTTTAATGATAACCCGAATCAGGCAGTGGCCTGAATTACAGATGAGAAAAATTAAGCAAAAATTCAAGCTAACCAGCTGCAGGCAGCGACTTCCTAAAGAAAACTGCCTCGTTTTCATGTGTTTTGACGCCATTTTGTCTTCTCTGATCTGAACGAGGAAAATCTATCAAAATGCAGCATTCTATTTCCCTGCTAGCAGAGGTCTCTGCCTTCAGAGACCTCTGCCAGCAGGGAACGCTCTATCTAATCAACAGCCTTTTTTCAAAGAAAGCGGTAAGTAGATGCTTTCATAACATGCTTTCAGCGCTTCTCAATAATCGAAACAAAATTTAACCTTGTTTTGACATTATTTAGCTAAGCAACTTTGACTTTCAGTCCATCTAGTGAAGATGGCGATGTCAGTGAAGAAGCCACCGGAGATGGTGGGAAAGAAGTTGTAGAGGCCGAAAGCGGACAGGCGACAGCGCGACTAAGTACAGGAAGCTGTTCGTGCGAGCGCAGCTTTAGCGCTCTCCGCAAGTTGAAGACCTGTGGTGAGTTGCATAAAATTCAATGTCGGGCGTAACTGCTAAGGCCAGACCTTCAGCCCAGTCACATTCAGTATTTTAACGTCTCACTAGAGCATTTACGCCCGCCGTTAAGTTTTATGCAACTCGTCCCGGGTGCCGTTCATCGATGGGCTCCAACAGGCTGAATGGCCTTGCATTAGCCCATGTCCACAGCGAAATTCCTGTGGACCCGCTCGAGGTTCTACAGCGATGGGATGCTAGTGGACACAGGCGAATCACGCTGGCATTTAACAGCTAAATTCGTTGCCTTTTAGAAACGAAAATCCTCAAATAAGAACGTTTGACTTACTTACTTACTTATCCTCTTTGGGCCCACGTGGACTCTTAAGGCCGGAAGAACGTTTGAGACCAGGTTTTATGAGCCTGCGAGACTGAGCACCCCCCAACAAACCCTACTTTTCACGAAACCGCTTGTCAGCCGAGCCTGGTTTAGGTCGTTGTTAATTAAAGCCTTCATATAGAAACAAACCACCAACAAACACATTAAACCGTCGCATACAAGAACACAGAGCTCCTAAGTTAGCATTTAAATAGCTCCCCTCCCCCCCTCCACCCCCCCCCCCCCCAAAAAAAAAACACCTAGATCTCTAGATCTATATGGCCTTTAGGGCTCCTAGCGGCATTTTTGTCAAATAAGGTTTGATCCCAGTGTTTTGTTAAAACGTAGCCATCATATTTAAGACCCTAAATAGCTAAGCGGGGAATTCAACCATGGATATTGCCTCAGTCCTTATTTTTTTCTGGCTACGGCCCTGAGGTGTAGAACCAGAGTTCTGGGTAGTGATTTAAAGTGGCTCAGTCACAACGGTTTCCCGAGTACTTAAATTCCCAGCACTTATAATTTGATAGAGCATTGCAGCCACTCTTAACAAGTTGGTACTACAACAATGGTATCAAACAAATGTATAAACATTGTTAAAAACAAGTTATGGTCATATTTTCGACTTAATACAGTTATTTGGTTACCATATCAACAATATAACGTGTTAAAAACAGCCCTAATTTTGGCTTTAAGTGATTATAACTCAAAAACGATCTCATTGACCCACTTTTTTTTATCATAAGTCAAATTGTGATCAGCATGACAAGACGCAACGTAGTTGCGAGTGTTAAGGTTTTACGCCCAATGAATGTGGAGTACTATAAGTATATCCTTCCAGAGTGAATAGTCTTGTCGTGCCACAAAACGCAAACTCGAGTGTCATCTGAATTGATCAGTTGCCAACGAACTGACCGGCACCCCTTTAGATAATAGTGGAGAACGGCACTGGAGCTAGATCAAAAATTCTTTGAAACGACACAATACGTGGTCAGTTGCCATTGTTAGGTCACGGACGTCACTGTTTACTCCTGAATAGGGGCGTATGGCCAAAATAGTTTTGTCAAAATACCTGATAAGATGTGTTAGTCAAAACAACTGCATTAAACAACGCTGACTTGTTTATTGCAGGTCACGATCGAGATTCAGTGGCTTGTTACCAGCTGGATCAGTTGTTGGCAATTGGCCTTATCTTAAACACTTAAGCCAACTGATCAAATCTTGCCTTCATTGTAACTATCTGGAGTCTACGGACATGCAGGCATTTGGGTAGGCTAAACAAGAATAGCAGAATTTGGAACTTAACTACCCCTTTTATTCCAACCGAATCACATTTAAATTCTGGCGTATTCACAGTTTGAATAATTGACAAGCTATTTCAAAAACAGTCACCAAACCACTGCAGCGAAGTATAAGAGGTAATTTTAGGCAAAAGGGGTAGGACGTCAGGTCGGAAGAAAGAAACGGTGTGTAAATTTTCAAACGATGTATGCGTAAGAAACTGAAGTAACGAGATAATGCTGTGTAAGTAGCATGTGAATCAAACGAGTTTCTCAAGTCCGTCAGTGATAAAATCTTTAACAACTCAGTAATTTCATGAAATAATCATTTATAAAGTCAACCAAAAAGGATTTAAAATTGTTGTGTGTCTTAAAGCGCTGCGAAAAATCACTTTACTTTCGTTTTGAGAAACCAGGGCCCAGTTGTTTAAAGCCCGATTAAGCTAATCCTGGATTAACGTGAATGTTGATGCGAGTTTAATTAAATGCAGGAATGCAGCAGACTTCACAACAGAAATAACCGAATTTTTTAAAACAAATTAGTATTCAAAGCTGCATACCTCCCTATGGAAATAATGAACGCTATTCAATCACTAGTTTAAACTATAATTAGTACTGGGCAAACATGGCTGGAAGACGCTATGTTATAAAAAAGACCGGTTATCGCTTTGGCATCCCACTAGGTAAGTATTCCAGTTGTTGATCAAGTGCATCAGTGGAGAACAATGATATCAATCTAGTACAAAACAAACTTGTTGATTCAATTCAAACATTACTTAATTCTCAGGTGATATTTCAGTGTGTACCGTACAGCGCTGCTGGAGTAGACAATAAGACCGTCTCTGAGGCGCTCCGCTGTGCGTTTAATTTTCCAAAACTATAGTTTTAGTTAGCGTCGTGAAAGCCAAATTTGCCTTTACATCTGATAGAATTTTATGCGAGGCACAATCCTTCCCAATCCTATTGGTTTAGCTTGGACTTAGAGCCGAACTAATACAGTTCTTGTTTGTGGACGAATTCAACCATAAAATTGCGTGATCATCCCGCACAGATTAACAATTCCACAACCAGTCAGTTCCTAAGGAGCTGTGGGCTTCACTGTTTTACTATAGGAGGTTCTATTTTTTTTAGTCTAAATCTACTAGTGTCCTATCACGAATGCCGTTCTCTGATTGGCTACGCTACTCGCTATCTATTCTGTGATAGATAGTGAGTAGCGGTTTTCAACAAAATGGCGGCCGCTTCCTCGCGTTTTCGAAGTGTCGCCTGAAGTGTCTTCCATGAGGATATAGATAATTTACTTGTTTAGTTTTGAACGACTAGTAGATTTATACTAAAACAATTAGATTATTCGCACTCGATTTCTATGCATGGTAGCTGATGAGGGCGCATCACGCGATAGAAATCTTGTGCTCATAATCTAATTGTTAAATATATATACTTTTCTTTATCACTGTCTCCAGTATAACTGTGGAAACTAAGATTTCAGCATTGTGGAATCATCAGTTTGTCTCGGAATGTTTTCACTCCCAAAACTCCACCCATCAACGATACAATATAAAATCTAGATTGCGTAAAACATTAGGAAACAACAGCACCGTGAGAAAGAAAGCATAGCGCATGCAGAAGCTCTCAATCGAATAGTTAACCTTTGCGCCGGTTTAGGCTGCAAAGTGAGGTCCTTGCTACTTAATCAGGGCTGGGATCAATGGTTATTGGCTATGCCGGAAGGAAGTACAGTTTGTAGTGGTATATAAAAATCAATAACCTATGCCTAAAAGTTTCCCCTTAAAGTTAGAAAATGAATCAATGGTATTTAATAGAGTGAAATGCGTGTTTAACAATATTTATTCAGGGATCATTGTGAGTTATATGCTTCGAAGGTTACACGGTTGATTTAGTATTGGAGTATTAAGATTGAAAAAGAGCAGTATAAACAATAAATTTACATCAGAATACACAGGTAGACAATACATTCAGGCGTCAGCGTAGGAGGCAAGGTTGCGCATCAAATTTTTGCGAGTATCGTAAAATTTGCCCGATTCTGTGAAATAGCGTGTGTAAAGCTCAAGCCACCCAATCAAAATTTTCAACCGCATGCGCATTAATCTCAGGTTCCCACCCCCGAAAATCTTGTTTTGATTATTCTAAAAATAAACTGGGTAATCTTTGAAGCGTCTCAAAGTTCGCACGCCCTATCTTGCCGCATCACTGCCCAGTTAGTCACTTAGTATTAAAATTTCTAAGGATTATTCATGTTAACCGTTGCGTTAACCGCGCCTTGATACAAAGTCGCGCTTCGTGTGATCATCGATCGCGTGTGCGGTGGTATAATTCAATCAGATCACGAAAATCATAGGCATTGACAACTGAGTCGCCGTTATCTTCCTTGACAAGATATCAGTTGTAACGCTATACCCAATTGCACTCGCCGACCTCCCATTCCTGAGCTAGTAGCCGTGCATAACTTAACAAATCGTTATCGTGAGGCAGTCATTTACGATGAAAGGTATGTTGAGTTTTACTATGATGCGTAAAAATCGAGCCTTTAAAGCAAACTAAAGCTTCTTTTTACTGTTTCAGTTGGTGTGAGGTTATTTGCGCGCGAGTTGTACCAGCTCTCGTGCAGTTAATCCCAGTATTCTTATTTGTTTAGAGATACGGCGCCCGTGAATCACGCGGTTGGCAATTATCTCACGCTATTAGGATATATAAATCACGGCTAGCTTTAAAAATTTTCCAACGACCTTCTTTCTTTGGTAAGATTACCCAGAACTCGTCAGATTCAAAGATGTCATTTCCTCGCAAATCAAAGGGTTGACAACGAAGATAATAAATAAGAAGGTTCATTTGCATGGTAACCGACAAGGCTAAAATTAAATTGTGCGTTAAAAGCACCGTTAATTTCGTTCGGTTGATCTATATTGCAGCTTTAATCATTGAAGTTTTAAGAAACAATTTCGATAGATGTTTTAAGAACACTAAGAATACTTCCTATGTATGCGTTAAGATTCAGTAAGGTTTGCAATGCTTGGAACGCACTGCTGAAAATCAGCTTAACCTGTCTCAAAACAATTGAATTGATTCCAGTTTGTGAATCTTTTTTCTTTTAAGATGCGAACTGCCTCGCAACATCAACAAAATCAATGTTGTCGGAGCTGTGTTTCTGTGTAGGAAAGGAAGATGATATTAGAAATATCTAGCCTGTGCTCGACTTCCCTTCCGATACTAGACTGAATTGCAAAGTGCTTTCAAAACATACCATAAGGTTCCTTTCAGCGGAGGTCAAAATAAGCTCATTAACCTTACTTGTTTGTGTACTGTCGCATCTGGCCTGAATTGAAACCATCAACTAATAAACTTGAGAAGGCGAACACATGAATTTAATTTGCGGTGGTTATGTTGTGCAAAGTACGCGTCATAACTTTTATGTCTGCGGATGCAATCCTAAAGTGTCCACTCACGAAAAATTAGAAGTGCTTGCGCAGACTAGGAGATTTGCACGGTTAACTGACTGTTAATCAATATTTTGCGAAATTTGGATTTCACATTGAATTTATTATTTTTTCTTCAGCCATTATTAGATGTTGCTGTCCTTGCTGTTTACGTGGAGAACAAGATGAAAAACGAGTAAAAGTCACATACGATAAGCCGAACTCTCCACTTCATGCCGAGGAAAAGGAGTCCTTACTAAAACCAGAGGAACAACCAGAAGACACAGTAAAAGAAAACGGGGACACAGAGAAAGAAGACGCCCAGGACACTCCTGAACCGGATCACAATGACAACGAAGAAGACAAAGGTGAAACTATGAAGGGAGACGGAGAAGTTACAGAGGACACTGATGAAAACAGCAGGAAAGAGATGGAAACAGTGACAACGACTACGACGAGAACAACTTCCGGGGGCGATGAGTCACCGAAAAACCTGACCAGAGAAATATTGGAGAAGACGCATGACAAACAAGAAAAAGGCAAAGAAGAGGATACTGAAGTTATCGAGTACGTGGATAAACATGGCCGGCGTATAAGGCGGATAGTGAAGAAAACAGTAACAACGACAGTTGTAAAAACGAGAAGTTCCAAGGGAGATGACTCCAACACTGTAAAAACTGAGAGCGGGGAGCATGGATCAGAAAAGTTTCTGATAAATTTTGGAAAGGCAGGGCTGCAACGCTCCTCGGAGGAACAAACTACAATTCAGTCTGAGAGTAAACCAAGTGACGCCCACTTGGAATTCAAGAAGACTTCTATATCCAGGCTGATTGGAGGAGACGAAAACCGAAGTGCAGACGAACGTTCTACGACGACTTCCGGACGTGATGGCGAACACCCGATTGTGATCGTTAAGAAAGACAGACCACAGATTGACACGCCCGAGTGGATGGAGGAGCGAAAATCGCCAGGGGTACAGCGTCGAATTCTCGAAAATTCGGACATCAGCGTTCACTTGAAATACCCCAGGGATAACGCCTCGGAGAAGAACGAACCCGAAGAAAAAGCCAACGAGAGTACGATCCAGCCAGACGTCGCCAAACGAGACAAGCCTGATATTTCAATCCTTGATCTCGAGGAGGCGGTGAAAGAGAAAGAGAAGGACCAACAACCAGCTTCCACTGCCGACGACGAGGAAGAAGATGATGATGATGATGATGATGATGATGATGATGATGATGATGATGATGATGATGATGATGATGATGATGATGATGATGATGATGAAGAGGAGGAAGGAGAGTACGACGAATTTGAAGAAGAATTTGTGGTGATGGAAGTGAGCAGAAATCCGCGCTTTCCCAAGGGGCTGGAAATTCCAGAACCAGAGCCTGAAAAAGTAGGAATCCCCATAGAAGATCTCTTGGAAATTCCCACCCTGCAAGTGAAGCAAAACTCGGCCCCAGATGATGGACTGTCTGTGGAAGAGAAAATCGAATCTGAGGAACGCAATCGCGTTGTCTTTAGCGAACTACCCATAAACTTCGAAATGTTCGAAAAACTGTGAGCGAGAAACGGGTTTTAGCCTTCCCCCTTAGTTTTGACTGAGATGCTATGCTATTATTCTTTCCTTTAATATAGTAATGTGTTCGAGTTGTGTGATGAGGAAATAAGGGACCTTTAAATTGGAATACTAGTACCTAGTGCGCTTGCGTAAGATTTTCATGTGAACTGACTGGTTTCAAATTCTTTAAACGCCACACTATGAAACGTGTTAGAGTGCCATCAACAATTTGGCAAAATAAGAATGTAAAACACAGGCTTTAAACAAGTAGTATTTGAGTGCTGATAAGCGCCACAGCTTCAGTCAGTTTGCTGTAAGTTTTTAGAAAACGTAATTAAGAGGTGATGTCAAGGACTGCATTTTCTGCGAACTACATGTTGTTAAAAAATTGCTAAGAAAAAGTTGTAAGCAAAGGGAATTTTAAAATCGTAAAGCTCTCAGTTTGGTTGCTAAACATACCCTCCAGGTATGTTTTTTAATTGACTGTCAACAGCAGTTATGTGTTATCTTTGAATTGCGTTTTCTGACCTCTGTAATTAGTGACAAAACTCAGGCAACATATTTTAACCATCCATAGCACAGCTGATAGCAAACTTGCTTTCATTCAACCAACTAGCTGGGAAACGGGCCTCAGGAAATTTATGATTTCAATTTTTAACTCTCAAAATTTTTTGGTAATCAGTGTTCCAGCGGGTATACATTTTACAGAAACGGGTATGAATTCTAGAGGCCAGGTCTAAAAACGTGTATTGGAAATACAGCAACTTTTGGTTTGAAATACCTTTAAAAGAAGTACATAACTTGCTAATTTTCCCTGTCTTCGCCGCCATCTTGAACTGAAAATTCGACATGCAACCACCTGGGTCTGAAATACACTCCCAGCAAACACTATGAGAAGTTACCAATCCCCCCCCCCCCCCCCCCCCCGTGTGCTCTCATCCTTCTTCTAGCTTTCTCAGGGAATAAATTAGCGACGTCACACATCAGTTCAGGGGTCCTCCCAGCTTCATTTCTGTTGCTGACTCTCAGCCAACAGTAAACTATACATTGAAAAGCTTTTTTATCCGATCTAGAAGTTTCGTTTACTGACATTTTGACTGTGATGGAAAACTATCCATCCTCTGAGTTGTTTCACAGCATATAGTTGAAACTCTAAAGACAATGAACAGTTGCCGTTGAAAATTCAGTGAACTAATTTACTAGAACGGTAGACTGTCTTAAACTCGTTCGTCCATACTTCTCGCCTCGCGATTGCGTCGCTCGCAGCTCGGTGCCCTAAGAAGTCGACTTGAGGGAAGTTCAAGCAACAATATCTTCAACTGATCATAAAACTTGCAGTGGAAGTAGTATGCTATACCTCAACAGAAACAACACTCATTGATATCTTAAACTGTTATTTTATTTCGACAGTTTGTTTCTTTGTTCTCATTCTCACTTACTTTTTTAATGTCTACTACCAACACAAACACATAAAAATGTAGCTCCCGGCGTTATTAAAACAAGGTTATGTGTAAACAACGGACAAAGTAAGCTATATCCTACGCTACAATTGGTTTTATCAGCTGAGTCGGTAAGGTAATTAAGAGACCAAGAGCTGTTTCGAGCGTTGGCTCTTCGTCAGAGCAAAGGGCTAATGCTCGAAACGTCAGCACTCTAATCTCTCCACGGTGGCCAAATTACATTTAAAAAAACCAAATACGGTTCGTTTCCACTCCCCCCTCCCCCACAAACAAAGCAGCACTACAGTCTCTTTATACTCTCCCCCCCCCCCCCCCATGTATTTGTTATGTCCTAACTACACTGTTGAACGGTCGAACTCTTTTTCATTTTAATCAGTTAGTCTTTTCCAGTCTGTCCAGTTATTGTCCTTACGCCAGGCTAGGCCACTTCTGACAAAAGTGCTGTGAACTAATCACTCAATATGCAGATTACAACAACTATCTTTAGTTCTACACTTTGGTGAACTGATTGGTCGAAAACAGTGTATAGCTGTCTTCGACTTGTTGCAGCATTTTTGCAGAGGAACAAATAGACCCCATGGGGCCTCAAGCGGTGATCCTCCTACAGACTTCCTTACCCTGCTTTGTATACCGACACCTCTATTCATCTAACCGGTTAGACTAAATTACTTCTGTTAACGAAAAACACAGTAAGCAACGTTGATGAGTCTTCAATGATCAGTTCAGCGGAAATACAAAGGACAGTCGCCTTTAATTTCGCCCCAGGCCTCTTCAAACAGTTTGACGACATCTGCAGAAAACAAAGCACGTGATAAGTTTGCAAGACACACGGAGGCACATTATCGTTTAAAATAGCCGACGATCAAACTTTACGTGGTTTTATGTGTTAAAAAATCTTATTCCAATCGTTTTTATATCCTGGCTTACACTTGCAAGTAACTCCAAATAGCATGCGTGCATGGCATTCCTTGCTTTGGGTTTTGTGTCACGTGTGGACATGGCTCAATCCATTTGCGTTGCACGTGTCAACCATACTCAGACGAGTGGTGGCTGTGGAAACACTAACCGCCTCAACACACAAGATACCCACTCATACACCGGGGAGGGAGCCAGAATACAAGCAGCTGTGTTGAAAGAAACTTGGCCTCGTTGAGATAAACACGTTTTCACATTTATCGTCAGGAGGTTGATATATGGATCTCAGATCCCACACCACTACATACCACTGAACAATGATTTTGGCAACACCAAGAAATATCCTTGAATATACTATTTCGGACAGAACTTATTAACATATATTTAAGAATAAAAACAGCACCAAGGTGATGAACACATTGCTCAACTTACCTTCATGTAAGGGACCATGTTTTGTACTCTTGAGGTTCTCCTCCAAGTGCTTAACAGAGGAGGCCCCAATAATAACAGCATCTCCTTGGCCTCCGTCCATCTTGGAATGATGGTACATCCACCGGATAGATGCGTCAATCAACGACACTTTTCCCTCACCGTAAATACTATCCAAGGTAACTCTTAATTTGTCCAGTAAATCGAACAATGGCTTCTTCCAAAAACGCTTTATATATCTGCAGAAATTACAAAGAAAAGGTAGTGAAATAATCATTGGCAGATCCAGAATTTCGTGTAAAGTGGGCCCTTGGTGCCCAGAGTGAAAGCACCTGAAAAAGAATGCAACCAAAATTTGCTCTTCCAACCCTTCTATTCCACTTTGACACTTAGAAAGGAACCTGTCAGGGTTCCACCAAAACTGCCAGTGATGTCAGGTCATCAATATTTCTGTGATCCGGCTTACAAAAGAGGTGGATACAAACAATAACCTGAACCTCAACATGCATATTCTAGTCAGTATCTCTTGAATAAGGAAGACTTCAGAAGAATGGAAAGTAAAGAAAGGCCTTTCCGTAAATATTCAAGAATTCAATGCTGCTTACACATCAGCTCCTGCATAACGACCATGCTGAATCTGGCCGCTATCTCTGTCCTCATAGCGATGCTTCCCTGTTAGCAATCCACCTGCAAGCTGGAAAAACAAACTGTAAGTAGATGAAGCGAGGTAAGCTAAAGTCAAACACAAGCCACAGGCAACCCATACAGGTGGAGGTATACACGAGCCACAGGATACCCATACAGGTGGAGGTATACTCCAAGAGTATGTCATTAATACCCATTCATACGCTAATGGGTGAAGAGAGACAATGTGGAACAAAGTTTCTTGTCGAAAACAACAACACGAAGGCATAGGCTGCCCCTCAAACAAGCGATCTACATATCTGACATCCAAGCACTAACAGCTGCATCACCATGTCTCCAGGTAACCAATAACGCCATGAAGCACACAGAAAAACATCAAACTTACAGGATTATAGGCATAGAAAGCCATTCCAAACTTTCGCAGACATGGGAAGAGTTCTGATTCTACCTGTCTAAAAGAGAATGATACAGAAATCTTAAAAAGTGAAAATATTTTGATCAAAAGACAGATCTCTGTTCCAAAAACCCTTTTAAGATGTTGAGAAGGGCTGAGAGGCACACATATAGAGGGTGATGGGAGGAAGGGATAAGCTGGACTTCTGCTTCCCATGCACTTTGAGTGGTGCCTCAATTTCTTTGTGACACTGTCTCAGAGTCTCAATTTCTTCTGCAAGGCTAAATATGCCTAAGGCTTGCAGAAAAATTGCTAGCCTCTCCATGTCACAAAGTTTCAATTTCACCCTGAAATCCTTTTCTACCCCTTTCTTGGTTTTGGTTGTTGTCTCGATCCTGCAGTTTGGGGTGTATACCTGCTCTAAGAACATCAATGTTGGGGATGTGATCCTTCAAGGAGATCCCCAGGCACTCTTCTAGGTTGTTTCCACTTTCTGTGCCAACAGCTGTTGTGGCATAATTCTTAATAGCTTCCACTTTTTGTGCTTTGGCAGTTACATTATAATATATCCTTGTTGCAAAGAGTTTTTCTTCTACTTTCCACTGACAGTTTATAATCACCATTTCTATCCCAATCCCATAGTCTTCCCTCCCAGTTCCCACTCCCTTTCTCCAAGTTCCCACCCTTTTTTCCCCAAGCTCCCATCCCATTTTCTCCAAGTTCCCACCCTTTTTTCCCCAAGTTCCCACCCCCTTTTCTCCCCAAGTTCCCACCCTTTTTTCCCCAAGTTCTCACACTTTTCTCCAAGTTCCCACCCTTTTCTCCCCAAGTTCCCACCCTTTTCTCCCCAAGTTCTCACACTTTTCTCCAAGTTCCCACCCTTTTCTCCCCAAGTTCCCACCCTTTTCTCCCCAAGTTCTCACACTTTTCTCCAAGTTCCCACCCTTTTTTCCCCAAGTTCCCACCCCCTTTTCTCCCCAAGTTCTCACACTTTTCTCCCCAAGTTCCTACCCCTTTTCTTCAAGTTCCCACCCTTTTCTCCCCAAGTTCCTTCCCCCTTTTCTTCAAGTTCCAACCCTTTTTCCCTAAGTTCCCACCCCCTTTTCTCCGCAAGTTCCTACCCCCTTTTCTCCCCAACTTCCTACCCCTTTTCTCCAAGTTCCCACCCTTTTCTCCCCAAGTTCCTTCCCCCTTTTCTTCAAGTTCCCACCCTTTTCTCCCCAAGTTCCCACCCCCTTTTCTCCCCAAGTTCTCACACCTTTCTCCCCAAGTTCCCACCCCCTTTTCTCCCCAAGTTCTCACACCTTTTTCCCTAAGTTCCCACCCCCTTTTCTCCAAGTTCCCACCCTTTTCTCCCCAAGTTCCTACCACCTTTTCTTCAAGTTCCCCCCTTTTTTCCCTAAGTTCCCACCCCCTTTACTCCCCAAGTTCTCACACCTTTCTCCCCAAGTTCCTACCCCTTTTCTCCAAGTTCCCACCCTTTTCTCCCCAAGTTCCTACCCCCTTTTCTTCAAGTTCCCACCCCCTTTTCTCCCCAAGTTCTCACCCCCTTTTCTTCAAGTTCCCACCCTTTTTTCCCCAAGTCCCTACCCCCTTTCTCTCCAACTTCCTACCCCCTTTTCTTCAAGTTCCCACCCTTTTTCCCTAAGTTCCCACCCCCTTTTCTCCCCAAGTTCCCACTCTTTTCTCACCAAGTTCCCACCCCCTTTTCTCCCCAAGTTCCCACTCTTTTCTCCCCAAGTTCCTACCCCCTTTTCTTCAAGTTCCCCCCTTTTTTCCCTAAGTTCCCACCCCCTTTTCTCCCCAAGTTCTCACACTTTTCTCCCCAAGTTCCTACCCCTTTTCTCCAAGTTCCCACCCTTTTCTCCCTAAGTCCCTACCCCCTTTTCTCCCCAACTTCCTACCCCCTTTTCTTCAAGTTCCCACCCTTTTTCCCTAAGTTCCCACCCCCTTTTCTCCCCAAGTTCCCACTCTTTTCTCCCCAAGTTCCCAACCCCTTTTCTCCCCACGCTCCCACCATTTTCTCACCAAGTTCCCACCCCCTTTTCTCCAAGTTCCCACCCTCTTTTCTCCAAGTTCCCACCCCCTTTTCTCCCCAAGTTCCTACCCCCTTTTCTTCAAGTTCCCACCCCCTTTTCTCCCCAAGTTCCTACCCCCTTTTCTTCAAGTTCCTACCCTTTTCTCCCCAAGTCCCTACCCCCTTTTCTCCCCAACTTCCTACCCCCTTTTCTTCAAGTTCCCACTCTTTTCCCTAAGTTCCCACCCCCTTTTCTCCCCAAGTTCCCACCCTTTTCTCACCAAGTTCCCACCCCCTTTTCTCCCCAAGTTCCCACCCCCTTTTCTCACCACGTTCCCACCCCCTTTTCTCCCCACGCTCCCACATTTTTCTCACCAAGTTCCCACCCCCTTTTCTCCCCAAGTTCCCACCCCCTTTTCTCCAAGTTTAAACCCCCTTTTCTCCCCAGTTTCCCACCATTTTCTCACCAAGTTCCTACCCCCTTTTCTCCCCAAGTTCCCACCCTTTTCTCCCAATTCCCATTCCCCCCTCTCCCATTTGCCAACATTTTTGTCTCCCTCACCCTTTTCTTCTCCCAGTAACAATGTCCTATTTTTCCTGACCATGATGCAGAGGGAGTCAGATAAAAATGCTTCAAACCACTTCTAAGGATTTTAATTTCATATCTTTTTAAGTCAAAAGTCAAAAGAAATCAGTCATTTTAGCTGTTAACCAAACTGATGTTAGTTATGATAACAGTCTCTGAAGAGTTCTAACCTTGTGACAGGATTATACATGCCTTGGTAGACAGTTGGTAATGGATAGTTATTCATCTTGCACAGGTAATAAATTTCTGCCTGAAAATATAAACATTTAAAAGTTTTAAAGACTTTGGATTGTAACCTCATTCCCAGGGAAAAGGCCCTGGGAACAAGGTTGTTTGGATTGTGAATTCAAGTCATTCAAAAGTGGTCCAATACAAAGGTATTGGCCATCACATCATGACCATTTTATTAAGTGAAACATACACATTGCAAGAAAAAAGGGTTTCTCACCACTTCCCATGCAGCATAATTGGACAGACCAAAAGATTTAAATTTCCCCTCTGAAACATGAAAAAAAGTAGGGATAGCTATTTTGGACTGTGTACCTTTAAAATTGGCCTCAACGGTTTGTGTTCTGTTGAAATTTCAGCTAGTGATCGATGTCATCTCTTTCAGATGGTGAAATTGGTTGGTAGCTGACTCTTACGAACTTCGCTGAAAAGGGGTCACTTTTTAAAATGCACACAAGTTCACTGATGGACTAATACCTCATGCTGATGTTTCATGGGCATTGATTACCAACTTAATACAATGGCTAACATTCAAGTAATTGCTTTAGAAGATTTTACACCTTTATAAAGATGATTAACAGCTTCCAATGTTTGCTCAATGGGTGTGTTGTGATCCGGAGCATGGAGGTAAAATAAATCAACACAGTCTTTCTTCAATCTTTTGAGAGATGTATTCAATTGTTCCAGTACTCTGTCATACTTTAAACCTTTCAAGAATAAGAAATATGATTTAAGATTGAGAAAAGTAACATGGGAGATGATTGAATAAGTACATGCACAGCGAGAAGGACAAACTGACCCATAGATCAATGGATGAGTGAATGAAGGAATGAATGGATGGGGGAGCTAACAGGTGCACCGATCGATGAATGAATAAACAAATGAACAAATGAATGAGCAAAATGAGCAAGTGAGTGAACGAACAAACAAAATTAATGAAAGCTCCTGTTACAATGTTAACGTGCGAAGGTAAGCAGCAAGTACCCAGCAGATTTCTCTGTTCCAATTGGCTCAGATTGTCTATTCACTGATAGACAATGTGTGTTATGTCCTTGGATTTTATTTTAGTACAATCTAAATACCTTTGTTTTGTGATTGAAAACATTCAGTTAGTTTACCAAAACTAGAATATTTAATCCAGCTGCATTTTCTATTCATGAATGATGATCTACATGGCTGAAAGACAAATAAAAAATTAACAAAGATTTAAACCAATAAAAATGAAATTAAAAATATGTAACAAAAGCAGACCTGCTTCACTCCATGGACTGGCCTTTGTAGCAATGAATGCCTAAATAAGAACACAAAAGTAACAAAAAGTTGTATTTTATTATTTTATGATTCAGTGCTTGCTTGAATCCCAAGTGAATTGAAATTTGTCAAAGTTGCATGATAGTATCATTCTTAAATTAGTTTACCTTAGGATCACGTAGGCTGTCAATATCTCCCATGATTTCTTCACTTTTCCCGCCACTGTAACTGTAAGATGAAAAACAAGGAACATGACATTCATGAATGATTGGAACTTTACTGTTTGATGTGCTTGGAGTAGGGGGGGGGGGGGGGACTGGGAAAGGTGAGGTGGGAGGGGAGGGGGAAGCTAACTTTTGGTAGCAGTTGACATGCCAGCCTCCTAGACACACTGGTGATCAGTACAATCAATTCAATCTACAAAACCTCAGAAACAGCCATTATAGTATATCTATATAGACCCATTTAGCACTACTGGTGGTAGCGATATAGCTGGAAGCTGCCTTGGACAAATGGGGCCTGGTTTACACTACTAATAGAAATTATCAGCAGCACAGCTGGAATTGGCCATTCTGAAGTTGCTTTGAGCCACATTAAGAAATGAGGCCAACTGCAAAGTTTTTATTATGAAAACTAGCTTTCATTCATATGCAAACAAAACTAATTTTTATATGAAAAGCTTTGCACTCAGCCTCGCTTTCATAATAAAGTTCGCAGAAGCTCAAATGGCCTATTGAAATAAGTCCCGATCCATGAATTTTGGTGAGAACAAAAGATGGAGGCAAAAACTGCAGAAAATTTTATTAAGACTAGTGATCAGAACCTGACACACAAGCTGACAAATAAGCCAATCACAAGTCTCGTATCCAGTCCCTGAAGAACAGAGAACATCAGGGGTTCCTCACGATCTGTTTCTACTTTTATTGTGCAAATTTCTGGTTTAGACTGGGGGCCTGGTAAGTTTTATTTTTTGACACTGGTTTCAGTGAGTCGGGTCTGTGACACAGACAAGATTGGACTGAACATCTGAAGTTTTGAAGTTAGCAGCTTCCAACGGTAAGTATTACACAACTAACTCCAGAGCTTTCTTTCAATTACAATTAAATTAACAATACTTCCACTTCACTTTTGTTGTTTCTGTTTAATAATTTATATGTCACTAAAATTGGGAAGAGCATACTTACTATTTTAATCTATTTTCTTTCTTATAGTTCTTTTTCATCTTTTAAACCTGGTCATTTATATATTTTAAAAATATACTTTGCCATAATTACCAAACAAACTTAAATTCATAGCAGACTTTAACACCAGAACTGTTTATTAAAATAATATACTTACACAAATGCTGTATCAAAATCGTAAACATCATTGTCCATACAAAGTGTTACAAACTCCTTTGCCTGCGTAAATTTAAAGAGAACATTGTTACAGTCATGATTTTATGAGGCAAAATGTGTGTATCCTTAGCTTTATTTTGTTTATCCTAGCACTTTGTAACATCCCATTGACTTGTCTGGCTGATAATTTATTCAGTTGTAGTCACATTCACTCAGAAGTCTTTCAGAGATTTGATGACAAGCTGACGACGTCCTGGCAATGAGGGTGGTAACAGCCACTCTGGGTTTGTTAGTCATCCTATATGGTTCTTATAAGGCTCCAAATTGGAGAAACGTTCACCATTTCTACTTGGTCATCTGACCTACACTTACTGTAGCTAAGTGATAGGTCTAGCCATTTGCAGGTGTCAAAGCAAAGGCAGCATCTTCTCCTCAGTTGGTTTAAGAGCCTGAGTGTTATTCCACCTGGGGTTCAAGCCTGTAACCTCCCATGCAGCTGACCATGCGTACTCCACCAATTAAACTGGGTGGCAGTATAATTTCAAACTTAATACAAAATTAATGATTACACAAGTCTTTACTGTTATGCGCTCTGTGCAACACACCTGATCTGCAGTGCACTGCCTTCCAAATTCACTACAGCCAACTGACGTCTTCACAGGAACTTTGGCCATCTTGAAATCAATGTGAAAAAGTTAAAAGAATTAAACAATTATAACTATTAATCCTTTAATTCTACTAGTTGGAAGGTTTGTGTACAGTCAATCTTTGGGGATCATTTCTTTTGTTCTCACTGGCATATAATTTGTTTGATTAAGTAGTCATGATAATGTAAAAGAGAATTTTTATGCTTGTTATTATTGCTAATTGGGACCCAGATAGCAGAGATATTGTACTAATTTACAGTAAACATTCCACTTCACTGCTGTAAGGAAACACCTGCAATATAACAAATAGATCATGATCACACATTTCTCTAAATTAACTGAAATTACATTCGACAATGCAAGTTGACCAATTACCTCCTTGAGGTAGGTTCCCAGGAAGGGTGCTTCCCTATATAAGCCATATAGGTTTTTGTGGTGGCAAAAGGTATACTTTTTGAGCCAGTTTGGACTGAAATAGGGTAAAGAGTTAAACCATTAATTTTGGCTCGTAATTCTGAAAACAGCTATGGATTTTACAGAAATTGTCTAAAAATGGGTACAAATTTTAGGAGCCAGGTCTGAAAAAGGCATCAGAAAAATCACGGATTTTGGTCTGAGATCAGGATTTGGAAAACCAAGCCGCACACCCACACCAAAAATTGCAAAGAGTACATCCCTAACCTGACCCCTACCCCCCTAGGGCTGAGGCTGAGGCTGTTGAAAGAAATGGACTTGTGTCTCTCAAATATACACTTTTTTACTCATTCAGGAGGGGGGTGAATAGGTCTACGGATCGGCGGATTTAGTAAATATTTTAGCCCGGATTCAGGATTCAGAGCGAAATTTTAACGGATCTGCGGATCCTATGATCACAGCGGATCGCGGTTTTATCCAGTTTTGGGGCCCGGATTTTGGAGTTTGGTTGTTACGAAGTTCAAGTTTGCTCTTTTTTCTCGTATCTGCAAGATTTCGTTTCGATACAGACGTTCGTTACATAAATATTTCGCTGATAGTCATCCTCAACGCTAAATCACAATATCACGCAAGGCAACTCCAACAACTGAAGTCGCCTTGTATCTCGCGTATTATCTAATTAAAACTAACGCAGCAAACAATTTGAGGATTCGGATTTAGTTGATTTTTTGAGCGGATCGACGGATTCAGCCATTAATTTTAGCGGATCGGCGGATTTACATACCCCTATTCACCCCCCTCATTCAGTCTTTTTTCAAGTACTGCTAGCAATCTGTTCTTGTGTGATACAGCTACTTCAGTCACCTGTGACTGTTTACTGAAGAGTCACCACAAACGGGCTGTCCTCGAATTAACAGCGATTTCGTTTTTTATTAATTATTAATTAATTCTGGTTATTTTTTTTATTGTACATATTTCACCTTTTACTGACCACACTCAATTTTAATAATTTTTCAATTAATTACTTATTACACAGCCCCATAAGCTATATTAGCTTAAAAACCCACCGTGTTTTAAATAAAAGTTGTTGTTTTTGTTGTTTACAATGCAATGTTATCTATAAACTCCTTCTAAACACGTGACCGCCGTGACTCTCTAAGGAAAAACAACAACAATTCAGGAACCTGCCCTTTCTTGCTACACGCAGAACTTGTGTGTGGTAACACAAAGCAATGTTGGCATTAAAATTACAGAGTAATTTCTATAGAACTTTAAGACTATAAGCACAAACATATCCAGACATGGCGGAAAAGTTAATTCTGACAACGAATTTTAATTCATAGTAAATTCCATTTTAACGAGACAAATTACAATAAGAAAATTAATAATCCAAATAGGAGGCATCCAAGCTAACTTACCTTGCTCAACTGTCGCGAGAAGAGCTTTGATAAAAGAAAATTTAAAACTGAAGCAACACTGGAAACGACATGAGTGCGTGACAATAATAATAATAATATGTTGGATAGCGTGACAAACCAGGTCCAGACCCCTGCCAAACTCTCGTCCGCGAAGGCCACGTGCGACAAATGCAGACTGCAGACTTGCAGACTTACAGACCTGCAGACTTACAGACCTGCAGACTTGCAGACCTGCAGACTTGCAGACTCAACATACTGGCCTTTCCCAATTCATTTTAAAAACAATATTGTGTAACCTCCGCCATTCCATATCATGCGATGTCCGCTTGGTACGCTTTGATACTTGGCTACTTTCACGATTTTCCTTCAGGAATAAAATTCTTACGCGCGCCAGTTTTGAGAAAACGTTGTCAAACTATGTAGCAAACAGCATAATGAGGGCTAGGTTCTGACAAAAATACAATTTTAGTGATTTTTTTTATTTTCTAAAATATCAGGATCGGGTAAACTCTCCGACGAACGAGGCCTGTTGCATTGAATTTATCGGGTATCGAACGCCTGGCAAGAACGAATTAGCTGCACAGCGTTATTCAAAAGACATTATAAGGCTTTTCCGATATTTTGAGTGGTTATCGAGATATCCGAGTTCAAAGTTAGAATAGCACAAAAATTATGTAGACGTGTTGCTCAAGTGGTCGCCATGCCAAAGTTACGGTTTGAATTTAAAAATACCTGCGCAAGATTTTAGCTCTTAAAATTTCGTAAACAACACATGCCTCCACAGGGGATTGTAACACTCGATCGTACTAAATGCCGCGAGCTAGTGAATCAGCAACACTCCATGGAATCAACAACACTAGCATATAATTCTCGTTAAATTCCAAAGTCGCCAAAATCCGGAAGTATGCAGGTCGGCAAGTCTTCAAGTAGCCTTAAAGCGTACTAAGCGGACAGCACATGATGTCGAATGGCGGAGGTTACACAATATTATTTTTAAAATGAATTGGGAAAGGCCAGTATGTTGAGTCCATCAAGTCTGCAAGTCTGCAAGTCTGCAAGTCTGCAAGTCTGCAGTCTGCATTTGTCGCACACCGCGTTGGTCCGCCCGTTGGTCGACGTTGAACACTTAAGTTTGTTTTCCTTCTTTTAGGAGGAGAGCTTTGCGACCGATAGATCAAATACTTCAGGTGGTTATATAAACTGAAAGGTAGTACTTACAGGTAGACCAACTTATTCTTCCTAACATTAATAAAGCTTAATGCACTCGTTATGCAACAAAATTGTTTAATTGCAAGTTGCACTGTTCCCTCGAAATTCTTCTTTATAGAAAAAGGGAAATCAAAGGGTGTTATGATTGAGGCAATATTATTATAGTGGGTTTTAACTTCTCTTTCCACTTTATTTATGTTATCCATTGTTTTCTGCCTAGTCCTAGTCCTCAGAATGAATTGAGATATTTTTTTTGTAGCACAGAACGTGCAAATATTTACTTCTTTTGAAATTAGTCTCTTCTGTACCCTTAAAAGATAATTTTTTCAAGATATTGTAATGTTAGTTAGTTACTGCTGTCTCCTTCTGTCTTGAAAGATAATGGAGTGCGCCAGAAATGTCAGTTCACTGTACTTGGGCAGCGTCGACTGTGACTATAAAGTCCAATTCTTGAGTGGCAGCGAGATGGCATGCTTATTAGATTCATGAACTGTATGATAGACATTACAAGGTGTCCCCTAACCTTAATTATCACTAAAACACGCATAATTCTGTCAAACATGAGTTCATATGAAAACGACAAAAAGTCCTGTTTTATATGATGTACGATGTATGATGAGTCACCGAAAAACCTGCCCAGAGAAATATTGGAGAAGACGCATGACAAACAAGAAAAAGGCAAAGACGAGGATACTGAAGTTATCGAGTACGTGGATAAACATGGCCGACGTATAAGACGGATAGTGAAGTCTGAAATAGGGTCCGAACAGCAGTACACTCCCAGCCAATACTCCAAGAAATTACCACCCCCCCGCCCCATGTGCTCTCATCCTTCCAGCTTTCTCATTGAATAAATTAGCAATTAGCGACGTGACCCATCTGTTTTCTGTAGCCGACTCTCTGCCAACAGTAAACTATACATTGAAAAGCTTTTTTATCCGATCTAGAAGTTTCGTTTACTGACGTTTTGACTTTGATGGAAAACTATCCATCCTCTGAGTGGTTTCACAGCATGTAGTTGAAACTCTAAAAACAATGGACAGTTGCCGTCGACAATTCAGTGAACCAATTTACTAAAACGGTAGACTGTCTTAAATTCGTTCGTCCATACTTCTCGCCTCACGATTGCGTCGCTCGCAGCTCGGTGCCCTAAGAAGTCGACTTGAGGGAAGTTCAAGGAACAATATCGTCAACCGATTATAAAACCTGCAGTGGTAGTAGTACGGTATACCTCAAGAGAAACAACACTCATTCATATCTTAAAATGTTATTTTATTTCGATAGTACGTTTCTTTGTTCTCATTCTCACTTACTTTTTTAATATTTACTACCAACACAAACACATAAAAATGTAGCTCCCGGCGTTATTAAAACAAGGTTATCTGTCTAAACAACGGACAAAGCAAGCTATATCCTACGCACATCTATTTTAATCAAGAGAGTTAGTGAGGTCATTTGACCACCGTAAAGAGATTCAAGAGCTGTTTCGAGCGTTAGCCGTTCATCAGAGCGAACAGCTAACGCTCGAAACGTCAGCACTCGATTCTCCTTACGGTGGTCAAATTACCTTGTTACCTCTGTTGATCAAACAATGCACTGTTCGTTTCCACTCCCCCCACCAACAAAGCAGCACCACGGTCTCTTTAGACTCTCCCCCCCCCCCCCCCCCCAATCTATTTGTTATATCCTAACTACACTGTTGAACGGTAGAACTCTTTTTCATTTTAATCAGTTAGCATTTTCCAGTTCTTGTCCTTACGCAAGGCTTGGCAACCTCTGACAAAAATACTTATCACTCAATATACAGATTACAACAACTAGGTTTAGTTCTACACTGTTTGGTGAACTGATTGGTTGAAAACAGTGTATAGTTGTCTTTGACTTGTTGCAGCATTTTTGCAGAGGAACAAATAGACCCCACGTGGCCTCAAGCGGTGATCCTCTTACAGACAAGTTTCCTTACCCTGTTTTGTATACCGACACCTCTATTCATCTAACCGGTCATAGTAAATTACTTCTTGTTAACGAAAAACACAGTACTGAAGCAACGTTGATGAGTCTTGAATGATCAGTTCAGCGGAAATACAAAGGACAGTCGCCTTTAATTTCGCCCCAGGCCTCTTCAAATAGTTTGACGACATCTGCAGAAAACAAAGCATGTGATAAAATGGCACGATACACGAACGCACGTTATCGTTGAAAATAGACGTAAAAAATCCCGTCAACCAAACTTTACGTGATTTTATGTGTCAAAAAATCCTATCCCAATCGTTTTCATGTCCTGGCTTGCACGTGGAGTAACTCCAAATGCGCATGCGTGCGTGGCATTCCTTGCTTTGTGTCACGTGTGAACATGGCTCAATGCATTTGCATTGCACGTGTCAAGTATACTCAGACCAGGTTGTGGCTGTGGAAATACTGCCCGCCTCAAAACACAAGACACCTACTCATCCAGAATACAAGCAGCTGTGTTGAAAGAAACTTGGCCTCGTTGAGACAAACACTTTTTGGATCAGTTTTTGTTTCTGCGAAACCGAGCTCTGATCCCACTTTTTCACATTTATTCTCAGGAGGTTGATATGTGGATCTCAGATCCCACACCACTACATACCAGCCAATGAACAATGATTTTGGCATCCTCGAATCGACTATTTCGGACAGATATTAACATATAGTTAAGAATAAAAACAGCGCCAAGATGATTAACACATTGCTTGACTTACCTTCATGTAAGGGACCATGTTTTGTACTCTTGAGGTTCTCCTCTAGGTGCTTAACAGATGAGGCCCCAATAATAACAGCATCTCCTTGGCCTCCGTCCATTTTGGAATGATGGTACATCCAGCGAATAGATGCGTCAATCAAGGACACTTTTCCCTCACCGTAAATACTATCCAAGGTAACCCTTAATTTGTCCAGTAAATCAAACAGTGGCTTCTTCCAAAAACGCTTCATATATCTGCAGAAATTACAAAGAAAAGGTAGTGAAATAATCATTGGCAGATCCAGAATTTCATGTAAAGTGGGCCTTTGGTGCCCAGAGGGAAAACACCCAAAAAAGAATGTAATCACAATTTGGTCACAATCCTCCAACTATTCCGCTTTGACACTTAGAAAGGAACCTATCAGGGTTCCACTAAAACTGCCAGTGATGTCAGGTCATGTCAGGTCATCAATATTTCTATGATCTGGTTTACAAAATTGTGCATAAGGAACAGATACAAAACTATAATCTGATTTAAGCACCAACTAACGAAGTAACTCAAGGGGAAATATTCTAGTACGTATCTCTTGCAAAAGGAAGACTTCAGAAGAATGGAAAGTAAAGAAAAGGCCTTTCTGTAAATATTCAAGAAATCAAATGCTGCTTACACATCAGCCCATGGGCCAGTTCCTGAGTAACGACCATGCTGAATCTGGCCGCTATCTCTGTCCTCATAGTGATGCTTCCCTGTTAGCAATCCACCTGCGAGCTGGAAAAACAAACTGTAAGTAGATGAAGCGAGGTAAGGTAAAGTCAAACACAAGCCACAGGCAACCCATACAGGTGGATGTATACACGAGCCACAGGATACCCATACAGGTGGAGGTATACTCCAAGAGTATGTCATTAATACAAAATATTAACGGCAGACTGATCCCAACGGCGGAGGTGACGAGCTTGAGAGAACAAACAACAAAAGCTAGAATAACTAAAATATATTTGTTTTTTAAAAAAACAAATTTTTTTGCCCGATATTTCGGTTTGCAATACAAACCTTCCTTGCAAACCGAAATATCGGGCAAAAAAATTTGTTTTTTTAAAAAACAAATATATTTTAGTTATTCTAGCTTTTGTTGTTTGTTCTCTCAAGCTCGTCACCTCCGCCGTTGGGATCAGTCTGCCGTTAATATTTTGTATTTGAGATAATTTGCTGATCCAGGTCTACAAGTGATCCGGCACCACTCATTGGTTTGTCACTGTGGAATTGCAGATTTTATTGTATGTCACTAATACCCATTCATACGCTAATGGGTGAAGAGAGACAATGTGGAACAAAGTTTCTTGTCTAAAGAAACAACACGAAGGCATAGGCTGGCCCTCAAACAAGCGATCTACATATCTGACGTCCAAGCACTAACAACTGCATCACCATGTTTCCAGGTAACCGATAACGCCATGTAGCACACAGAAAAACATCAAACTTACAGGATTATAGGCATAGAAAGCCATTCCAAACTTTCGCAGACATGGGAAGAGTTCTGATTCTACCTGTCTAAAAGAGAACGGTACAGAAACTTTAAAAGTGAAAATATTTTGATCAAAAGACAGATCTTTGTTTCAAAAACCCTTTTCAGCTGTTGAGAAGGGCTGAGAGGCACACAGATGGAGGGTGATGAGAGAAAGGGATAAGTTGGACTTCTGCTTCCCATGCACTTTGAGTGGTGGCTCAATTTTTTTGTGACACTGTCCCAGAGTCTCAATTTCTTTTGCAAGGCTAAGAATGCCTCAGGCTTGAAGAAAAATTGCTAGCCTCTCCATCTCACAAAGTTTCAATTTCACCCTAAAATCCTTTTCTACCCCTTTCTTGGTTTTGGTTGTTGTCTCGATCCTGCAGTTTGGGGTGTATACCTGCTCCAAGAACATCAATGTTGAGGATGTGATCCTTCAAGAAGATCCCCAGGCATTCTTCTAGGTTGTTTCCACTTTCTGTGCCAGCTGTTGTGGCATAATTCTTAATAGCTTCCACTTTTTGTGCTTTGGCAGTTACATTATACTATATCCTTGTTGCAAAGAGTTTTTCTTCTACATTCCACTGACAGTTTATAATCACCATTTCTATCCCAATCCCATAGTCTTCCCTCCCAGTTCCCACCCCCTTTCTCCAAGTTCCCACCCTTTTTTCCCCAAGCTCCCATCCCATTTTCTCCAAGTTCCCACCCTTTTTTTTCCCCAAGTTCCCACCCCCTTTTCTCCCCAAGTTCCCACCCTTTGCTCCCAGAGTTCTCACACTTTTCTCCCCAAGTTCCTACCCCTTTTCTCCAAGTTCCCACCCTTTTCTCCCCAAGTTCCTACCCCCTTTTCTTAAAGTTCCCACCCTTTTTCCCTAAGTTCCCACCCCCTTTTCTCCCCAACTTCCTACCCCCTTTTCTCCCCAACTTCCTACCCCCTTTTCTTCAAGTTCTCACCCTTTTTCCCTAAGTTCCCACCCCCTTTTCTCCCCAAGTTCCCACCCCCTTTTCTCACCAAGTTCCTACTTTTCTCCAAGTTCCCACCCCCTTTTCTCCCCAAGTTCCCACCCTTTTCTCCCCAAGTTCCCACCCCCTTTTCTCCAAGTTTCCACCCCCTTTTCTCCCCAAGTTCCCACCCTTTTCTCCCCAAGTTCCCACCCCCTTTTCTCCCTAAGTTCCCACCCCCTTTTCTCACCAAGTTCCCACCCTTTTCTCCCCAAGTTCCCACCCCCTTTTCTACACGTTCCCATCCCCTTCTCTCCCATTTCCCAACATTTTAGTCTCTCCACCCTTTTCTTCTCCCAGTAACAATGTCCTATTTTTCCTGACCATGATGCAGAGGGAGTCAGATTAAAATGCTTCAAACCACTTCTAAGGATTTTCATTTTTTAAAGTTTTTCACCCAAAATATAAGTCGAAGAAATCAGTCATCTTAGCCGTTAACCAAACCGATGTTAGTTATGATAACAGTCAATGAAGAGTTCTAACCTTGTGACAGGATTATACATGCCTTGGTAGACAGTTGGTAATGGATAGTTATTCATCTTGCACAGGTAATAAATTTCTGCCTGAAAATATGAACATTTAAAAGTTACAAAGACTTTGGATTGCGAATTCAAGTGATTCAAAAGTAGTCCAATACCAAGGTATCACATCATGACCATTTATTGAGTGAAACATACAGTCACATAATTGCAAAAAAAATAACTAAAGATATACTCACCACTTCCCATGCAGCATAATTGGAGAGACCAAAAGATTTAAATTTCCCCTCTGAAACATACAAAAAAGTAGGGATGTAGCAAATAAATATCTCAGCAGGCACATAAATAAACTCGACCAGCCAGCTATTTTGGACTGTGTACCTTAGAGTTAAAAATTGGCCTCAACGATTTGTGTGCTGTTGAAATTTCAGCTAGTGATCGATGTCAGCTGATGTTTCATAGGCATTGATTACCAACATAATACAATGGCTAAAACTCAAGCAATTGCTTTAGACGATTTTACACCTTTATAAAGATGATTAACAGCTTCCAATGTTTGCTCAATGGGCGTGTTGTGATCCGGAGCATGGAGGTAAAATAAATCAACACAGTCTTTCTTCAATCTTTTGAGAGATGTATTCAATTGTTCCAGTACTCTGTCATACTTCAAACCTTTGAAGAATAAAAAATATGATTTAAGATTGAGAAAAGTAACATGGGAGATGATTGAATAAGTACATGCACAGTGAGAAGGACAAACTGACCCATAGATCAATGGATGAGTGAATAAAGGAATGAATGGATTCGGGAGCTAACAGGTGCACCGATCAATGAATGAATAAACAAATGAACAAATGAATGAGCAAAATGAGCAAGTGAGTGAACGAACAAACAAAATTAATGAAAGCTCCTGTTACAATGTTAACGTGCGAAGGTAAGCAGCAAGTACCCAGCAGATTTCTCTGTTCCAATTGGCTCAGATTGTCTATTCACTGATAGACAATGTGTGTTATGTGCTTGCATTTTATTTTAGTACAATCTAAATACCATTGTTTTGTGATTGAAAACATTCAGTTAGTTTACCAAAACTAGAATACTTAATCCAGCTGCATTTTCTATTGATGAATGATGGTCTACATGGCTGAAAGGCCAATAAAAAATGAACAAAGATTTAAACCAATAAAAATGAAATTGGAAATATGTAACAAAAACAGACCTGTTTCACTCCATGGACTGGCCTTTGTAGCAATGAATGCCTAAATAAGGACACAAAAGAAACAATTAAGTTATTTTTTTTTATTATTTTATGATATTTCAGTGCTTACTTGAATCCCAAGTGAATTGAAATTTGCCAAAGCTGCATGATAGTATCATTTTTACATCAATTTACCTTAGGATCACGAAGGCTATCCATATCTCCCATGATTTCTTCACTTTTCCCACCACTGTAACTGTAAGATGAAAAACAAGGAACATAACATTCATGAATGATTGGAACTTTACTGTTTGGTATGCTTGGAGTAGGGGGGGGGGGGGGACTGGGAAAGGTGAGGTGGGAGGGGAGCGGGAAGCTAACTTTTAGTAGCAGTTGCAATAATCAGCAGCCTCCTGGATACACTGGTGATCAGTACAATCAATTCCATAAACAAAACCTCAGAAAACGCTATAATAGTATATCTATATAGACCCATTTAGCACTACTGGTGGTAGCAATGTAGCTAGAAGCTGCCTTGGACAAAGGGAGCCTGGTTTACACCAGTATTAGAAATTATCAGCAGCACAGCTGGAATTGGCCATTCTGAAGTTTCTTTGAGCCACATTAAGAAATGAGGCCAACTGCAAAGTTTTTATTATGAAAACTAGCTTTCATTCATATGCAAACAAAACTAATTTTCATATGAAAAGCTTTGCACTCAGCTTCGCTTTCATAATAAAGTTCGCAGAAGCTCAAATGGCCGATTGAAATAAGTCCCAATCTATGCATTTTGGTGAGAACAAAAGATGGAGGCAAAAACTGCAGAAAATTTTATAAGTGATCAGAACCTGAAACACAAGCTGATGAACAAACCAATCACAAGTCTCGTATCCAGTCCCTGAAGAACAGATTTAAGACAGAGAACATCAGTGGTTTCTCATGATCTGTTTCTACTTTTATTGTGCAAGTTTACGGTTCATACTGGGGGCCTGGTAAGTTTTATTTTTTGACACTGGTTTCACGGGTCTGTGACACAGACAAGACTGGACTGAACATCTGAAGTTTTGAAGTTAGCAGTTTCCAATAATTGTAAGTATTACACAACTAACTCCACGTAACTCATTTTTCATTTATTTTTTACCATTAACCAGAAATACAACATAAATACATTAACTCCACAGCTTTCTTTTGATCAATTACAATTAATTAAATTACAATACTTCCATTTCACTTCTGTTGCTTCTGTATAATTTATATGTCACTAAAATTGGCAAGAGCATACTTACTATTTCAATATTTTTTCTTTCTTAGTTCTTTTTCACCTTTTAAACCCAGTCATTTATGTATTTAAAAAAAAAATATGCTTTGCCATAATTAAAAAACAAACTTAAATTCATAGCAGACTTTAACACTAGAACTGTTTAATAAACTTACACAAATGCTGTGTCAAAATCATAAACATCATTGTCCATACAAAGTGTTACAAACTCCTTTGCCTGCATAAATTTAAAGAGAACATTGTTACAGTCAAGGTTTTATGAGGCAAAATATGTGTATCCTTAATTTAGCTTTATTTTGTTTATCCCAGCACTCTGTAACACCCCATTGACTTGTCTGGATGTTAATTTATTCAGTTGTGGTCTCATTCCCTCCTGAAGAAGTCCTGGCAATGAGGGTCACAGCCCAGAGGGGATACTCGGGTATAAACGTGATGGGGGGTTCGAGGTATTTTTTTGGGTCTTAAATTTTCAACTCCTGTATTTTTTAGGTTGAAGATTTAACTGCGTATTTTTTTGGGGTCTAAAAAATCGGCGCGTATTTTTAGTTTGGGTTCGAATTTCTGCCAGGCTAATGGTTGTGATATATAAACCACCAAAAAAAATTTTGTCATGCTATGTTCCAAAACTAGTCAACCTTGACCACGAAACTTTGTTTCTTTTTCAGCAGCAAGGCAGTATGTAGACTGTTCGTAAAATTGCATTTTTAGGGTATAAAAGTCATGTATTTTTTTGGGTCTAAAATTTCCAGTCTTGTATTTTTTTTGGGTGCAAAATATTAGGCTCCGTCGGACCCCCCCCCCCCCCCTCCCCGTCACGTTTATACCCTTGTACCCTACCTGGGGGTCACAGCCACTCTGGGTTCATTACATCCTTAATGGTTCTTATAAGGCCCCAAATTGGAGACAGATTCACCATGTGTTGATAATGTAAGGAGAAATTACATATTGATCACCCTTGGGAGTGAGAGGGTTAAGAGCCTGAGTGTTGTTCCACCTGGGGTTCAAGCCTGTAACCTCCCACTCAGCCGACCATGAGTGCTCCACCAACTGAACTGGGTGGCAGTATAATTTCAAACTTAATACAAAATAAATGATTACACAAGTATTTACTGTTATGTGCTCTGTACAACACACCTGATCTGCAGTGCACTGCCTTCCAAATTCCATACAGCCAATTGACGTCTTCACAGGAACAGTAGCCATCTTGAAATCAATGTGAAAAGTTAAAAAAAGCAATAACTGTCAATCTTTTAATACTACTAGTTGGGAGGTTTGTGTAAATAATTAGTAAGATAGTCAATCTTTGGTGATCATTTCCTTGACCTTTGTTCTCACTGGCATATAATTTATTTGATCAAGTAGTGATAATGTAAATGAGAATTTTCATGTCTGTTATTATTGCTTATTAGGACCCAGATAGCAGAGATATTGTATTAATTTATAGTAAACATTCCACTTCACTGTTGCAACAAAATATCTGCAAATTACTAACAGATCACGATCACACATTTCTCTAAATTAAATTGAAATAACATATGCACACTGCAAGTTGACCATTACTTCTTTGAGGTAACTTCCCAGGAAGGGTGCAAAGAGTACATCCCCACCTGACCCCTACCCCCCTAGGGCTGAAGCTGAGACTGTTGAAAGAAATGGATTCATGTCTCTCAAAGCTAACACTTTTTACTCATTCAAACTTTTGTCAAAGTATTGCCATCAACCCCTTCTTGTGTGATACAGCCACTTCAGTCATCTGTGATTGTTTACAATGCAATGTTAACGGTAAACTCCTTCTTAACACGTGACTGCCTTGACTCTAACAATTCAGGAATCTAAATAAAATCTTGCCCGTTTTTGCTACATGTAGAACTTGCGCATACGGTCATACAAAGAAATGTTGGCATTAAAATTACAGAGTGATTTCTATAGAAAATTTAAGACTGTCTAAAGCACAAACATATCCAAACATGGCGGAAAAGTTCTGACAACGAATTTTAATGTAGTCTTTAGTCTTTAGAGTTAATTCTATTCAAAACGAGACAAATTATAATAAGAAAATTAATTAACCAAATAGGAGGTATCCAAGCTAACTTACCTTGCTCAGCTGTCGCGAGAAGAGCTTTGATGCTGAAAATTTAAAACTGATCCGAACCAGCGTCGCTACATTCACTGGAAACGACATGAGTGCGTGACAATAATGTGTTAGACAGCGTGACTAACCAGGTCCAGGCGACCCCTGCCAAACTCTCGTCCTTGGTCCGCCCGTTGGTCGACGTTGTAAACTCAAGTTTATTTTCCTTCTTCTAGAAGCGGAGCTTTACTACCGATTGATCATTACTTCAGACGGTTATATAAACTGACAGGTGGTACCTACAGGTAGGCCAACACATTCTTCCTGAGGTTAAGCTTAGTGGTACGAGGTGCACCATGATGCATGAACAACTCGTTTTACTCTGTTTTACTATGCAACAAAATTGTTTAATTGCAAGTTGCACTGTTTCCTCGAAATTCTTCTTTATAGTGAAAGGGAAATCCATTGTTTTCTTCCTAGTCCTCGGTACGAAATGAGACATTTTGTAGCACGGAACATGCAAATATTTATTATTTTTGAAATTAGTCTGTTCTGTACCCTTTTAAGATAGCTGTTGGTAGCAAGGCTACGGAAGATGCTCTTGCTCTTTGTCGTTCCCTTCTGTTGTGCCACAGTTGCTCCCTCTTGGCCTTAGCTCTCTTTACACCTGTCCGGATGACACGACGCCAGTTGCTGCAATCAGCTGCAGCTGCTTCCCATAATGTGCAGTTACAGAAAATATCCATTTATCCATGGAAGGTTTTTTGTTTTGCTGCCCCCCCCCCCCCCCCCCCTACCTCTCGCCCTAGGAAATTCCACATTAGCTTCATAGTTTGTTTCTAAAATTGTGACTTTTAAGACCCGCCCTTCCCCTAGCACTTTCCAACGACCTTTCATGGGGTGGGTATGGATTTTTCTCTGGAAATGCACAATGCAATAAATACCTCTACATTCTGATAACAAAAACTAGTAAATGGATAAGGGGGTTAGTTTCTAAAGAATTACTGTGAGTAGAAACGAATGTTTGCCAAATTACCTTATCAACTGATTCAATAAAACCAAGCAAAAAGTGGTACAGTCGAACCTCTTCATTGCGGACACCGAGGGGACAGGGATAAGTGTCTACATTATAGAGGCGTCCGTTTTAGAGAGGTAGGCTTTATATGGATTTTGGTCTCTCAGGGACCAAGTGAACTGTCCGTAATAGAGAGGTGTCCGTATTATAGAGGTGTCCATAAGGAGAAGTTCCACTGTATCTGTGTCGTGTTATCCTACCAGGAGCTTGGGCTGCCTGTGATTTACTTTTTTTTTTTTTCAGATGTGGACCTGATGGTTGGTCACTGTATACATTTAACAACTTAATCACCAGAGATCTTATCTGTTTTCCTTTCAGAAATTTAAGTATACTGATTCTAAAATGCCCACTGCTTCTGTTAAGACATCAATTGGCTGTTTGGATTTTGGAAGGCAATGCAACTTCGACGAGGTAAGTGATTTTGGAAGTTTTTGGCATGCATAACTCCTTCTGTGACCATATAAATAAAAATAAAAAAAATACAGGACACCCACACCAAATCTTTGTATGTTACTATTTGAATTTGACACAAGAGTCAAAAATAATTATTGTTTGTGAAAATGTCTTGTAGTTTTTAGATTGATTACAGTACTCTGGTCACTCTGAAACAACACGAGCTCCCTTAACGTAACCATCTTAACATCAACAGCTCTCCGAATCTATCCTCAATAAGACATGTTGAGAATCTCTTGCCAGGAGGTCATCTCTCTCAGTAATCTTGCCTTTTCACTTACATCTGGAAATGGTTGGTGGACAGATTTGTGCCATCTCTAAATTAATGTCAAGTATTTTGGAATGGGCTTTGTTAGTGATTATTGTATTATTATTGCAGACCAAAGAATTTATAAAATTGTGTATTGACAATGGTGTGTACGATTTTGACACAGCTTATATGTAAGTATAGAAGTGTTTTTTTGCTCTTCTTATCATGTAATACAAATTTACATAAAGCTACTGGACACATGGTGGTTATCGTAATGATTTCCAGGATTCAAATGGTTGAAAGAGACTTCAAAGTCCTGGATTTTATTTCATGGAGGCAATATTCACGACATGGTTTTTTGCTTATAAATAATTTATATATTTAATTTAAAGGTATTCTGGAGGGAAGAGTGAGGAATTCATGGGAAACGTTGAATACCTTCATGATCCCAAGGTATTTTGACACCTCAAGTAAATTTAACTTCACTGCACTTTCTAGATGTCACTTATTTCATACAGTCAACTGAACTGTGAAAATTATGAACAAAAATTTTGTAACAGGCATTGAACAGTTTAGATCACAAAATCATTTTGCAGCACACCAATTTTGATTTTTTTTTTTGTCAGATGTCAGTTATTTTAATTATACAACTTTCAATGTGAGAATTATGAAAAAAAATTGGTAACAGGCATGAAACAGAGTGATCACAAAATTGTTTTATTGCAGCACACCAATTTTGATTTCTTGTTCTTGTTTCAATCCAGATGTTTATTGCTACGAAGGCCAATCCTTGGAGTGAGAAAGGTAATTATCAATCTCTAAATATCTACATTTTTGTACGATTTTTGCACACACATTTGATTAACCAGTACTTACAAAATAATTTATTTAAAAAAAATAATTAAAAATAATTTTTTTTTACATATTTGTATATTCAGTAGTTGTATCCAATAATTATTGAATTGTATAATTATTATTAAGTAGTTGCAGCTAATAATAATTATTATTGGACTGTATATTGAGTATTTGTATCCAATAGTTTATTGGACTGTGTATCAAGTAGTTGTATCCAATTATTATTGGATTGTATATTAAGTACGGTAGTTGTATCCAATAGTTATAATTACGATTGTGTATCAAGTTATTAAGTTGTATCCAATAATTATTGGATTGTATATCAAGTTAAGTTGTATCCAATGATTATTGGATTGTATATTGTGTATCCAAAATTTGTCATAATGAGCATAATTTATTTTGTGTTAAATTCATTGTTTTCCAAAGGTCTGAAGTATGATAGGGTACTGGAACAATTGAATGCATCTCTTGAAAGATTGAAGAAAGACTGTGTTGATTTATTTTACCTCCATGCTCCGGATCACAACACGCCCATTGAGGAAACCCTGGAGGCTGTCAATCATCTCTATAAAGGTGAATATGCAACTACTACTACTACTACTACTACTACCACTACCACTACCACTACCACTACCACTACCACTACCACTACCACTACCACTACCACTACCACTACCACTACCACTACCACTACTACTACAGTCGCTTAAGTAGCAGACAGAATCCTCTTCAATCAAGCTTTATAGTTCGGCCATTCATCCTTATTTTTCATGTCTTAAGCCTTCACAGTTTTAAATGTTTATGCTTCATTTATGCCAATATTTAATTATTGAACCTTTTCTAAACAAAAGCACAAGTGCAAATAAACCTTGATTGTACATGACTGTATTTACAAGATAATATCCCATTTATAGCTTTAATTTACCTCCTTTTTTTAGAGGGAAAGTTTAAATATTTTGGACTCTCCAATTATGCCTCTTGGGAAGTGGTAAGTGTGCACATGGCTGCAGATTCTAAATAAGAGCCACTTTAATCTTCTTCTCCTCTGCTAGATTCCTACATGGAATTCTTACATAATTTTTGAATATAAATAGGATTGGACCTAAATTATTTTTGTCTTTTAGGCAGAAATCTATTACCTGTGCAAGATGAATAACTATCCATTACCGACTTTCTACCAAGGTGTTTATAATCCTGTTACGAGGTCAGAACGAATGTTAATTAAACGTCAAATTTTTGAATATCTTTTTTAGGCAGAAATATATTACCTCTGCAAGATGAATAACTAGCCATTGCCAACTTTCTAGTATCTACCAAGGCATGTTTAATCCTATTACAAGGTTAGAATAAATGTCAAGTGTAACCCTGATTTAATTTATTTAATTTAATTAATTTAATTAACACTATGTGGGTCATTTAAGTGTAAGGTAATTTAAAAGTGGTTCAAGATGATGTTTTGAGCTTTAGCCCTTTATCTGGTGAAGATGTTAGGTATTCGCTCTGATGCAGGGCTACACACTCTAAACGTCAGTTCATGAATCTCTTTATGGTGGTCAAATTACCTTTACTTCTGTTTATAAAACCAAATATTCTTACTACTAATAA
The DNA here is from genome assembly GCF_977016875.1 of Pavona decussata. NCBI lineage: Eukaryota > Metazoa > Cnidaria > Anthozoa > Scleractinia > Agariciidae > Pavona > Pavona decussata. Next base: position 2,911,409 of record NW_028145742.1, read on the forward strand.
CAATATACTAACCCTTAATATCTTCTAGTATTTATTGTGCATATTCTTTTTTTGTTTACTTTTTCCTCCAGAGACATAGAAGTAGAATTGTTTCCTTGCCTGAGAAGATTTGGAATTGCTTTCTATGCGTACAATCCAGTGAGTACTCCCAGGAAAAACAAGTGAATTGATACGTGTGTCACATCAGATTACCACATTGCGAAAGTAAAAGAAGGGTCACCATGGTACAATGAAGTTGTGTGCGATTTTGAGGGGGGCTGTAACTCAGGTAGCATTTGTGTTAGGAGCTACTACCCAGCCAGGGACTTGGATTAGACGGATCTAACTGATAAATATTCTGAATAATATTTTATAGCAAACATTGTTTTTTGAATTAATTAACCTTACCAGTCTTCAAGCATTTCCTCTGGGATAGCAAGCAATTCTTTGAGTCAGTTTAAGCAATTTAGCGGAGTGGGGGCGGGGGTATGTTAACAGAAACAATAGATTACAAATTAATTTTCAAAAATGTAGTAAAATGTGCTTGAGGTGTGGCTCAGTTCCTGTATTGGTTCCACATATGAGTGCTCTACATCACTAACTCACCTTCGTTTTCTCTTTTAGCTTGCAGGTGGGCTGTTGACAGGGAAACATCGCTATGAAGACAGAGAAAATAACAAAATTCAGTATGGCCGTTATGAGGGAACTGGGCCATGGACAGATACGTAAGTAAGCCATGAGTACATCAAGGGATTTTATGTTCCCTGCAAAAACCCCAGGTTTATATACCGGCTTCTACAACAGCACCAGTAGTCCAGTCCTGACCCCTCTGCTCTCTGTCATGCAACCCACACCAAGTTGCGTGACAGAGAGCGGAGGGTCAGGACTGGAGTACAGCATCAGGGATTGTGGTCGCTGCATTAAGTGATTGAAGTTGTCAATACCAGTATTCAGCATTCTAGATGGCATCTCTCAGTAATCAATGGCAACCATGTAGTGGTTATAGACAGGAAAAAATTTATCAAAGGATTCAAATATACGCTTCCAAGTGTAGAGACCACTCCCAGGCTCACTCAGTTCGGGATCTAGTGTGATCTAATACCATTGGATTGAGGAAATGATGTGTACTCTATTTTTCCCAGTTACAAAAAACGTTACTGGAAGAAGCCATATTTTGATGCCATTGACAAACTCAGAGAAACATTGGATCGTATTTATGGTGAAGGAAAAGTGAGTTTAGTTGATGCCACCCTTCGATGGATGTACAACCACTCCAGGATGGATGGTGCATATGGAGGTATTTTTTGCTACATTATCACATGTGATCTGTGCTTCTTCTTCCTCTTATATACCAAGTCTTTAGTGAGGTGAATTACCCTCTGATGAACTAGTATCCTAAAATGTTTACTTCACAAAAAAGTGTAAATTAAATTATGGAATTTGTTGAGGTATTCAGAAAGAGCATGATGAAAAAATTACTTACTTGCCAAAAATCAGCATCTTGCAAAAATTATCGCAATTTGAGGATGAGATGTTGGCACTGTTTTCCTCCAATGACTCCACAGAAATGCTCAGTCTAAAAATTGTAATTTTGAGTTTGTTCATAACATGAACAAACTCAAAATTAGAAGGATTTGTGTAGACTTATTGGAGCATAGCAGTGTCAATATCTTCCCCCAGATTGCAATAAGATGCTGATTCTGGCAAGTAGGCATTCTTCGTCATGCTCTTTCAGAATATTATAATAAATCTTATGATTTCAATAAAATATTCAAATATTTGTGATGCCACACATTTGGACTCTATTCAGGTCCTAGTGAGTAGTAAATTGTTTACGAAGTGGCTTAATAATGCTTTAATGATAACTGTTTAACATAGCACAGACTAGAGGTTACAATAGGATGCCAAAGCCAGAGGCTTATATGGCACAGGAGGTGACAAGCGAAGAAAACAAACTGATGTTACAAGATGTGTTGCTAAGTTACAATATTCCAAAGATAAATGCCATTACAAAGATACTGTAGTACATAACAAAACGAAGCTTACTTTAAACCCTAAATGAGGTAGAAATTGAATCAGGTGACACTAACTTCCCATTGGCTGAGTGAAACTTGGTAAATTACACACAATTCAACAAGTGTGATAGCAGTAGACATTGTAGCCTGCGTGGCAGGCACTAGACATGGTAAGGGAGAAGGAGGAACGGGTGCACACCAGGTGCGACGGAAGCAAGGAAGAGTGGAAAGGAAGCGCCTGTGGCAAGCCTATTGAAACTTTTCCCTCTCCCTCACTCCCCTACGCGATTGCGGGGTTCTCCTTCTCCCTTCCCATTTCTAGCCCCTGTCACGTAGGCTATAGACAGTGACATCATTTTTACATTTTCAGATGCTGTTATTCTTGGAGCTGCTTCCATCAAGCACTTGGAGGAGAACCTTAAGAGTGCAAAAAATGGTCCCTTACATGAAGGTGAGACATACAAGGATATTCTGAAAAAATTGTGTTGCATTAAGAGACTTTGTGACAATTTGAAATTTCTGTGACTTGCTTTCTTGCTTGGCTATACCCAGTGGTAGTCTATTCACTTGACCAAGCCACAATGTCTACATAACCTTGAGTAAACTGCAGCCATCCAATCCAAGTTGACATTTCAGATTAGTAAAATAAAATATAAAACGCACATGATCTTTAGCCATCCGATGCTGTCTTGTGGGGATTCATTGTTCTCTTTGTTCTTGCACCATTCTTTCAGTCATTGAGTAATGCCTTGTGTTCTTCACCATTTTGTTTTCTGTGGCAAGAAATTTTGCTACACGTCAGTCCCCGGTTGTCTGAAAGCCAATTAACGCTAATCGACGATTCAAGGTTAACCGAGGTTTTCATCTCGCTCGTTAAGAATGTTTTTAAGGCTAACTTTAAGCTAACGATGAAGAAAAGTTTAAGGTAAAACTGAGGGACAAAAATCTTTCGGAATTTGCATGGGTTAGTAAATAAACTTGAATCAAAGTTCACGTTAACCGAGGATTACCTTAATCGGGCTTTGAACAACTGGGCTCAGGTTTATAATGAGTACAAGTGGACTGTGTCAAAACCTAAAAAGATGCTGGGTGGGGAGGGGGAGTTAATGCTACAACTGACTAGCATCCCAGCCAGGGAGGTGTACTAGTATTGTTATGGGGAACCAGAAGTTCAGCGATGGGCGTATTGGTTCATGAAGACTTCTCCTGACCCAATTCTCTCCTTTCTACAGATGTTGTCAAAGTGTTTGAAGACGCTTGGGTTGATACAAAAGCTCTCTGTCCTGTATACTACCGCTAATTTGGCAACTGAAAGCTCATTGTATTGCTGTCAAGCTATGCTGCTTGATGCTTGAGAGTTTTCTGTGGGGAAAGGAACAATGGAAAACTGGTGCACCAAGAAGGAATTTGTTTTTGGTTAATATACCAAGGACTTGCAAATTTCTGTCAAGATTTTGCGAACAGTTTTTAAGCTTCATAGTGGATCCTGTAAACAGGTCTTGTTGTGCTGATGTGCGACTGTAGCAATAAAAAATATGACAGGTAACTTGTGTGGTGAATAAGTAAAGTTAGGGAATAAACTTAACTTAACAACGAGATTTTGTACTTACTCCGATTTCTGATTGGTTCAAGAAACGTGAAAAATACTAAAACCAGTTATGGAAGAAAAACATTCTTCTCGAGTAATCATGCAGGTTCTGGTTTGGAAGGCAAAACAGGAATTTTTCCTTTGAACGATTTGGCCTCGTTTTTTACGGGTTAAAATAAGCTATAACGCATTCGGAACTGAACCTTAGTATCCTCATTAACGCCTTGAGTTCCTCACTTATTGATAGCCACACTGGCTTTCCGCGTGGTACTCGGGTAATATTACCCCCATTTGTCTTGTAACTCAGTTGTAATTTGGCTTTTGCCATTTCTCCCGTATCCTCAACTCGTTCTTGCTTTTCAAACACTCTTGTGGCTCCAGTTGCCGTAAATGTCACGCTGTAAGAGCTCTCCATTTTTCTGCCTTCGTCAAGGTGTAAATAAGCTTTCTTTGTTCCTCTGAAGGGCGTGGCTGTCCACCCGGTGTTCCGGTTTGGCGTAAAGCTACTTTGAGCACTTAATAAGTGTGCAATACGTAATTTTCAGGATCGGCCTGTGGAAATTTTAACGCCGACGGTTTGACTGAAGGGGCACTGAATCTAAAAGATTTGTCCGCATTTAGGACAGGTCTATAGGATAGACCTGCCTTCGGATCAGGATCATCGGTTTTCTGATAACAAGGGATTACTGATCGGGCTCTGTTCTATTTGTGTGATCAGGGATTACTTTTTTTTTGCTTGTGTTTCACAAGCAGCCTTTTAGGGGTTAGGGATTCTTACGTTTGGGAGTTAGTAATTCTTACGTTTAGGGGTTAGTTTTTTTACGTTTGGGGGTTAGGAATTCTTACGTTTGCGGGTTCGCGATTCTTACGTTTGGGGGTTAGTTTTCTTACGTTTAGGGGTTAGTTTTCTTACCTTTGGGGGTTAGGGATTCTTACGTTTCCGGGTTCGCGATTCTTACGTTTGGGGGTTAGTCCTCTTACGTTTAGGGGTTAGTTTTCTTACGTTTAGGGGTTAGTAACTCTTACGTTTGGGGGTTAGTTTTCTTAGGTTTGGGGGTAAGTAATTCTTACGTTTGCGGGTTCGCGATTCTTACGTTTGGGGGTTAGTTTTCTTAGGTTTGGGGGTAAGTAATTCTTACGTTTGCGGGTTCGCGATTCTTACGTTTGGGGGTTAGTTTTCTTACGTTTAGGGGTTAGTAATTCTTACGTTTGGGGGTTAGTTTTCTTACGTTTGGGGGTTATAGATTCTTACGTTTGCGGGTTCACGATTCTTACGTTTGGGGGTTAGTTTTCTTACGTTTAGGGGTTAGTAACTCTTACGTTTGGGGGTTAGTTTCCTTACGTTTGGGGGTTAGGGATTCTTACGTTTAGGGGTTAGTTTTCTTAGGTTTGGGGGTTAGTAATTCTTACGTTTGGGGGTTAGTTTTCTTACATTTGGGAGTAAGTAATTCTTACGTTTGGGGGTTCGCGATTCTTACGTTTGGGGGTAAGTTTTCTTACGTTTAGGGGTTAGTAATTCTTACGTTTGGGGGTTAGTTTTCTTAAGTTTGGGCGTAAGGGATTCTTACGTTTGGGGGTTAGTTTTCTTACGTTTGGGATTAGTAATTCCTACGTTTGGGGGTTAGCTATGTTACGTTTAGGAGTTAGGGATTCTTACCTTTGGGGGGTAGTTTTCTTACGTTTAAGGGTTAGAAATTTCTTACGTTTTCGGGTTAGTTTTCTTACGTTTAAGGGTTAGTAATTTCTTACATTTGGGGGTTAGTTTTCTTACGTTTGGGGGTTAGTAATTTATTACGTGTGGGGGTTATTGGGGGTTAGTAATTTCTTACGTTTGGGGGTTACTTTTCTTACCTTTCGGGTTTAGTAATTCTTACATTTGGGGATTAGTTTTCTTACGTTTAGGCGTTAGTTTTCTTACGTTTGGGGGTTAGTGATTCTTACGCTTGGGGGTTAGTTTTCTTAAGTTTGGAGGAAAGTAATTGTTACGTTTGGGGGTTAGTTTTCTTACGTTTGTGGGTTTGCGATTCTTACGTTTGTAGGTTACTTTTCCTACGTTTAGGGGTTAGTAATTCTTACGTTTGGGGGTTACTTTTCTTACGTTTGGGGGTTAGTAATTCTTACGTTTGGGGGTTAGTTTTCTTACGTTTGTCAGTTAGCGATTCTTACGTTTCGGGGTTAGTTTTCTTACGTTTGGGGGTTGGTAATTCTTACGTTTGGGGGTTAGTTTTCTAACATTTGGAGGTTAAGGATTCTTACGTTTGGGGGTTAGTTTTCTTACGTTTAGGGGTTAGTAATTCTTACGTTTGGGGGTTAGTTTTCTTACGTTTAGGGGTTAGTAACTCTTACGTTTAGGCGTTAGTTTTCTTACGTTTGGGGGCTAGTGATTCTTACGTTTGTGGGTTAGTTTTCTTACGTTTGGGGGTTAGTAATTCTTACGTTTGGGGGTTAGTTTTCTTACGTTTGGGGGTTAGTAATTCTTACGTTTGGGGGTTAGTTTTCTTACGTTTGGGGGTTAGTTTACTTACGTTTGGGGGTTAGTGATTCTTACGTTTGTGGGTTAGTTTTCTTACGTTTGGGGGTTAGTAATTCTTACGTTTGGGGGTTAGTTTTCTTACGTTTGGGGGTTAGTAATTCTTACGTTTAGGCGTTAGTTTTCTTACGTTTGGGGGTTAGGGATTCTTACGTTTGGGGGTTAGTAATTCTTACTTTTAAGAGGTTAGTTTTCTTACGTTTGGAAGTTAGTAATTCTTACGTTTGGGGGTTACTTTTCTTACGTTTGGGGGTTAATGATTCTTACATTTCAGGGTTAGTTTTCATACGTTTAGAGATTAATTTTCTTACGTTTGGGGGTTACAATTTCTTACGTTTAGGGGTAAGTAATTCTTACGTTTGGGGGTTAGTAATTCTTACGTTTAGGGGTTAGTAACTCTTACGTTTAGGCGTTAGTTTTCTTACGTTTGGGGGCTAGTGATTCTTACGTTTGTGGGTTAGATTTCTTACGTTTAGGGGTTAGTAACTCTTGCGTTAGGGGGTTAGTTTTCTTACGTTTGGGGGCTAGTGATTCTTACGTTTGGGGGTTAGTTTTCTTACCTTTGGGGGTTAGTAATTCCTACGTTTAGGCGTTAGTTTTCTAACGTTTGGGGGTTAGGGATTCTTACGTTCGGGGGTTAGTAATTCTTACTTTTAAGAGATTAGTTTTCTTACGTTTGGAAGTTAGTAATTCTTACGTTTGGGGGTTAGTTTTCTTACGTTTGGGGGTGAGGGATTCTTACGTTTCGAGGTTAGTTTTCTTACGTTTGGGGGGTTAGTGATTCTTACGTTTGGGGGCTAGTGATTCTTACGTTTGTGGGTTAGATTTCTTACGTTTAGGGGTTAGTAACTCTTGCGTTAGGGGGTTAGTTTTCTTACGTTTGGGGGCTAGTGATTCTTACGTTTGGGGGTTAGTTTTCTTACCTTTGGGGGTTAGTAATTCTTACGTTTAGGCGTTAGTTTTCTAACGTTTGGGGGTTAGGGATTCTTACGTTCGGGGGTTAGTAATTCTTACTTTTAAGAGATTAGTTTTCTTACGTTTGGAAGTTAGTAATTCTTACGTTTGGGGGTTAGTTTTCTTACGTTTGGGGGTGAGGGATTCTTACGTTTCGAGGTTAGTTTTCTTACGTTTGGGGGGTTAGTGATTCTTACGTTTGGGGGTTAGTTTTCTCACGTTTGGGGGTTAGTAGTTCTTACGTTTGGGAGTTAGTTTTCTAACGTTTGGGGGTTAATGATTCTTAAATTTCAGGGTTAGTTTTCATACGTTTAGAGATTAATTTTCTTACGTTTGGGGGTTAGAATTTCTTACGTTTGGGAATTAGTTTTCTTACGTTTAGGCGTTAGGGATTCTTACGTTTGGGGGTTGCTTTTCTTACGTTTGGGGATTAGTTTTCTTAAGTTTGGGCGTAACGGATTCTTACGTTTGGGAGTTAGTAATTCTTACGTTTAGGGGTTAGTTTTTTTACTTTTGGGGGTTAGTGATTCTTACGTTTTGGGGTTAGTTTTCTTACGTTTGTGGGTTAGTAATTCTTATGTTTGCGGGTTCGCGATTCTTACGTTTGGGGGTTAGTTTTCTTACGTTTAGGGGTTAGTAACTCTTACGTTTGGGGGTTAGGGATTCTTACGTTTGGGGGTTAGTTTTCTTAGGTTTGGGGGTTAGTAATTCTTACGTTTGAGGGTTAGTTTTCTTACATTTGGGGGTAAGTAATTCTTACGTTTGGGGGTTCGCGATTCTTACGTTTGGGGGTTAGTTTTCTTACGTTTGGGGATTAGTAATTCCTACGTTTGGCGGTTAGCTTTGTTACGTTTAGGAGTTAAGGATTCTTACCTTTGGGGGGTAGTTTTCTTACGTTTAAGGGTTAGAAATTTCTTACGTTTTCGGGTTAGTTTTCTTACGTTTGAGGGTTAGTAATTTCTTACATTTGGGGGTTAGTTTTCTTACGTTTGGGGGTTAGTAATTTCTCACGTGTGGGGGTTATTGGGGGTTAGTTATTTCTTACATTTAGGGGTTACTTTTCTTACCTTTTGGGTTTAGTAATTCTTACATTTGGGGATTAGTTTTCTTACGTTTGGGGGTTAATTGTCTTACGTTTGGGGGTTAGAATTTCTTACGTTTGGGAGTTAGTTTTCTTACGTTTAAGGGTTAGGGATTCTAACGTTTGGCGGTTAAGGATTTTTACGTTTGGGGGTTAGTTTTCTTACGTTTGCGGGCTAGTAATTCTTACGTTTGGAGGTTAGTTTTCTTACGTTGACAGTTAGGGACTCTTACGTTTGGGGATTAGTAATTCTTACGTTTGGGGGCTAGTAATTCTTACTTTAAAAGGTTAGTTTTCTTACGTTTCCGGGTTAGGGATTCTTACGTTTGGAGGTTACTTTTCTTACGTTTGGGGCTTCGCGATTCTTACGTTTGGGGATTAGTAATTCTTACGTTTGGGGGTTAGTAATTCTTACGTTTAAAGGTTAGTTTTCTTACGTTTGGGGATTAGAAATTCTTACGTTTGGGGGCTAGTAATTCTTACTTTAAAAGGTTAGTTTTCTTACGTTTGGGGGTTAGGGATTCTTACGTTTAGAGGTTACTTTTCTTACGTTTGGGGCTTCGCGATTTTTACGTTTGGGGATTAGTAATTCTTACATTTGGGGGTTAGTAATTCTTACTTTAAAAGGTTAGTTTTCTTACGTTTGGGGGTTAGGGATTCTTACGTTTGGGGGTTCGCGTTTCTTACGTTTGGGGGTTAGTTTTCATACGTTTGAGGGTAAGTTATTCATACGTTTAAGGGTTAGTTTTCTTACGTGTGGGGGTTACGGATTCTTACGTTTGGGGGTTAGTTTTCTTACGTTTAAGGGGTTAGTAATTCGTACTTTTAAGGGTTAGTTTTCTTACGTTTGGGGGTTAGTAATTCTTACCTTTGGGTGTTAGTTTTCTTACGTTTGTGAGTTAGGGATTCTTACGTTTCGGGGTTAGTTTTCTTAAGTTTGGGGGTTGGTAATTCTTACGTTTGGGGGTTAGTTTTCTAAGATTTGAAGCTTAAGGATTCTTACGTCTTACGGGGGTTAGTTTTCTTACGTTTGTGGGTTTGCGATTCTTAAGTTTGTGGGTTAGTTTTTGTTTAGGGGTTAGTAATTCTTACGTTTGGGGGTTAGTTTTGTTACGTTTGGGGGTTAGTAATTTTTACGTTTGGGGGTTGGTTTTCTTACGTTTGTGAGTTAGCGATTCTTACGTTTCGGAGTTAGTTTTCTTACGTTTGGGGGCTAGTGATTCTTACGTTTGGGGGTTAGTTTTCTTACCTTTGGAGGTAAGTAATTCTTACATTTGTGGGTTAGTTTTCTTACGTTTGGGGGTTAGTAATTCTTACGTTTGGGGGTTAGTAATTCTTACGTTTGGTGGTTAGTTTTCTTACGTTTGGGGGTTAGTAATTCTTACGTTTAGGCGTTAGTTTTCTTACGTTTGGGGGTTAGGGATTCTTACGTTTGGGGGTTAGTAATTCTTACTTTTAAGAGGTTAGTTTTCTTACGTTTGGAAGTAAGTAATTCTTAAGTTTGGGGGTTAGTTTTCTTACGTTTGGGGGTGAGGAATTCTTACGTTTGGGGCCTAGTGATTCTTACGTTTGTGGGTTAGTTTTCTTACTTTTGGGGGTTAGTAATTCTTACGTTTGGGGGTTAGTAATTCTTACGTTTGGGGGTTAGTTTTCTTACGTTTGGGGGCTAGTGATTCTTACGTTTGGGGGTTAGTTTTCTTACCTTTGGAGGTAAGTAATTCTTACGTTTGTGGGTTAGTTTTCTTACGTTTGGGGTTAGTAATTCTTACGTTTGGGGGTTAGTTTTCTTACGTTTGGGGGTTAGTAATTCTTACGTTTGGGGGTTAGTATTTCTATACTTGGGGGTTAGTTTTCTTACGTTTGGGGGTTAGTAATTCTTACTTTTAAGAGGTTAGTTTTCTTACGTTTGGAAGTTAGTAATTCTTACGTTTGGGGGTTAGTTTTCTTACGTTTGGGGGTGAGGGATTCTTACGTTTCCGGGTTAGTTTTCTTACGTTTGGGGGTTAGTGATTCTTACGTTTGGGGGTAAGGTTTCTCACGTTTGGGGGTTAGTAGTTCTTTCGTTTGGGAGTTAGTTTTTTAACGTTTGGGGGTTAATGATTCTTAAATTTCAGGGTTAGTTTTCATACGTTTAGAGATTAATTTTCTTACGTTTGGGGGTTAGGGATTGTTACGTTTGGGGGTTAGTAATTCTTACTTTTAAGAGGTTAGTTTTCTTACGTTTGGAAGTTAGTAATTCTTACGTTTGGGGGTTAGTTTTCTTACGTTTGGGGGTGAGGGGTTTTACGTTTCGGGGTTAGTTTTCTTACGTTTGGGGGTTAGTGATTCTTACGTTTGGGGGTTAGTTTTCTCATGTTTGGGGGTTAGTAGTTCTTACGTTTGGGAGTTAGTTTTCTAACGTTTGGCGGTTAATGATTTTTACGTTTGGGGGTTAGTTTTCTTACGTTTGCGGGCTAGTAATTCTTACGTTTGGAGGTTAGTTTTCTTACGTTGCCAGTTAGGGACTCTTACGTTTGGGGGTTAGTATTTTTACATTTGGGGCTTAGTAATTCTTACGTTTAAAGGTTAGTTTTCTTACGTTTGGGGATTAGTAATTCTTACGTTTGGGAGCTAGTAATTCTTACTTTAAAAGGTTAGTTTTCTTACGTTTGGGGGTTAGGGATTTTTACGTTTGGAGGTTACTTGTCTTACGTGTGGGGGTTACGGATTCTTACGTTTGGGGGTTAGTTTTCTTACATTTAGGGGTTACTAACTCTTACGTTTCGTCGTTAGTTTTCTTACGTTTGGGGGTTAGTTTTCTTACGTTTCGAGGTAAGTAATTCTTACGTTTGTGGGTTAGTTTTCTTACGTTTAGGGGTTAGTAATTCTTACGTTTGGGGGTTAGTTTTGTTTTGTTTAGGGGTTAGTAACTCTTACGTTAAGCGTTAGTTTTCTTCCGTTTGGGGGCTAGTGATTCTTACGTTTGGGGGTTAGTTGTCTTACGTTTAAGGGTTAGTAATTGTTACGTTTGGGGGTTAGTTTTCTTACGTTTGGGGGTTAGTAATTCTTACGTTTGGGGGTTAGTAATTCTTACGTTTGGGGGTTAGTTTTCTTACGTTTGGGGGTTAGTTATTCGTACGTTTGGGCGTTAGTTTTCTTACCTTTGGGGGTTAGGGATTCTTACGTTTGGGGGTTAGTAATTCTTACTTTTAAGAGGTTAGTTTTCTTACGTTTGGAAGTTAGTAATTCTTACGTTTGGGGGTTAGTTTTCTTACGTTTGGGGGTTAGTGATTCTTACGTTTGGGGGTTAGTTTTCTTACGTTTAGGGGTTAGTAATTCTTACGTTTGGGGGTTAGTTTTCTTACGTTTGGGGGTTAGTAATTCTTACGTTTGGGGGTTAGTTTTCTTACGTTTGGGGGTTAGTAATTCTTACGTTTGGGGGTTAGTTTTCTAACATTTGGAGGTTAAGGATTCTTACGTTTGGGGGTTAGTTTTCTTACGTTTAGGGGTTGGTAATTCTTACGTTTGGGGGTTAGTTTTCTTACGTTTAGGGGTTAGTAACTCTTACGTTTAGGCGTTAGTTTTCTTACGTTTGGGGGCTAGTGATTCTTACGTTTGTGGGTTAGTTTTCTTACGTTTAGGGGTTAGTAATTCTTACGTTTGGGGGTTAGTTTTCTTACGTTTGGGGGTTAGTAATTCTTACGTTTGGGGGTAAGTAATTCTTACGTTTGGGGGTTAGTTTTCTTACGTTTTGGGGTTAGTAATTCTTACGTTTAGGCGTTAGTTTTCTTACGTTTGGGGGTTAGGGATTCTTACGTTTGGGGGTTAGTAATTCTTACTTTTAAGAGGTTAGTTTTCTTACGTTTGGAAGTTAGTAATTCTTACGTTTGGGTGTTAGTTTTCTTACGTTTGGGGGTTAATGAATCTTACATTTCAGGGTTAGTTTTCATACGTTTAGAGATTAATTTTCTTACGTTTGGGGGTTAGAATTTCTTACGTTTAGGGGTTAGTAATTCTTACGTTTGGGGGTTAGTTTTCTTACGTTTAGGGGTTAGTAACTCTTACGTTTGGGGGTTAGTTTTCTTACGTTTGGGGGCTAGTGATTCGTACCTTTGGGGGTTAGTTTTCTTACGTTTAGGGGTTAGTAACTCTTACGTTTGGGGGTGAGGGATTCTTACGTTTGGGGGTTAGTCTTCTTACATTTGGGGGTAAGGAAACCTTACGTTTGGGGGTTCGCGATTCTTACGTTTGGGGGTTAGTTTTCTTACGTTTAGGGGTTAGTGATTCTTAGGTTTGGGGGTTAGTTTTCCTAAGTTTGGGCGTAAGGGATTCTTACGTTTGGGGGTTAGTTTTGTTACGTTTGGGGATTAGTAATTCCTACGTTTGGCGGTTAGCTTTGTTACGTTTAGGAGTTAGGGATTCTTACCTTTGGGGGGTAGTTTTCTTACGTTTAAGGGTTAGAAATTTCTTACGTTTTCGGGTTAGTTTTCTTACGTTTGAGGGTTAGTAATTTCTTACATTTGGGGGTTAGTCTTCTTACGTTTGGGGGTTAGTAATTTCTAACGTGTGGGGGTTATTCGGGGTTAGTTATTTCTTACGTTTGGTGGTTACTTTTCTTACCTTTGGGGTTAAGTAATTCTTACATTTGGGGATTAGTTTTCTTACGTTTGGGGGTTAGAATTTCTTACGTTTGGGAGTTAGTTTTCTTACGTTTAAGGGTTAGGGATTCTAACGTCTGGCGGTTAAGGATTTTTACGTTTCGGGATTAGTTTTCTTACGTTTGCGGGCTAGTAATTCTCACGTTTGGAGGTTAGTTTTCTTACGTTGCCAGTTAGGGACTCTTACGTTTGGGGGTTAGTATTTTTACGTTTGGGGCTTAGTAATTCTTACGTTTAAAGGTTAGTTTTCTTACGTTTGGGGATTAGTAATTCTTACGTTTGGGGGCTAGTAATTCTTACTTTAAAAGGTTAGTTTTCTTACGTTTGGGGGTTAGGGATTCTTACGTTTGGAGGTTACTTTTCTTACGTTTGGGGGTTCGCGATTCTTACGTTTGGGGGTTAGTTTTCATACGTTTGAGGGTAAGTTATTCATTTGTTTAAGTGTTAGTTTTCTTACGTGTGGGGGTTACGGATTCTTACGTTTGGAGGTTAGTTTTCTTACGTTTAGGGGTTAGTAATTTTTACTTTTAAGGGTTAGTTTTCTTACGTTTGGGGGTTAGTAATTCTTACCTTTGGGTGTTACTTTTCTTACGTTTTTGAGTTAGGGCTTCTTACGTTTCGGGGTTAGTTTTCTTACGTTTGGGGGTTGGTAATTCTTACGTTTGGGGGTTAGTTTTCTAACATTTGGAGGTTAAGGATTCTTACGTTTGGGGGTTAATTTTCTTACGTTTGGGGGTTAGAATTTCTTACGTTTGGGAGTTAGTTTTCTTACGTTTAAGGGTTAGGGATTCTAACGTTTGGCGGTTAAGGAATTTTACGTTTGGGGGTTAGTTTTCTTACGTTTGCGGGCTAGTAATTCTTACGTTTGGAGGTTAGTTTTCTTACGTTGACAGTTAGGGACTCTTACGTTTGGGGGTTAATTTTTTTACGTTTGGGGGTTAGTAATTCTTACATTTAAAGGTTATTTTTCTTACGGTTGGGGATTAGTAATTCTTACGTTTGGGGGCTAGTAATTCTTACTTTAAAAGGTTAGTTTTCTTACGTTTGGGGGTTAGGGATTCTTACGTTTAGAGGTTACTTTTCTTACGTTTGGGGGTTCGCGATTCTTACGTTTGGGGGTTAGTTTTCATACGTTTGAGGGTAAGTTATTCATACGTTTAAGGGTTAGTTTTCTTACGTTTGGGGGTTACGGATTCTTACGTTTGGGGGTTAGTTTTCTTACGTTTAGGGGTTAGTAATTCTTACTTTTAAGGGTTAGTTTTCTTACGTTTGGGGGATAGAAATTCTTACGTTTCGGTGTTAGTTTTCTTACGTTTGTGAGTTAGGGATTCTTACGTTTCGGGGTTATTTTTCTTACGTTTGGGGGTTAGTTTTCTTACGTTTGGGGGTAAGTAATTCTTACGTTTGGGGGTTAGTTTTCTTACGTTTAGGGGTTAGTAATTCTTACGTTTAGGCGTTAGTTTTCTCGTTTGGGGGTTAGGGATTCTTACGTTTGGGGGTTAGTTTTCTTACGTTTGGAGGTAAGTAATTCTTCCGTTTGGGAGTTAGTTTTCTTACGTGTCGGGATTGGTTTTCTTACGTTTGGGGGTTAGGGATTCTTTCGTTTGGGGGTTAGTTTTCTTACGTTTGGGGTTTAGTAATTCTTACATTTAAGGATTAGTTTTTTTACGTTTTGGGGTTAATTTTCTTACGTTTGGGATTTGGAATTTCTTACGTTTGGGAGTTAGTGATTCTTTCGCTTAGGCGTTAGTGTTCTTACTTTTGGCGGTTAAGGATTTTCCATTTTGGGGTTTGTTTTCTTACGTTTGGGGGTTAGTAATTCTTTCGTTTGGTGGTTAGTTTACTCACGTTTGGGGGTTAGTAATTGTTACGTTTCTGGGATAGTTTTCTTACGTTCGGGGATTAAGGATTCTTACGTTTGGGGGTTAGTTTTCTTACCTTTCGGGTTTAGTAATTCCCACATTTGAAGGTTAGTTTTTTTTACGTTTATGAGTTAATTTTCGTTTGTTTGGGGGTTAGAATTTCTTACGTTTGGGAGTTAGTGATTTTTACGTTTAGGCGTTAGTGTTCTTACTTTTGGCGGTTAAGGATTTTCCATTTTTGGGTTAGTTATCGGGGATAGTTTTGAGGGTTAGTAATTCTTACGATTGAAGGTTAGTTTTTTTACGTTTGGGCGTTAGGTTTGGGGGTTTGTTTTCTCACGTTTGGGGGTTAGTTTTCTTACGATTAGGGGTTAGTTTTCTTAAGTTTGGGCGTAAGGGATTCTTACTTTTGGGAGTTAGTAATTCTTACGTTTAGGGGTTAGTTTTTTTTACATTTGGGGGTTAGTGATTCTTACGTTTTGGGGTTAGTTTTCTTACGTTTGGGGGTAAGTAATTCTTACGTTTGGGGGTTAGTTTTCTTACGTTTAGGGGTTAGTAACTCTTACGTTTGGGGGTTAGGGATTCTTGCGTTTAGGGGTTAGTTTTCTTACGTTTAGGGGTTAGTAACTCTTACGTTTGGGGGTTAGGGATTCTTAAGTTTGGGGGTTAGTTTTCTTAGATTTGGGGGTAAGTAATTCTTACGTTTGGGGGTTCGCGATTCTTACGTTTGGGGGTTAGTTTTCTTAGATTTGGGGGTAAGTAATTCTTACGTTTGGGGGTTCGCGATTCTTACGTTTGGGGGTTAGTTTTCTTACGTTTAGGGGTTAGTAATTCTTACGTTTGGGGGTTAGTTTTCTTAGGTTTGGGTGTAAGGGATTCTTACGTTTGGGGGTTAGTTTTCTTATGTTTGGGGATTAGTAGTTCCTACGTTTGGCGGTTAGCTTTGTTACGTTTAGGAGTTAAGGATTCTTACCTTTGGGGGGTAGTTTTCTTACGTTTAACGGTTAGAAATTTCTTACTTTTTCGGGTTAGTTTTCTTACGTTTGAGGGTTAGTAATTTCTTACATTTGGGGGTTAGTTTTCTTACGTTTGGGGGTTAGTAATTTCTAACGTGTGGGGGTTATTGGGGGTTAGTAATTTCTTACGTTTGGGGGTTACCTATCTTACCTTTGGGGTTTAGTAATTCTTACATTTGGGGATAAGTTTTCTTACGTTTGGGGGTTAATTTTCTTACGTTTGGAGGTTAGTTTTCTAACGTTGACAGTTAGGGACTCTTACGTTTGGGGTTAGTTTTCTTAAGTTTGGGCTTAAGGGATTCTTACGTTTAAAGGTTAGTTTTCTTACGTTTGTAGATTAGTAATTCTTACGTTTGGGGGTTAGTAATTCTTACTTTAAAAGGTTCGTTTTCTTACGTTTGGGGGTAAGGGATTCTTATGTTTGGAGGTTACTTTTCTTACATTTGGGGATTCGCGATTCTTACGTTTGGGGGTTAGTTTTCATACGTTTGAGGGTAAGTTATTCATACGTTTAAGTGTTAGTTTTCTTACGTGTGGGGGTTACGGATTCTTACGTTTGGGGGTTAGTTTTCTTACGTTTAGGGGTTAGTAATTCTTACTTTTAAGGGTTAGTTTTCTTACGTTTGGGGGTTAGTAATTCTTACGTTTGGGTGTTAGTTTTCTTACGTTTGTGAGTTAGGGATTCTTACGTTTCGGGGTTAGTTTTCTTACGTTTGGGGGTTGGTAATTCTTACGTTTGGGGGTTAGTTTTCTAACATTTGGAGGTTAAGAGTGCCTGACTGTAACTTTCGAGAATCGCTGGCCAAGCTTGAAAAATCGAAACTCTTGATAATTTGCCTGAAGTTTACTTTTGGGGAACTCTCTTCGAAAATATTATTTGAATGTTCTGGAAATTTTTAGTTTTCGAGAATTTTGGAGAAAACGAAATAACGGGTTTTGCCTCATTAATTATGCAAAAATCTCACTCAAAATTAGCCAAGTTCAATACGCTTGTGTTGAAACAGTACGCAACGCTAGAAAGCGAGGTCGGTTTTGAATAACAGCATAAGTCACCTACTTTCTATCAATGGGACCTATGTAAACTTTTGTAGAATTTTGGAGTGTTTTATGGCTCTTTGAAAAATTGACATTTTGAGGACTTCGCGATGAGGCGAAAATTGAGTAGGTTTGAAGGTTTAAAATGCATCTTGGTATGTCAGGTATCGACTCGAGAGGAACATTGTGATAAAGCTTGGGTCTTCGTCTTTAATAATACGAAATAAAAAATCTGGGCAATCAATGCACGCCCTGACGAAAACCAAAGTTAGTGAGGCTTCGTTAACAAATTTGCATAACTCGCAACTGTTGAGAAAATGCTATGTTGTGGCGACTCGGTGAAAACACTGACCCAGGGTATCTTCAAATGGTTATTTTACCCCACATTGCATTTGTCTGTTTGTCTTTCTTGTTTAATAACGTGGTGGAAAAGGTCTGGAAAAAAAAATGCGTGATCGGAAAAGAAAATATTTGTCAAATTCTGGTGGGAAATTTGCATAAAGCAAATCTTCCAATAAATCTTTCTGCAAAGGAATCTGATTGGGAAGGTTTCCTTAAGAGACCATTTGACCGAAACAACCCACATTTAAGGAGTCAAAACAGCGTTTAATTATTCGATTTTAACCAATTATTGTCGAATCTTAACCTTTAAATTGATAGTGCCAAACTGATACTCGCTATTGCGTTACCTGCGTCACGTCAACCCGAATTCGGCCGTTATCCCAAACGAGTTAACGGCCGAATTTTGTTGTGTTATAATAGCAGGACTCGAAATAATTTCCGGAGAGTCTCCGGACACGATGACCGGCCCAATTCATTTTAGCTCGGTCACGTACCGTTTCTGGCCGGTCAAATTATATAAAATAAGTAACTCTTAAAACAGGGGCCCATGAACCAAAACTGGCGTTATATATTTCCAAAAAAGTTAGAGCACTTTAAAGCACTCATTGTCAACAACAAAAGTAAATTACAGCAGCAAAATGACAATAAGCTTATGTGTATTAATACGTACTGTACACTAGCTGTCTGTAAGACTAACCCGCAACACGTTAAATATCGTTATCGTATACATTAAATTTGTAAATAAGTAAATAAAGTTGGCGATTATCAACATATGATCACATGCCTGCTGCGCGGGTTCCCGTGACGTGACGTACTGTACGCACATCCGCGAATCTTTAGATATATATATTTCTGTAACACGTTCCATGACAATCACAACCAGTTTTTGCTTGAATGTTTTTCATTTTGTGTTATCTCTATAGGCCAATAATATCTGGCAAAGGTTAAAATGTTTGTACATTGATTTAGGTTCACGGATGTTTATCATTGTATAACCTTTTATGTTTATATTACGCACGCCAAAGATAAAGACACAGATAAACTTGCGAAGAATGGAATAACTATTAGTTTCATAAAGTATAGTTCCTTTGCTTTTGTGCTTTGATTTTATTTATTCTGGGCTGAGGAATTACTTTATATGCAGGGAGAAATGCAAAACTTGAAAATAAACTAATAAAAGTGAATTAGAAAATAAATTATTTTTAACTTTGTGACCCGAAGTGCATGAACCCCGATGTCTTTTCAATGCCCGGATTGTAAACAACGGTTCTTGATGCATTTCACCCAAGATTTCAGATCAAAGTTCCGCAAATGACAATACACAGCGACTTGCTACAACTGAAACAACTGAACAGCATTTTCAAAACAATCAAATGTGACCGGTCAACATGACCGAAAAGACGAAAGGTTGACCGGTCAACTCCCAAATCAGTCCGGGCATTGTCCGTTGACCGGCCGTTATTTCGAGCCCTGTAATAGGAAACCCAAATTCGGCCGTTATCCCAATTGACTTAACGGCCGAATTTCGTTCGGTATATGATAGGAAGCACAAATTCAGCCGTTATCCGAAAAGAGTTAACGGCCGAATTTCGTTCGGTTATAACAGGAAACCCAAATTCGGCCGTTATCCGAAATCGGAGTTAACGGCCGAATTTCGTTCGGTTATAACAGGAAACCCAAATTGCTAGTCCACTAGCAACCTGGGGTGCTTTTGCGTGGATACCAACTCTCTCAGTGTTGTTGTTCTAAATATCTTTTTCTTTATTCTTTCTCTTTTTTTTTTAACCTTCAAATTTCATTTAGGATAACGGCCGAATTCGCGTTTCCTATTATATACCGAACGAAATTCGGCCGTTAAGTCATCTGCTGCGAAATTGTCAATTACAACAATTAGAAAAAAGACCTTTATTTACTGGCATATGAGTGGCTTTGATAAAAATAAAACGTTCACATGACACTTGAATCACGTTTAAAAGATACATGCTTGTCAAATGAGATGCGAAAGTTGGACATAGGGTCGGTCAAAGTGAATATTTTTAATTAAATCAAGTTTGTTTACTGGAATGCATGCTTTTTCAAATAGCTAGTCTAACCTTCTTCAGTGGCCTTCCAAATAATGATCACCCAGAATTGGGTCAGTCAAAAAAACTCTCTGTTCGTGTTGTTTGATACTGTACCTTCGCAAGTGACTGAAAAAACAATGTCAGCTGGAACGCCATATTTTAACGTAATTACTCATGGTATGAAATATCACACATGCACGGATACACGCTTCAAAACCTGTGTGCCAATTTCCGTTTAACAAAATAATAACCTACCTACAGTCCACATTGGCTGTAGGGCATGCAGTTATCTTTGTCGAATGTCAACAACAGAAACACGGGTATCTCAGTGACACTGTATACACGCAATGTCTACTGCATACATCACAGGTAGCCGAAGCTCTATGACCTTTGTTTGACCTTTATATTTTGATGTCACGATGAGTGTTACGCAATGGCGTAAATTATAAGGGTTGGTATGGGAATTTACGAACGTGTTTTGGAGTCGAAAGTAAAGGGCATGAATTGAACAAAAATTGCTTACCTTGTCTCCTTGATCTCTTGCCAGTGTTTGTGCGCCATATTTTGGCCATTTTAGTACGATTCCAGTGGGTTTTTAAAGGTTTGCTGAACATTTTCTCGCTCTATATCCTGCTATATATGTCCCCAAAAGGTTGGTCACTTCAGTAGTAATAGTTTTCGTTGCAACGTCAACAATGAGGTCAGTATAAAGTCTGAGTCGCGGACAAAGGACTGCGGACCACGGACTGGGTATAAAAGAGAAACTAAAGTAAGCGGTGATGACTACGGACTACGGACTGGGTTTAAAGGAGAACTGAAGTCTGAAAATCTTATCTTTCTTGTATTCATTCTCAGTAAGTTTAATATGTATCAAATCAAGTTTCGGTAGTTGTTTTTGTGCCTTTATTGTTTGTTTTTTTTTTTTTTAGAAACAAAACATTAGGACTTGGAATAAAATAGTGAGGATCGACAGTGCAAACATAAAATCTTGCTTTATCTCAGCGAAACAGCTGGATTTTTAATACGCGCTGAAGAGAGCCGTCATTTTAATTTGAAGCATTCATCTCAGGGTTCGATATGGTGAAAACTGGCGTGATTAAATTCGCAAAAGGATGTTTGATGATCATGATCGTGATCAGCCAATGAGCCCACGTGCACAATCATCTAGATGTCGTACATAGACATGTGTGCAGTAGACATTTCGTGTATACAGTGTCACTGAGATACCCGTGTTTCTGTTGTTGACATTCGACAAAGATAAATGCATGCCCTACAGCCAATGTGGACTGTAGGTAGGTTATTATTTTGTTAAACGGAAATTGGCACACGGGTTTTTTGAAGCGTGTATCCGTGCATGTGTGATATTTCATACCGGTAATTACGTTAAAATATGGCGTGCCAGCTGACATTGTTTTTTCAGTCACTTGCGAAGGTACAGTATCAAACAACACGAACAGAGAGTTTTTTTGACTGACCCAATTCTGAAGAAGGTTAGACTAGCTATTTGAAAAAGCATGCATTCCAGTAAACAAACTTGATTTAATTAAAAATATTCACTTTGACCGACCCTATGTCCAACTTTCGCATCTCATTTGACAAGCATGTATCTTTTAAACGTGATTCAAGTGTCATGTGAACGTTTTATTTTTATCAAAACCACTCATATGCCAGTAAATAAAGGTCTTTTTTCTAGTTGTTGTAATTGGCAATTTCGCAGCACAAGTTGGTTTGTGGGCATTATATTCTAATACTTATCGACAGCTACTGACGTGACGCAGGTAACGCAATAGCGAGTATCAGTTTGGCACTATTAATTTAAAGGTTAAGATTCGACAATAATTGGTTAAAATCGAATTATTAAACGTTGTTTTGACTCCTTAAATGTGGGGTGTTTCGGTCAAATGGTCTCTTAAGGAAACCTTCCCAATCAGATTCCTTTGCAGAAAGATTTATTGGAAGATTTGCATTATGCAAATTTCCCACCAGAATTTGACGAATATTTTCTTTTCCGATCACGCATTTTTTTTCCAGACCTTTTCTACCACGTTATTAAACAAGAAAGAGAAACAGAAAAAATGCAATGTGGGGTAAAATAACCATTTGAAGATACCCTGGGTCAATGTTTTCACCGAGTCGCTTCAACATAGCATTTTCTCAACAGTTGCTAATTATGCAAATTTGTTAACGAAGCCTCGCTAACTTTGGTTTTCGTCAGCGCGTGCATTGATTGCCCAGATTTTTTATTTCGTATTATTAAAGACGAAGACCCAAGCTTTATCACAATGTTCCTCTCGAGTCGATACTTGACATACCAAGATGCATTTTAAACCTTCAAACTTACTCAATTTTCGCCTCATCGCGAAGTCCTCAAAATGTCAATTTTTCAAAGAGCCATAAAACACTCAAAAGTTCTACAAAAGTTTACATAGGTCCCATTAATAGAAAGTAGGTGAGTTATGCTGTTATTCAAAACCGTCCTCGCTTTCTAGCGTTGCGTACTGTTTCAACACAAGCGTATTGAACTTGGCTAATTTTGAATGAGATTTTTGCATAATTAATGAGGCAAAACCCGTTATTTCGTTTTCTCCAAAATTCTCAAAAACTAAAAATTTCCAGAACATTCAAATAATATTTTCGAAGATAGTTCCCCAAAAGTAAACTTCAGGCAAATTATCAGGAGTTTCGATTTTTCAAGCTTGGCCAGCAATTCTCGAAAGTTACAGTCAGGCACTCTTAAGGATTCTTACGTTTGGGGGTTAGTTTTCTTACGTTTGATTAATTGGGGGTTAGTAATTTTTACGTTTGCGGGTTAGTAGTTTCTTACGTTTGCGGGTTAGTTTTCTTACGTTTAGGGATTAATTTTTTTACGTTTAGGGGTTAGAATTTCTTACGTTTGGGAGTGAGTTTTCTTACGTTTGAGGGTTAGTAATTCTTACGTTTGAGGATTAGGGACTCTTACGTTTGGGGGTTAGTTTTTTCACGTGTCGGGGTTAGTAATTCTTACGTTTGGGTGTTAGTTTTCTTAGGTTTGGGGGTTAGTAATTCTTCCTTTTAACGGTTAGTTTTCTTACGTGTTGGGGTTAGGGATTCGTATGTTTGGGGGTTAGTTTTCTTACGTTTGGGGGTTGGCGATTCTTACCTTTGGGGGTTAGTTTTCTTACGTTTAGGGGTTAGTTATTCTTACGTTGAGGGTTAGTTTTCTTACGTTTGGGGGTTAGGGATTCTTACGTTTGGGGGTTAGTTTTCTTACGATTAGGGTTAGTTTTCTTACGTTTGGGGGTTAGTACTTCTTACGTTTGGGGGTTAGTTTTCTTACGTTTAGGGGTAAGTAATTCTTACGTTTTGGGGTTCGCGATTCTTACGTTTGTGGGTTAGTTTTCTTACGTTTAGGGGTTAGTAATTCTTACGTTTGGAGGTTAGTTTTCTTACTTTTGGCGGTTAGGGATTCTTACTTTTGGGGGTTAGTGTTCTTAGGTTTAGGGGTGAGTAATTCTTACGTTTGGGGGTTAGTTTTCTTACATTTGGGGGTAAGTATTTCTTACGTTTGGGGGTTAGTTTTCTTACGTTTGGGGGTTAGTTTTCTTACGTTTAGGGGGTAGTAATTCTTACGTTTAGGCGTTAGTTTTCTCGTTTTGGGGGTTAGGGATTCTTACGTTTGGGGGTTCGCGATTCTTACGTTTGTTGGTTAGTTTTCTTACGTTTAGGGGTTAGTAATTCTTAAGTTTAGGCGTTAGTTTTCTCGGTTGGGGGCTAGGGATTCTTACGTTTGGGGGTTAGTTTTCTTACGTTTGGGGTTTAGTAATTCTTACTTTTAAGGATTAGTTTTTTTACGTTGGGGGGTTAATTTTCTTACGTTTGGGATTTGGAATTTCTTACGTTTGGGAGTTAGTCATATTTACGCTTAGGCGTTAGTGTTCTTACTTTTGGCGGTTAAGGATTTTCCATTTTGGGGTTAGTTTTCTTACGTTTGGGGGTTAGTTTTCTTACGTTTAGGGGTAAGTAATTCTTACGTTTGGGGGTTTGATATTCTTACGTTTAGGGGTTAGTAATTTTTACGTTTATGCGTTAGTTATCTTACGTTTGGGGGTTAGGGATTCTTACGTTTGGGGGTAAGTTTTCTTAGGTTTTGGGGTTCGCGATTCTTACGTTTGTGGGTTAGTTTTCTTACGTTTAGGGGTTAGTAATTCTTACGTTTTGAGGTTAGTTTTCTTACGTTTGGGGGTTAGGGATTCTTACGTTTGGGGGTTAGTTTTCTTAGGTTTGGGGGTTAGTAATTCTTACGTTTGGGGGTTAGTTTTCTTACATTTGGGGGTAAGTTATTCTTACGTTTGGGGGTTAGTTTTCTTACGTTTGGGGGTTAGTTTTCTTACGTTTAGGGGGTAGTAATTCTTACGTTTAGGCGTTAGTTTTCTCGTTTGGGGGTTAGTAATTCTTACGTTTGGGGGTTAGTTTTCTTACGTTTGGGGGTTAGGGATTCTTACGTTTGGGGGTTAGGGATTCTTACGTTTGGGGGTTAGTAATTCTTACGTTTGGGGGTTAGTTTTCTTACGTTTGGGGGTAAGTAATTCTTACGTTTGGGGGTTAGTTTTCTTACGTTTAGGGGTTAGTAATTCTTACGTTTAGGCGTTAGTTTTCTCGTTTGGGGGTTAGGGATTCTTACGTTTGGGGGTTAGTTTTTTTACGTTTGGAGGTAAGTAATTCTTCCGTTTGGGAGTTAGTTTTCTTACGTGTCGGGATTGGTTTTCTTACGTTTGGGGGTTAGGGATTCTTACGTTTGGGGGTTAGTTTTCTTACGTTTGGGGTTTAGTAATTCTTACATTTAAGGATTAGTTTTTTTACGTTTTGGGGTTAATTTTCTTACGTTTGGGATTTGGAATTTCTTACGTTTGGGAGTTAGTGATTCTTTCGCTTAGGCGTTAGTGTTCTTACTTTTGGCGGTTAAGGATTTTCCATTTTGGGGTTTGTTTTCTTACGTTTGGGGGTTAGTAATTCTTTCGTTTGGTGGTTAGTTTACTCACGTTTGGGGGTTAGTAATTGTTACGTTTCTGGGATAGTTTTCTTACGTTCGGGGATTAAGGATTCTTACGTTTGGGGGTTAGTTTTCTTACCTTTCGGGTTTAGTAATTCCCACATTTGAAGGTTAGTTTTTTTTACGTTTATGAGTTAATTTTCGTTTGTTTGGGGGTTAGAATTTCTTACGTTTGGGAGTTAGTGATTTTTACGTTTAGGCGTTAGTGTTCTTACTTTTGGCGGTTAAGGATTTTCCATTTTTGGGTTAGTTATCGGGGATAGTTTTGAGGGTTAGTAATTCTTACGATTGAAGGTTAGTTTTTTTACGTTTGGGCGTTAGGTTTGGGGGTTTGTTTTCTTACGTTTGGGGGTTAATTTTCTTACGTTTGAGGGTTAGGGACTTTTACGTTTGTCGGTTAGTTTTCTTACGTTTAAGGGTTTGTTTTCTTATGTTTGAGGGTTAGGGACTCTTACGTGTGGGGGTTAGAATTTCTTACGTTTGGGAGTTAGTGATTCTTACGTTGAGGCGTTAGTGTTCTTACTTTTGGCGGTTAAGGATTTTCTATTTTGGGGTTAGTTATCTCACGTTTGGGGGTTAGTTTACTTACGTTTGGGGGTTAGTAATTCTTACGTTTGGGGAATAGTTTTCTTACGTTCGGGGGTTAAGGATTCTTACGTTTCTGGGTTGGTTTTCTTACCTTTGGGGTTTAGTAATTCCTAGATTTGGGGGTTAGTTTTCTTACGTTTATGGGTTAATTTTCTTACATTTGGGGGTTAGAATTTCTTACGTTTAGGGATAAGGGATTCTTACGTTTAGGGGTTTGTTTTCTTACGTTTGGGGATTAGGGACTCGTACGTTTGAGGGTTAGGGTCTCTTACGTTTAGGGGGTTAGGGACTCTTAAGTTTTGGGGGTTAGTTTTCTTACGTTTGAGGGTTAGGGACTCTTAGGTTTGCATTTTTTTTTTTTCTTACATTTGGGGGTTACGGACGCGTACGTTTGGGGGTTAATTTTCTTACGTTTGAGGGTTAGGGACTCTTACATTTGGGGCTTAGTTTTCTTACGTTTAGGGGTTTGTTTTCTTACGTTTGAGGGTTAGGGACTCTTACGTTTGGGGGTTAGTTTTCTCACGTTTGGGGGTTAGTTTTATTACGTTTGGAGGTTAGTAATTCTTACGTTTGGGGGTTAGTTTTCTTACGTTTGGTTATTAGTAATTCTGAGGTTTGGGGGTTAGTTTTCTTACGTTAGGGGGTTAGTAATTCTTACGTTTGGGGGTTAGTTTTCTTACATTTCGGGGTTAGTAATTCCTACGTTTAGGGGTTAGTTTTCTTACGTTAGGGAGTTACTTTTCTTACGTTTGTGGTTTAGTAATTCTTACGATTGAACGTTAGTTATTTTACGTTTGGGCGTTAGGTTTGGGGGTTTGTTTTCTTACGCTTGAGGGTTAGGGACTCTTACGTTTGGAGGTTAGTTTTTTTACGTTTAGGGGTTTGTTTTCTTATGTTTGAGGGTTAGGGACTCTTACGTTTGGGGGTTAGTATTTCTTACGTTTGTGGGTTAGTTTTCTTACGTTTGGGGGTTAGTAATTCTTACGTTTGGGGGTTAGTTTTCTTACCCTTGGTTATTAGTAATTCTTACGTTTCGGGGTTAGTTTTCTTACGCTTGGGGGTTAGTAATTTTTACGTTTGGCAGTTAGTTTTGTTACGTTTAGGGGTTAGGGATTCTTACGTTCAGGCGTTAGTTTTTTACGTTTGGCGGTTAAGGATTTTCACGTTTGGGGGTTAATTTTCTTACGTTTGAGGGTTAGGCACGTTTTGGGGTAAGTTTTCTTACGTTTGGGGGTAGTTTTCTTTTGTTTGGGGGTTAGTATTTCTTACGTTTGGGGGTAAGTTTTCTTACGTTTCGGGGTTAGTAATTCTTACGTTTTGGGGTTAGTTTTCTTACGTTTGGGGGTTAGTTATTTTTACGTTGGGGGGTTAGTTTTCTTACGTTTAGGGGTAGGGATTGTTACGTTTGGGGGTTATTTTTCTTACGTTTGAGGGCTAGTAATTCTTACGTTTAGGGATTAGTTTTCTTACGTTTGAGGGTTACTAATTCTTACGTTTTGGGGTTAGTACTTCTTGGGTTTGGAGGTTAGTTTTCTTACGTTTGAGTGTTACTTTTTTTACGTTTATAGGTTAGTAATTGTTACGTTTGGGGCTTAATTTTCTTACGGTTGGGGGTTGGTAATTCTTACGTTTGGCGGTTAGTTTTCTTACGTTTAGGGGTCAGGGATTCTTACGTTTGAGGGTTAGTTTTTCTACGTTTATGGGTTAGTAATTTGATACGTTTGGGGGTTAATTTTCTTACGTTTGGGGGTTAGCAATTCTTACGTTTGGGGGTTAGTTTTTTTACGTTTGGGGGTTATGGATTCTTACGTTTGGTGGTTAGTTTTCATACGTTTAGGGGTTGATATTTCTTTCGTTTAGGGGTTAGTTTTCTTACGTTTGTGTTTTAGGGATTCTGACGTTTTGGGGTTAGTTTTTCTACGTTTGGGGGGGAGTAATTCTTACGTTTGAGGGTTAGTTATTTTACGTTTGGGTGTTAAGGATTCTTACGTTTGGGGGTTAGTAATTCTTACGTTTGGGTGTTAGTTTTCTTACGTTTGAAGGTTAGTAATTTTTACGTTTGGGGGTTAGTTTTCTTACGTTTAGGGGTTAAGGACTTTTACGTTTGGGGAATAGTAATTCTTACGTTTAAGGGATAGTTTTGTTGCGTTTGGGGGTTGGTTTTCTTACGTTTGGGGGTAGTTTTCTTATGTTTGGGGGTAAGGAATTCTTAGGTTTGGGGGTTAGTTTTGTTAAGTTTGGGGATTAGAATTTCTTATTATTGGGAGTTAGTTTTCTTACTTTTGGGTGTTAGTTATTTTTACGTTTAGGCGTTAGTTTTCTTTTGTTTGGGGGTGAGTTATTCTTACGTTTGGGGTTAGTTTTTTTGCGTTTGGGGATTGAGGATTTTTACGTTCTGGGGTTAGTTTTCTTACGTTTGGGGGTTGATATTTCTTACATTTGGGGTTAGTTTTTTACGTTTGGAGGTTAGGGATTCTTACGTTTAGGCGTTAGTTTTTTCACGTTTGGGGGTTAGTAATTCTTTTATTTGGGGGTTAGTTTTCTTACGTTTGGGGGTTAGTTTTCTTACCTTTTAGGGTTAGGGACTTTTACGTTTGGGGATTAGTAATTCTTGATTTTGGGTGTTAGTTTTCTTACGTTTGGGGGTTAGGGACTTTTACGTTAGGGGGTTAGTTTTTTTTACGTTTGGGGGTTAATGATTTTTACTTTTGGGGGTTAGGTTTTTTACGTTTGTGTAAAAAGAAAAGAAGATAGGCCTGCAGGACTCCCACTCGCGTGTTTTTAGCCATGTTCAGTTATAGTTTTGCTATAACGAGTATGTCTTTCAGGAAACGCCCTATCTTGTATGAGCGGTGCTCCCTGTAAATTTTCTTTTAGCGCTGTATTTTCTTCTTATTAAATGGTATTTATGGTTTGGAGGATTGCGTGGTAGTCACTGAACAAAGCCAAGTGCTTACTGATGTCGCATGTTTTGTATTCTGATCTCAAAGGTCATTTCTGGGTTTTGTGTTCTATTTATTTGACCTCTTGTTGTTTGTGTTTAACGACTGTCGTTCTTATGCTGTTTGTGGCAATTGGTTCAGGCCTCGTATGGCTCATTTCAGTGTGTCTTGCGACAGTATAGCCTCTCTTTTTATCTTTGTAAGGATAAGATTTGAACCGGCGTGTAATAACTTCGTTATCTTGCAGCTTTTGCATTGCCGGGCCCGGCTATTTGCTCTTGTGGCAAGATGTTATGTTACTTATCACGGTTATTCGTCTCTTGATCCTTTCTTTAGCATTGTAGCCTCTTTAAAAGCTGTACAATGCGTTAATTTGAGGGCTTAATGCCGCTTTAGTTACGGCTGTGTTTTTTGTTATCGCTCCGCTCCGCTCTGTAACTGTGAGGTTTGTGTTTATGTTGCGGGAGCTTAGTATTTTCCTCCTGTGTTTTGATTACGCCTCAGACTGATTACTGACTGAGACAATTCTTCTGTGTTACTCTGGCCAGGGGCTGCTACGAGTCCTTCAGCCGTTAGCAAATTCTGTGGCATTTTAGGCAACGGTCAGGCAAGACCGCGGTTTCGATCCTAATCTTGTGGATCTCTTCAGTTGCCGATTTTTGAAAAATGATAGAGATGAGTTCTCGGTATCATTTCAAACGTTCGCACTCTTTTTTGAGATTTTATACTCGTTGGAAGGATCGAAAATCCCTTGTTTTTATTGGTTCCTCTATTGACCAATCATATAGCTGTGATTTCGATCCTTGCAGGTTTAGCTTGAGCTGTGTTTTCTGAGATGGCTAAATCGTTGAATTTAAAACATATACTGGCACTGTATTACCTAAGATGGCTGATCATGTAGGATTGTGATGTTGCTTCTGGCGTATTGCCGAGTCAGGATGACTTTTTTGATTGTTGTATACAAGTGTGTAATAGGAAAAGAAGATAGGCCTGCAGGACTCCCACTCGCGTGTTTTTAGCCATGTTCAGTTATAGTTTTGCTATAACGAGTATGTCTTTCAGGAAAAGCCCTCTCTTGTATGATACTCCCTGTAAATTTTCTTTTAGCGCTGTATTTTCTTCTTATTAAATGCCATTTATGGTTTGGAGGATTGTTTGATAGTCACTGAACAAAGCCATGTGCTTACTGATGTCGCAATTGGGAATTGGCAAGGATTTTTACGTTCAGGAGTTAGTTTTCTTACGTTTGGGGGTTTATATTTCTTACATTTGGGGGTTAGTTTTCTTACGTTTGAGTTTTCTTACGTTTGGAGGTTAGGGATGGTTTAGGCGTTAGTTTTTTTACGTTTGAGGGTTAGTAATTCTTTCATTTGGGGGTTAGTTTTCTTACGTTTGCGGGTTACGGATTTTTACGTGTGGGGGTTAGTTTTCTTACGTTTGGCGGCTAGTAATTCTTACGTTTGGGGGTTAGTTTTCTTACCGTTTAGGGTTAGGGACTTTTACGTTTGGGGGTAAGTTTTCTTACGTTTGGGGGTTAGGGACTTTTACGTTAGGGGGTTAGTTTTTCTTACGTTTGGGAGTTAAGGATTTTTACGTTTGGGGGTTTGTTTTGTTACGTTTTGGGGGTTAGTAATTCTTACGTTTGGGGGTTAGTTTTCTTACGTTTGGGGGTTGGTAATTCTTACGTTTTGAGGGTTAGTTTTCTTACGTTTGGCGGTTAGAATTTCTTACGTTTGGGAGTTAGTTTTCTTACGTTTGGAGGTTAGGGATTCTTTGGTTTAGGCGTCAGTTTTTTTACGTTTGGGGGTTAGTATTTCTTACGTTTGGGGGTTAAGGATTTTTACGTTTGGGGGTTAGTTTTCGTACGTTTGGGGGTTAGTTTTCTTACGTTTGGGGGTTAGTAATTCTTACGTTTAGAGGTTAGTTCTCTTTCGTTTGGGGGTTAGTAATTCTTACGTTTAAGGGTTTACTTTCTTACGTTTGGAAGTTAGTAATTCTTACGTTTTGGAGTTAGTTTTCTTACGTTTGGGGGTTAGTAATTGTTACGTTTGGGGGTTAGGGACTGCTACGTTTAAGGGGTTAGTTTTCTTACGTTTGGGGGTTAGTAATTCTTACGTTTAAAGGTTAGTTTTTTTACGTTTGAGGGTTAAGAGTTTTTACGTCTGGGGGATGGTTTTCTTCCGTTTGTGGGTTAGTAATTCTTACGTCTGGTTGTTAGTTTGTTACGTTTGGGGGTTAGTAATTCTTACTTTTGGGGGTTAGTTTTCTTGCGTTTAGGGGTTAAGGACTCTCACGTTTTGGGATAGTAATTCTTATAAGGGATAGTTTTCTTACGTTTAGGGGTTAGGGATTCTGATGTTTAGGGGTTAGTTATTCTCACGTTTGGGGGTTGGTTTTCTTACGTTTGGGTTTACAGAATCTTACGTTTGGGGGTAAGGAATTCTTACGTTTGGGGGTTAGTTTTCTTAAGTTCGGGGGTTAGAATTTCTTATTATTGGGAGTTAGTTTTCTTACGTTTGGGGGTTAGGGATTCTTACGTTTAGGCGTTAGTTTTCTTACGTTTGGGGGTTAGTTTTTTTACGTTTGGGGGTAAGTTTTCTTACGTTTGGGGGTTAGTTTTCATACGGTTGGGGGTTAGGGATTCTTACATTTGGGGGTTAGTTTTCTTACGTTTGGGGGTTAGTAATTCTTAAGTTTAGGGATTAGTTTTTTTACGTTTGGGGATTAAGGATTCTTACGTTTAGGGGTTAGTTTTCTTACGTTTGGGGGTTAGTTTTCTAACGGTTGGGGGTTAGGGATTCTTACGTTTGGGGGTTAGTTTTCTTACGTTTGGGGGTTAGTAATTCTTAAGTTTAGGGATTAGTTTTTTTACGTTTGGGGATTAAGGATTCTTACGTTTAGGGGTTAGTTTTCTTACGTTTGGGGGTTAGTTTTCTAACGGTTGGGGGTTAGGGATTCTTACGTTTGGGGGTTAGTTTTCTTACGTTTGGGGGTTAGTAATTCTTAAGTTTAGGGATTAGTTTTCTTACGTTTGGGGATTAACGATTCTTACGTTTAGGGGTTTTGTAATTCTTACGTTTGAGGGTTAGTTTTGCTTACGTTTGGGGGTTAGGGACTCTTACGTTTGGGGGTTAGTTTTCTTACATTTGGGGGTTAGTAATTCTTACGTTTGAGGGTTAGTTTTTCTACGTTTGGGAGTTAAAGATTTTTACGTTTGGGGGTTAGTTTTGTTACGTTTGGGGGTTAGTAATTTTTACGTTTGGGAGTTAGTTTTCTTACGTTTGGGGGTTAAGGATTCTTACGTTTAGGGGTTAGTTTTGTTACGTTTGGGGGTTAGGGATTCTTACGTTTGGGGGCTAGTTTTTTTATGTTTAGGGGTTTATAATTCTTTCATTTGTGGGTTAGCTTTCTTACGTTTGGTGGTTAGTTTTCTTACGTTTGGGGGTTAGGGATTCTTACAATTAGGGGTTAGATTTCTTGCGTTTGGGGATTAGTAATTTTTACGTTTTGGAGTTAGTTTTCTTACGTTTGGGGTTTAAGTATTCTTACGTTTAGGGGTTAGTTTTCTTACGTTTGGGGGTTAGTAATACTTACGTTTGGGGGTTAGGGATTCTTACGTTTGGGGGTTAGTTTTCTTACGTCTTGGGTGTTAGGGATTCTTACGTTTGGGTGTTAGTTTTCTTACGTTTGGGGGTTAGTATTTCTTACGTTTGGGGGTTATTGATTTTTACGTTTTGGGGTTAGTAATTCTTACGTTGTGGGGTTAGTTTTCTTACGTTTGGGGGTTAATTTTCTTACGTTTGTTGGTTAGGGATTTTTACGTTTGGGGGTTAGTAATTTTTACATTTGGGGTTTAATTTGCTTACCTTCGGGGGTTAGGGATTCTTACGTTTGGGGGTTAGTTTTTTTAGGTTTGGGTGTTAGTAATTCTTACTTTTGGGGGTTAGTTTTCTTACTTTTGGGGATTAGGGGTTCTTACGTTTGGGAGTTAGTCTTGTTACGTTTGGGGGTTAGGGATTCTATCGTTTGGGGTTTAGGTTTCTTACGTTAGGGGGTTAGTAATTCTTACGTTTGGAGGTGAGGGATTTTTACGTTTGGGGGTTAGTCTTCTCACGTTTGGGGTTAGTAATTCTTATTTTTGGGGTTTAGTAACTCTTACATTCTGGGGTTAGTTTTCTTACGTTTTGGGGTTAGGGATTCTTACGTTTGGGGGTTGGTTTTCTTACGTTTGGGGGTTAGGTATTCTTATGTTTAGGGGTTAGTCTTCTTACGTTTGGGTGTTAGTACTTTTAACGTTTGGGGGTAGACACACGGGCTTCTTACGAGGTACTAGGGTTAAGATTACCCACATTTGATGCCATTTCTCTCTCCAGACGTTGTTGTCACGCAGTCGAACTTGACGTCAGCTAAGAGTGTCGTCAGCCATCGTTGTTTGGCCCCAGGCCTAAAATGGCAGTAAAATCAAATGCAAGGCTGATGGCGGACAGCTAAAATAATTTTATTGCCCAATATTTCGGTGTGACAAAACTAACCTTCTTCAGGGGATGCAAAAGGCTGAATATTGTAACTTTTTATTTCCAATTTTTACTCGTTAACTTTTTTCAGTTCCTGGAGGAGGTTAGTTTTGTCTAACCGGCGAAATACTGGGCAATAAAATTATTTTAGCAGTCCGATCAGCCTTGCATTTGATTTTACGTTTTATTCCACATTGCTGATCCTGATCTACACAAAGATCCGGCTCCACTTTGCTACTGTTTGTACAAGTGGTCCTTGCATTATTTAAGAGTTATGTAAAATGGCAACTCGGCTCACCCGAAGCCGGATAAGAGCGAGGCTGTTTCACAATTGAACCACGTTTAACTTTTACATAATCAGACACCATTGTCTCAACTCTAACTGAACACCTTGAGACACCATTGTCTGAGATATTTGATTAATCTTTTTGCAATGTGTCAATAATGTATGATAGAAAAGAATGCCTGTCACACTCCCTTGCTCCCAGGCGTTATGATTTAATTCAAGCCTTATTTTCTCTTGTTCAATTTTGGAAAACTCATCTTAAAAATACTAACTGCAAAAAAGTGCATGGGATCCTGCCCTCTCTTTATTGTAAGAAACTTAAAAATTGTTTTTGAGCAATCCAAAAATAATGATCTGGACATTTTTAAATGCTCGGTCAGCAGACATGCGAAGATCAGTTGCTTGTTGCATCAAGGAAAGCTGCAGCACGCGATTTAGTCTGTAATGTTTCTTCTCTCAAGTTAACCGTTTCTTACTCATTTGATTTCGAAGCAAAAAACTGTGTCAGCTTTTTTGCCCTGTTTTAACTCTCTCTACTAGCTGATCTGACTTGTGAACAGGCCGGGGTCACGTTTTTTTTTTTTCTATTTAATCCCAGTCACGTTTTTTTTTTCTCTTTAATCCCAGAGAAACAAAAGAAAGATTAAATGGCAATGCAACGTTCCTAATTAAAAATATTGCTAACGTCTAGACGGCTAGTATTTCGACATTACCTCGAGTTGCTCAATTGCATGCAAGTCTACTAATCATGTAGGTCAATCGTTTGGTAGGCACAACCTTCGGAGGCTTCGTGGTCGAAAGTTGTAACTAGAAGGACTTGTTCCTTGTGTGCGCTGTATGAACCAGCTTTTGGCTTTGTGTGCGTTTGAAATTGAACTTTTTCCTCGGAGATTCAAGGTTAGTGGTTAAAACCAATGCCAGTTGATGTTCGTATGAATCAGGTAAATGTTTTTTTTCCTTTAAATCCAGCCGGAGTTTCTTAAAACTTACTGCAACTTAAATTTTCAGCTAAAACATTCGAACAGATCAGTCTGTTAGTAACGCTTTACAAAGGCACAAAACGACCTGGTAACACAGGAGACAACTTTTGAGGTATTTTATTTACGTGTTCTCGTTGAGTGCGGCCAAAATTCTAAGCAATGATCATTGCTCCACGCATGAGAGGTGTGTCGGGTCAAAACCCCGAGAAAGCTGTCTACCTGACCCGACGTATTGAATGGTGAACTGAAGAAGACTTGGAGAGAATCACACCTATTGACCCATCAAAATTCTTTATTGGAGTCCCTGACTCTGACAGCCTTATCTGGAACACTACAATGGGAAAACAATGACTTGGTAAATGTTAGATTTAATGGAACGTGATCCGAATGATTCAAGTGCCTTAAGCCGAAGTCTTGTCTTCGTGAAACCGATGCCCAAAAAACCGGCACCAGTTCAAGTTTTGAAAAAATAAATAAATAAACAAATCAAAACAAACAACATCACACGCATCCGGAAAGAGTTTTATCCACACACATGTACACACACCCATTAACACTCAAGCGTGGAAAAAATGGATTAAGAAGGTTATATGCTGATCCGGTTTTCATGGTAACTTAGATGGCTTGAATAAGTTATCGTCAGTCTGTGTGTCTAATGAAACAGTTTTGGTTCGTAAACAATTTTTGATTTGTGTAAGATAAGAAATAATTCTTGGCTCGTTTATTCAATGTTTGAATGAAACGTGCAAGTGAATTTAGTTTATGCAGAAGCCCCAAGTTTTAATTCCATTTAATCATACTTTAGTACTTCCTTAGAGCGGAAATGTGCAACGCACAGGGGGCAAAAATTCAAAGAAACCTTACATCTTGACAATTTTTTCATCGAGATGTATAAACGATTTTAACATCAACTCTAGGAAATGTCTAGCTTGGAAGACAAAATCTGGACCCCAATTGATTGGCTAGGCCTTATGAAACCCGAGCAAGTTGTGTGAATCAGTGATAAGCTTACTCAGCCAACATATTTTTAAACTTCGATGGTGGTCATGGGGATTTAGAGGATTTAACTGTTGGGCATAGTCCTGAACGTACAAAAAAATCAGTACCCATACAATTCGTGTTGCAAAGGGGTTAAAAACAGGTAGCATCTGTTGAGCATGCTCAAACGTTTGAGGGGGTGTGAATGTTTACACAAATCCTCCGGTACAGCAAAATTCCACTGCATCTATGGTGGTACGGCTAAAGGTAAACTTTAGTGTTCGACACATATACATTCACCAACAGGGTCAGTTCATTTTAGAAGTGAAAAATCGTTCCTAAGCAACGGTTTAAAACGGAATGCATCAGTCATTTCTAGCAGTGCCCTGATTCTCCTTCGGCCGACCCCCGGGCATTTTTAATGAGATTTTTTTAAAACTCACCAGCAAATGTCCCACGGCGAGGACAAACGAGTTTCTCAAACTGTTCAAATGCCCCACGGTTCAGCTGCAAATAAGTTGATTTCTCAGTTACCTTCATTAGCTAATGAGTCTAAACTAAAATAAGTCCTATTCAGTCTCTGTATTGTTCCAGTGACTGTTCGTTATGTGCATCTACCATCTCGTTTCGTCCTCCTTTAATAGACAAAGTTAACCAGTCACAAGTTGATCGTCTTTGCCGATGAAAGGAAGTGACGGTACTGTGAGGTGGAATCACGATACCGTCAAATGCCCGGGGGGAGGGAGGGGGTAGACTACTATCCAACCCCCGGGACGGACAGTGTGATATATGTTCAACTAATCCCTGGGGAGGGGGATGGCCACAGCTAGAATTGACTGATACATGAGCAGCGGGTTAGCTAATTCTGCTAACGATTTGATGGTTATAAGGTTAGCTAGTTTTGTGGTGTCCATTTGTTTGGTATCGATGTTATGTTTACAGCCCGGGGATGAGCCATGGATTCGACATTGTGGTAGAAAAAATAACCTGTTGTGGGTTTGAAGCGGAATTTTAGTGACTGGCTAAACTCTTTTAGCAGCTCGGACGCAAAACTAATCAGCCTAATCCCTATGCACAATTTACCTGCCAATGCGATGCTCTCTCAGTACAATTTACGATTCGAAAATGAATTCAATAAATTCAACTAACTTTTGTTTACCTCCGTATATATCCGCATTTATATTTGTAAATCCTCCACGTCGGTTCTGGACTTCTTTGCTATCATCACCAACAAAATGGAAATAAGGAAAAGGAAATTGGCGTTTCCGGCGAGTAATTATCCTCGGAAGGGGAGGAACTTTGGCAGGTCAAATGGCGCTTAAACAACAAACTTTATTTAAAAAAACAATAACAAACTTTTTTTCCAGAAGAGGTCTGAAACATTCTCCGAGGAAAGCAAAACACAAAGATTTTTCATTCGTTCCCAAGAGAGAAGTTGAAATTGCATGCCCCAGTCGATCACGTATTCTTAAAAGTCATTGCCGGAAGGTAACGTAAACAGTATCTACACACTACAGGAACACTTTCGTTGAGGAAAGGTGGTCAGGTCCAGTCCCTGTTGAGGATAGAAATTTGCTAAATAAACACTTTCATTTAAACCATGGCACGCAGACTGTGAGAACAGCTTCTGGTATAATTTTGTGTAAGATTTTAGGGGTGAAATCTGAAGAAATAATACAGCTCGGTCTGGAATGCGATAGGGGTCCTCGCTCGTACAACACACCCCTGAGATTCTGAGGTCCACCCGTATTAAACATAGACATACCGTTTTTCGGTTTTTTAATCTCCATAAGTTATCATGTTTTCAACTTTGATTACTAGTCACTCTAAAAGCAAAATACTAAGATACTATCTGTAAACAGCGAAATTTCTAGAGCACAATTTTAGTTGAAAATAAATAAAATAAAATGGGATTTCAGTGCCTTCCACAAAGTGGCTCATTGATTCATCCACTGTTTCTGGGGTGAATTGGAATTTGCAATGTTGCAGATGTTGGTCTTGATGGAGAGAGTTAAACCGAAATAACCGGAGAAAAACCCTCGGATCAGGGGCAACTTGACCAACAACAAACACAGGGACTCGCACCCGGCCACATTGGTGGGTGGTGAGTGCTCTTACCACTGCGCCATCTCAGTTGTAGGTTTTTTATGCTGCAAACTTGATTAGGCAGTAAGCACGATACCGGCATATTTTAGTTGAATTGCTTCACGGATGCCTTGGCGTGATTTCAAAATAAGAGATTATTTCAGAATTCGGCCGTATAAACAGGACGTTTTCAGTTGTCAGGATTCATTTTGTACGGAAATGGTTATAATTGCTAATGGCTCCAGGGCTTTACCCTTGACCTGAGTCAGATAGGGGTTGCGGCGGACAATTCAAAGAGGCGATGCTTCAATACACAGCATAACTTAAAATCGGACGCACCCGGTATAAGAGATTTACAAAGGAACACTTGCAGGTCTCTGTTGTATCTTATTGTATCTATCTCGGTTGTGATGCGCTTGTGCTTAGTTTTCGATGAACATTACCGTAGCTGCGCAAAAAAGGCCATTGTTTAGGCCCGCAATTGTCACGTATGCAAAAACGAAACGTCGGGTTTTGTGACACTCCTCCTTGTTTTAATTAAGACGTCTCTCCAGCTCTTCTCTGAACATCTCTTTGCTAAGCTAAGATGACTTAGCGTATTGTTTTAAAACGTTGTTTTGGTAACGGTCCTCAGGCTAATCAAAGCTAATCACGCACACAATAAGCAAGGATTTGCTGAGTCACTCGACTGATAAGAACCGTGGTCAACCGTGAATAGGCGAAATAAAGTGAATAGGGGCAAATCACGTTTAAAAAACGGATTTTTGCGTTTGTTGAAAGGCATATCCGCTCGCGCGCTAGGGGTTAATTGATTGGTCACTCGAAGCAAAACGTGAGAGTGTTGCCAGCCGTAAAACCGAGTAAAGGAAGACACTCTGCCACATGTTTTTTAATTTGCAAATGATGTCATCCTTATTCTATCAAGATTTTTAAAATATCTAGGCTAAATAAATGTGAGATATCTTGAGCGTGTATATTAACGTTATACTGGTTGTGCGCATGCACCCTGTTATTTACGTATCGTTTCCGTTTCCGTCCACGTTCTTATAACACATACCAATTTGACGTCACGCCATCCAAAACTGTCAAAATTGGCCAATAAACAACAACCTCTAACTAGAAATGACACGGCAATTTCGAACTTTGCACACGTAGTTAACACTTCATTAAAATCTGCATTTGTATTGTACAAGGCAGTTATCACCATAAAAAAATACTGCTCAAAAAGCTTTAATCCTGATTTCATTCGACAAGTCACAAAAGAATTTTTCACCTAGAACCTAATTAAATATAACCATACTTAATGTACGAAAAAAACTTGAGGTTTGAACCTGCGGAAAGCTAAATATCAAATGCGTGACGTAAAAGGAATTTAGGAAATTCCTGCTGACTAGTGAAACATAATATGGGGCTATTGATTATCTATAACGACTCACGAGCGCGAGCGTCACAACATTGTAAGATCTTTGACAGAGAAGAGTTTGTCCATCAGCCACCCAACGTACAACAAGTCTGAGTACGTTTTCAGGTATTTCGAAGGAATTTCCCTGTAGCTTCATTGTCAATGTATTCTAATTAACTTTCTGTTACAATTTCTTTTATATTCCGGGTATGTTGCGCAAATCCAGTGATTCTGTATACGAACGAAAACACAACATATTCTATGTGACGTACACACGAATTAAAACGACCCCTATTTCAGGCTTAAGAAACATTTTGTACCTGCTTTAACGCAATTACTGTTTAAAAAAAATTACCTAAGAATCAATTTCCAAACAAAAAATTTCGAGCGCGAACTTGGAGGGGGGGGGGGGGGTGGGGGTATCTAGACAAGTTGTAGCTTCTTGTCTTCAAACTTACTTTAAATTTGATGCTATAGATAATGGAGCAGAAATTTTAATATTTATTATCTTTAACGTTGCAAATTCTTTATGGTTTCTCGTTATTGGATCTCAGTATTGCATTGGCCTTCTTTCAAATTGTAACGCATTTTGCCTTTATAAATTTTTGGGTCCATATTTAGCTTTATAGGTCTAACAACGGCCTCATTCGCACCTCACTCTCACTGATATACCTGAGTACTCCCCCCGCCCCTCCCCCCTTGGGCTGCGGTTTACTACTGCTTATTGCTTTTCATTAAAAACACAGCTGCTAAGCTGATTTGACTCAGTTGGAACTCATGGAAGGCCGGTCCATGCCGGATACACTGTTGTGATTTCCGTCACTTTTTTTTTCTGTATTTAATCAACAACGAAATCACTGGCTCGTGTGAGTAGAAGGACAACACAACTAAGATAAAGAAAGCACTTCTGTAATACGTTGCAACGAAACGTTTTAAATGTTTTTCGGATAAGATTGAGTTATGATGGCAAAAACCAACACAAATGTATATAAGGGGAAAATAAAGAAAAATCTAGGAGAATATCAAAATAGATATCAAACTTTAAATTTATCAACCACTGCGTACACTGCAGGTCATTTTATTCGTTCTTCAGCTGAGGTTCAGTTTTGAAAGATTTTTTTAACAGAATGCCGGGATCAGAAATGCTGTCAAATTTGACTCCTGGGAAGACCAGTGGCAGAAAAATAATGATTAACCAACATCAGCAGACTTCCTTAGCTAGCGTGTATTTGTTCCTTCTACCTCGCCCCCACCCTCCTCCCCTACCAATCCCCACCCCGAAAAAGTCGTTACTGTATTTAAGTTCGGAACAAGGGGTGTAAAATTTCAATTCAAGAGAAGTACAAATATAAAAGGCTGCTGAAATCTGTAACCAGAAGCCAAGTAAACCCAAAATATTCGATGTATTTCTTTTCTCTTTATCACGTCCAATCCATAATCAATCTTGTCTCCCACAAAAATGTCAAAATTCGTGTTTTTTGACCCATTCGTTCAAAACGCACAACGGGGTACCTCGCGGCTTTATCAGGTAAAATTGTGTATTTTTCAAGATTACTTAGGCCAAAGTATTAAGTTTAGTGTTCCACGCGAGTTAAGAGCGTGAGATAACATTGGCTTTCCAGATCTTTGTGCCAGCTGAGTTTACAGTCGTCCGTGAAAAAACATTGGTGCCCTTCATCACCCATTGAACCCGAAGTAATGAACAAGATAATGATCTTGGTGGAAAACCGCCAAAATTTTGTTTTGTTTCCACTTGTGAACCTTTGTTATTTTCGGGAAAGTGACTCTAATTTTAGATTCCAAGTTCCTTAGTTTTGGACATCCTCGACGTGATTTTCAACACTCACGTGTTGCTCCTTGTTGCTGGATTCAACCAATCAGCAAATTGCTTCCAATCACACACTGACACCTCAGGGTATTTAGACTGGGCTTGGACTTCCCGTCAATTATCAGAATGACAATTTACATCTTTGACGTACGTAAAGTAAATAAAGGATGTTCTGGATGAGCCATTAGTAAAACGTGAAAATACAAGAATGGACGACAACATGAAAGCTGCAAGGAACTCAATATAACTTTTTACACGGAATGCCCGCAGGGCATGACGTGTCTAGGTTTCGGTCGGGTATCTTTTTCTTCATCGGTGTCATAAATGTGCACATTAATTTATGCATTAAACTCTGTCCTCCCCTAGTAAGGATATATTGTTCTGATTGTCTTCAACAGAAGCGGCCCAATCAAAATCTATTTTTCAGGCACATATCACGAGAGAGGGGACTCACTCATCACTTCTGTGTGACGTCAAATCATCATTTGATTTATTCATTAAAACTAGATTAAATTCTTCCCTCTCCCAGAAGGGATCTATTGTTTTGATTGTCTTGAACAAAAGCGACCCAATCAAACTCCATTATCTGCGCGTATATCACGAGGGAGGGGACCCACTCATCTCTAGTTGTGTGACATCAAAGCAAATCATCATTTGGAAAAGTTGTTTTCGTTCAATGGCGGCCACATGTCTGAATTTGAGACTCCGGATCTGCCGTTTTCAGAGAGAAAACCAACCTTTTTCAAGCAGTAAATCGAAATAATAACTTCTAGGTAGTACTCGACAGTTGAAACGGCGGAAATTGGGAGAGTTCACAGCAAAGAAAATCTGCTTTAAAAAACAGATCGAATGATCAACGCGAAGGATTAGAGCTAGAGGAGGCCAGACCAGTTCAGCGGGGTCATGACGTTATTGCATAGTTATTTCTGGTATGATTCCTAGTAACACAACGATAAGTATCACGCAATATATCTGAATAAAACCATTCAGACAATTATTTCAATGGCCAAGGGAGGATATTTTTTAAATATCTGCGAAACATACAATGGGGAATAATTGGGGCTACATTAAGCATTCCGTGTAATGCCATTAGAGGGGCATCTTGTTAATCTTGCATCTGGTAACACCACAGAATAACTGGGAATCTTTGCAG
This sequence comes from Pavona decussata, assembly GCF_977016875.1. Lineage (NCBI taxonomy): Eukaryota > Metazoa > Cnidaria > Anthozoa > Scleractinia > Agariciidae > Pavona > Pavona decussata. The sequence continues at coordinate 2,952,296 of NW_028145742.1, forward strand.
ATAATTTGTCTCCTTGTTCAGATCTGTTGAGTAAGTTTTACCTTTTACATCTAGTTTTAAAAATTAATTGATAATCCGGGTTCCAACAGTAGCCGCCAAGGTTCCACCAGGATTTATTAGACTACAAGATTTATCCCGCTCTCCTTCAACAACAAAAAATCGTTGGTCGATCGAACTGCAACAACTACCTAACTACCTAGCGTGAAAACCGAAAATTTTTCACATTTTGTTTTTAAACCTACTGGTGAAAAACGAAAGGCATCGCAGGAAAGTGCTGCCGAATATTTCAGCTTCCTTTTCGAGCCGTTCTGAATTGTTACAGATCAGAGCTTCGTCCAGAGCCCATATACAACCTGTCACTAAGTATATCATGTAACGAGCACACTGTGTCGTCCAGTCTCGGTTGTTTAATAGAACCATGCGTATAGATCTTGGGTTTTTAGGGGTAAACGCATCACATCGTATATTTTCATCTCATTTTTTATGAAAACAATAAAAATAAATACAAATAAATAATTAAACAGGGCTCCTGAAAAATCTCAAATCAAATACGCTGCTTCCTGCAGGATTGGAAGAAACTGGAAAGCAAATTGGTTTGATATATATTTAGAAAACATTCCAGGGCGATGTTACTATGTTTGTATTGATCCCTTCTGCAGTTTATCGCTGGGCCAATAGATCGCTCTCCACTTCTGCCCTTTTGAAATATCGGTTCAAAAGCTTCTTCTTCAAGGCTTTTAAAATGGCATGACTAGGATAAGTGTTATGTTGTTTCTATTTTAGCATAGTCAAGTGATAGCCATGTTATTAAGATAAATATTTTTACTATCTTGACCGCAGTTCTCAGGGGTAAACTTGTAAATTCAAGTTCTACTGGACTTTATTCCCGTGTGCCGGGTGGGTTCTCGCGGAATTTTCCGTTTGGGGTGGGGGGAGGGGACCGGGGGCTGAGATCCCGGATACCCGCCCGAAGCAGCCACCCTATGGTGACGGTATGAGTTTTCACGGACTTCCCTCGGGGGTGACAAGCCAGACACGACTCTTTTTAAAAGGCAAAAGTCTGTAGTCATTTCTCATTAGTTCCAGACGGCAAAACATTCTCTGTTCAGTCAGACCACAAAGGCTAAATACCGCCAAATGATCCCCCGGATGTTTTGCCTCAGCATAGCAGGAAGAGTTCAAAGTTTCAAGTTTCCTTAGCCATTCTCAACAAGTTCAGAGCACGCTAGTTCAAGTTCAGAGTGTGTTGCCAGCGTTCTGATTGCGGTGATTGTCTTTGGATATACAGACTGGATTTAGAAGGCAGGGAAAAATTACATGTGTACGGTTCTGATCTTTTCACTGTTCACCTGGCACTGGATTAAACTGGGATCCACTGGGCGGTAGGGACGCAGTTAAAGCTTTCCGAAATTATAAACTTAATTATGTGTGATCTTCCTGTTTTCCGGACGCCTCAACGTTTAAACATTTTATTTCTGTCTGTCTATTGTATATAGTCTATATTTTCTCCGGAATCGTCAGGAATTGCGAAAGGACCTCATCAAATTGAAGAGAATATGATAATGTGTGCGATGTCGTGAAGGAAACAAATTTAGACAGGAGGAAATGTTTTGCGAACAAATTGGTTGTCAATAGTCTTTTAAACAAATACCACGATCTCTCAGAATGAAAAGTTACTTTAGTAATATCGAAATGCTTCAGTGGATAATCTCAAGGTTCACATCTTAAATATTGTTGTTACAAGCAGGCTACTTAGGAAATTTATGTTTCCTTCCTCGGAAATCTATATAAGCTTATGTAGATAATCCAGAAAAACAGTGTTTCACTGCTAAATGAAATCTAGATATGTTGTGTGCTACCGTGAATTAATAGCGAGCGTCAGCCATGCAGTCGTGCAACGGGTAAAACTAGGGCTTTACGACACTAGACAAAGTACAAAGCTTCAAAAACTTGTAGTGTTGAAATTAAACATGACAAAGCTCGCTCTGTCATTGGTCAATTTTGTGGGCATGTTGGAGGTGTGTCCGGGGGCGGATATAGCAGATATTCATTCCACTCGTTCCTTCGTGTGGCTTGACGCACTCATGATCGGCCGCACGACATGTTCAAGTTGGGCAATGCAGTGAAATTCGAAAGTAAAATTAGCCCTTATCTTTGTTTTCGAGCAAAACAAACATAGTTTTGAGCAAACGAAAGAACTGTCAAAAAATAAAATCTGACCAGAAATCTGACCTCGTTTTGAGGGAATATTGGACTTTCCAATTCTCAGCGCTATTGTGATTGGTCAATAGGAATCGCCTCATTTCAATTGACCAATGGGAGCGTTTTTCTGACGCATGCTTGACAAGTGGTTTGCGAGTGAAATTACTTGGTTTAGTTGCATCAGGTTGTGCTCCTGTTAGCTCCTTGGGGAGGCAGTTCTAGCAGTCTAAATCCTTTTCTTTTAAACTTTAGAGAGACAACAAAAGACTGCAAAGCGTCCTGAGTAACAATGGCGCTCAATTTGAAAGAAGAATGGGAGAATTTTGTGGTGGAACAGCTTCGAGGACCAAACATGAAAGATTTCGGCCGACTGAAGACGAACGGCGAGCGATTCAAACTTTGCAAGTATATTTTGAGGTAAGTTCAACACTCTGTGAAGGAAATTTTATGTTGTTTTCTGTCTCTTGGGTTATAAATTATTGGCTTTCCTGAAATATAGCAAAATCGAGTTCAAACCTTGAAACGAATTATGACCTGTAATATTTTCCCGATCTGACGGACCGGCCAGAGATTTTACGATTGTACAATTTTCTTTCCACGGATATCGATATTTCTTACCCTCCAGTTTTCCACCAGTGTTTGTTGTTTTTAATAAGAGACTTGCAGCATTTATATTTTACAGAAATCCTATTTCAATTTAGCCAACGGTTTACCTCAAATATATAAGCGTAATACGAAAAACCTCAGCATTTAAAATGGTGTTTGTTTATTGCTAGCTGAAAGCTTGAATAAACCACTTTGGGAGATCGACAGGCAGAAAACTTGTATCGTTAAATGTTCTATGTCAAATACCTCGTGTTGTTACTGCATTTCATTTCTTTTCCTGTCTAAACTTTGTTCTGTCAAGTTAAAGAGTTCATGGTACATGTAAGTTCTTATGGAGTTACCAAGTTGCAGCACAATGAAATATGCATGGCGTTTTTAGATAGCTTTTTTGTTTACAGTGGCCTGGGTGTGATAAATCGCACGTTTTTTTTTGGCTCGAGAAGCTAGAAAACAAGTGATATTTCAGGCAGAAGGAATATTTTCAATAACTGTCTTTTGATGTTAGCTAGACCCCCTGCCTTTGGTCTTGTGCCGATGTCCATCCGCACGTGCAGGAGTACACGTGTATTAATTCGTGATTCCTTCGTTATTTCGTTATTCATTTTCTAGGATCTTTATTTTGAGGACCAATTTACGATTCTAAAATTCATTGGTTTCATTAGGGTTTATTTTTTTACAGGAGTTTTAAATTTTTAATTATCTTCGTGAGGTTTGTCAACGCGTGCGCATATCCATTTTGAACCCTTCATATATTTACATTGCAAAGGTTGCCTATCACGCCATGGATGCAATTTCAGATGAGATCTTGCACGCCCTACCAATAATCCCAAGGCAGATATCACGAAAATTATGTTAGCTTGTACTGTGAGATAAATCCAATGTTATGAGAACCGATTTAAATTTTATTGTACTTGGTAGATTGTATAACCACTGGCGTATTAAAAGTGCAAACCGCATAGCTTGGTTGTTGGAAATTCTAATATTCTTTACACCCTTGATGAGTGGGTAATTTCAATACCTTAAGTTTGATTCCTTACCTAGGTTAGAGCTGAAAAATGTTACATAATAACAATCCATAACAGATATGCAAAGAATGATAATACAATAGAATGAGAATGATAATCAAAGAATACATTTCCTTCAGTCTTTCTAAAGTTTGCAAATTAATTGCTTGTTTTTGCATTTACTATGTACATATCTTTTTTGAGAAGCTTGTGTTTTATGGATGGTGAATATGTCAGAGTTACTGTGTAGATGTGCACAAGCTATCCTGACCACCGTATTGTTTTCACTATTGTTATGCATAATGAATTTTGCTGGATGCTAGATTTTGTTCATGTTTATAAAGCTGCAGCCAGAAGACCTCACTTTTTAGAGTGGTGAAGGTTTAAATTGCATGAAACATGATTCTGCGAAGGCCTTTAAAACCTTAATGCTTTGATGAAATGATAATAATAATTATTATTGTTTGGATATTTGCAATTATGAGTTAAGGGAACAATACAGTGTATGCCTCTTTGTTATTTTGGGTGGGTTGTTTTTCTTATATTCAAATGAGCTTTTTGCTGTGAAAGATCTTGTCAGAGTGAGCTCTGTGTTGACTCAGCAGGTTATTTAAGATGGAGTGACTGACATCTTCTGATTATTACAAATTATGTTAGTTTGACCTTTAAGTTCATTTTAGGAGAATTATGCCCCTAAAACCTGGAATCAAGTAAGAAATTTTAAACAATAAATTGACCTTTATCATGGTAATTTTAAATTTTGATGTCGGCTTGGTATTGGAAACCAATGATAATGCTGGAAAAAGCACCTTGAAAAGACCAAATTATCGATTCTTATCTTTTTTTATATATGTTTGTATATTACATGTAACATAATCTAAATTTCCTAAATTCACAGAACTGCATCTCTGCTATAAATTATATTACAAAAGACAAGACTCAAAACTACAACTAGGTCTCTTCATGTTGGTTTGTCATCCATGTCTACAAATTTACCACTGAAAATAGACTGCGGTCTTAATAAATTGGAAATTGATGCCTTTGCATCTTACTCTATACCTGAACATTATTTAAATTAAAGTTAGCAATAATTAATCTAGAATTTTTGTTCTGATTATTTTAGAAACGAACCCATGGCCCAAGAAATTGTTGAGCAAATACAAAAGCTTCTAAATACCAGGAGTAAACAGAAAACAAACAGCACTGGGAATGTCCAGGAATACTTGTGTGTTGGTGAAGAACATGTCAGGCGGAGAGATTTTAAGAAAGCTGTGATCTGCTTCTCTTTGGTAATGACATTTAATGTTGTATCAACCCTTGGGCCAGTGGTCTAAGCCCGGTTGAATTCTGATACGTATAAGCTTTGTGTCTTGTATCATTTGACTATCACTTTTCTCTGGTTCCTATAATCTGGAAAGAACAGGTTTTCATGGGGTTTGGTTAAACAAATTATGAGAGGCCAAATCTCATGAACAAGTCTGATTTATTGTGATTACAGAATACACCAAGAGTATCACGAGGTTACCCTCCATGTGTTTTTTTTATTATTTTTTTTTTTTATTTACTCTTGGACTGGTGTCAGTATTTTATTTGCCAGGCGTAAAAAGATCCTTTAAAATACAGTGTCGCCACAGAGAAAATGGCCATGAGCAAAAAGGGAGCATTATGTATTTGGTGACACTAATTTGTTACTTCTTTGTTACAACTTTAGGCCATACAACAAGCGCTCTTAAGCAACTCAGAAAACCATGATCCACTTTCCAACAAGCCAGGCGATATATGTGACTCAGGGTCATCAGATTGTGCTGACAACATTGACAGGCCTGATGGCCATGTTAGCCTTGTTGCGCTCTATACCAGACGAGCTGAGGTCCTCTTTCAGGCACAGGAATACAAGGTATGTTGACTGAACTTGTTTTTCCTAAAATGAGAGCTGTTTATTCTTAGCGGTAATTTGGACAGCGCAATAGTGTATTCTGGGCATGTCGTAGGCATTCCCTATGTCAGAAAGAAATAATTATTGGTCTGCTGCAGTCAAAGGTGGGCTGTTCAATCAGGCCTTTGAAAGCGATATAGTTTTGGTAGTTAATTGGGGTATTTGTAAGAGGCTGAGGGCCATTATGGATGACTAGTAATCAAACCCAAAAGTTTGAGTCCACTGTAATCTCAACTATTTCTTTATTACACCCAGTAACATTTTGCATCGCAAGAACAGCCTTCCTCTTTGTCTTTATCATCGTGTTGCCTAATGAGGTGAAATTTAACTTTTTTAAAACCCATTTTGTCTAGACATGTCTGAACGACATCCAGGAAGCAACATCATTGCAATGCCCCCAAGCCATTAGCACAAAGCTCATCAACCTTCAGAAGGCTTGTCAGAAAAAATTGGCTATCTCCAAGCAGCTTTTTCATGGTAGGTATTAACATTAAAAACCTGTCTCTTCTTGCACCCTTGAGGGGATACATACTTAATATTGTAGGTCAGTAGTAGGGATGTTATGTTCGGCTTTGAATTGAATCATACAAGTATTGTTGAGTGCAGTGTTTTTTTTCTGTTTTAGGTGGTGATGCTTCTAAAGATATACCCTCTGTCACAGGAAGTCTTCACAGCAAGATAGCTTATGGCTCTGAATTGATTGAAATTGATTGTACCAGCACTCAAGGTCGATTTCTGAAGGTTTGTTTAGACTTGGATTTAAATTTCTTTTTTAATTCGTAGAAGCTTGTTTTATGGAACACTATCTTTTTTGTATTGTAAGATTCTTGTTTGATTCCTTTTCACAGACATGCAAAGACATGGAAGTTGAAAATAACTTTTTGGTCAGGAATTTTGTGAAAAATTATGTTGTAATGCAACAAAAAAAATTCAGATAATCTGAATTTTTTAATTTGAGGTTAGCAGTATATCTTGCCCCCTGTTGAACCATTAAATAGGGTGAAAACCAAATTGAATTGTAGTTAATCTTTTACAACACCTTTCAAACCCCATAACATGCAATTTTATTTGAGACAGAAATATCAAAAAATATTTTATTCTTTCATTTGTTTGATCTAAGGAAAGGTGGAAAAGAATAGGTGGTTGTTCATTTGTGACAAATTGTCTACTGTCTGTCTCCTATTGGTTTCTTATTTTAAGGAAAACAATACATTTTATGTTGTCATTTCTTCTCAATTTTCTGTAGGCATCTGGTGATATCCGTGCAGGAGATACCCTGATCTCTGAGTCTCCGTATGCTGCTGTTCTTCTGCCAGAAAATGCTCTCACTCATTGTGGCTGCTGCTTCCAAGCTTTAGTGGCACCGTTTCCGTAAGTTATCTTTAATACATGAATAATCTCATGATTTTAATCTTTTTGTTATGGCTCCATCATTGGTTAGAAAGTTGTTGCCATGTTCCTGAACAGCAACTTTTTTCATTTATTCATCATCAGTGACTCTTAGTCACTTTCTTAGGATTGTCATGCCTTTTGGCTGCGATAAACCAAAAACATACATGTATAGTTACAATTAATGCCAAACAACAACAGAATCCAGCAAACCCCTCATCCAGCCTCCAGAGTATGGCAGAACTCAATGAGATCTTGCACATGCAAAGGCATTTTACTGGTGTGCACTACATGCAGTATGACCTTCAAAGTTATCTGTGTACACTGATGTGTGCAGGTTGCTACACTTCAGTATAAAACCTCACCTAGAGATTCATAGTCCCAGGGATAGAATGACATTTTCATTTGCATGCAACATAAAAAAAATACTTTTTTTGTCAAGTTTGGCATGCAAATGATACTTGTGCATGCACATGCCATACTCTACAGACTGGCCCCTCATTGCACTTTGCATTCTTGTTTTCCTAACAGTTGCCACCACTGTTGTGAAGTTCAGTATTGTTCGCAGTCATGCCGTGACACAGCCTGGGCACAGTACCACAGAGTAGAGTGCAGTCTTGGCCCACTTCTCAAAGTGGTGAGTATCATGCCTTCAGCTTGGTCAAAACTTCAGTTTTTATGGTGCATTACTTCAGCAATTATAATTATCATTATGTTGTTGTTGTTGTCTTTGTAGATGGACACCTCTTTCCAGTTATCACTTAGAATACTTTTGGTGACAGGGGCTGAAAATATTCTTGGTAAGGATTGTAATTATATCATCCTAATAAGGATAAGTTCTTATATAAAAGAAAGAGTCACATGGTTATCTATGCAACCAGACTGTATCAAAAAAACCTGAAAAAAATTCAGGCTTGAACGGGATTTGAACCCATGACCTCTGCGATGCCTGTGCAGTGCTCTACCAACTGAACTATCAAGCTAACTGGGAGCTTGTCATGTTCTGAGTTCATAATACATGTATACCCGTGAAGAATAAATGAGTATGAATAATTATGAAGCATGTATATGTGTATGTGCTGCAGATGAAAAATTATAAGTATAAGTTCTTCTTTTAAAGAAAAAAGCGTCTCGTAGTTATCTATGCAACCAGACTGTGCGAAAAAACCTGAAAATTTTTATCATTTTTTCGCAACAGTATGGTTACATTAGATAACTGAGAGATTCTTTCTTCTATATAAGAAGAACTTATACTTATGATCTTTCATCCACATTACGTATACATGCTAAATAATTATCATCCTAACTTTGTCAACATGTACATGAAGATCCAAAACTTACAATTCTCCTTGTTTTTTCTTTTTATATTATATATAGATTTCTTAAGAAGGTTGTCATCCTCATCCAGTCCTTGTGAAAGTACAAATCTCAACAGACTCTCAGGCTGTGGTCCTGAAGGAGATTATTTAGGTATTTAGTGGTTAAGTTGTTGTTGCATATTTGTCAGTAGCCTGTTATGCATTTGCAAGGCCATTCTTCTAGAAGTAGGGTTCCTCTCTGAGTGTTAATTAATATCAATCTCACTCTCAAGTCTGGACCAAATGTAAATGTGTGACCTAAAAATAATGACCAAACTTTTCTGTGTAACTGTTTTTAATTCCTTTTCCCTGTATTGCACAAGGCAAAATTGATTTTCAAAAATGCACTTGATTACTAGTGAAGTGTTGAGGCTTGGAATGTTAAGTTTGTATATGTCTTGTCATCAACAGGTGATTATGACTCAGTGTTCTCTTTGGTGACCAACACAGAGTTGCAGCCAGTCAAGACCCTAATGTCGCATGCACTGGTATGTGTTTCAAATGAAACCCGTGGTATTCACCATTTACAAAGAAGGAAAGAAAACATAAAACCAAAAAGCTACCCGGAGAAACCTTTTGAAATATAAGCTCCTTAAATATCAGAAGCCAAACCCCCTTAGACTGTTAGAGATTCCAGTTAAAGCTGTTAGCATTGTTTTTCAAGTTCTTATTATTGTCTAACCTCGTCAATTTTGGAATACAAACTGCCCTGAACATAACCGGTAAAAAGTCTGAGTTTTCCTACATAGAATGCAGTTGGAAGTTTTCAGTTCTTCCTTTCATATAACCTTTCAAATGTTCAAGTTGTTGTTGATACTCAGATAGATCTGTTTGTTATTCTTTCATAGAATTGTGCCTTGTTATCAGAGTTTCTTCATGGTGTCATGTTTAGAGAAGATGATCCACATCAGAGACCATTAAGCTGCGATAACTGCACAAGAAACAGGCTGTCTCATCCGCAGGAAATGCAACATGAAAAATGTGAACAATATTATAATATAAACAATTTCCAAAACTTGTTTTGTACAAACTTACAACAAGAACTTGATAGTACAAGTGAAACTGGAGAAGGAGCAAGTTGTCTTCCAGCAGATGTGATTGGCTGCCTGCTGTTTCATCACTCACAACAAATGTCTTGCAATGTTCACGCAATCACAGCAATAGTATCAACTAGTGATGAGAAGGCAAATTCAAAACATCATACATCCAAGGATCAAGTTGTAACTAGAGAACAGAAGAGGATAGCCACTGCAGTGTACCCTACTGCATCTCTGCTGAATCATGCTTGTGATCCAGATGTCATCGTAAGGTGAGGTTCATTCAGAGTGTATGTTGGATTACCCTTTGCTTTGGTGCATTCAGAGGTTGGTGTAACAAAACAACCAAGTTTAAAAAACAAGTTTTGGGTGATATTATGTTATATCTATGTTATTTTTACTGACGATTGATCTAGTGCAAACTGTTCACAAGTTAACCTAATGTGTGGGGTTCATCAGCCCAGACTCTTAGTTTGATATTTTTGTACTTTCAGTTTTGTTGATGGCCATCTTGTAGTGAGGGCAACACATAACATTGCTAAAGGATCAGAGATATCTCACTGCTATGGTAAGGGAACAAGTTGTTATTTTGAAAGTTAAGCCAATGCTTTGCTTCCAGCATTGAAGGAATTAGGAATGCTGCCACATTGGCTATTTATTGGCTATATGCATAGCATGGCCTTGGATTTCAAAACAAGGCTCTCGTGAAACAAATCCAAGCAGTTGGAGTAGGTCTTTTCACAAGTGTACATGTGACATTGAACTATTTAGTCAGCGTTTGAAAATGCCAAAATTTATAAAAATTAATAGACTTTGTTCTGATACAGGTCCTCATGTAAGCCGCATGGGTCGTGAGGATCGTCAAAAGCTCCTGTACCAGCAGTACTTCTTTACTTGTCAGTGTACTGCATGCAAGAGGTAAGCTAAATTACTGATTTGTCTGTTCTAAAAGGTTTTACTACATCAAGAAAGTATCTTCTTGACAGTGTGCAGTGATGTACAGTTATTTGGCAGGATAAATTTGATGTTAATCACTCTTGTAATGTTTAAAAAAGGAGCAGCAGTGTTTTATCGGGTTTAAAACCACAAGATGCAGCCGAGTGGTTTTAGTCCCGTTGAAACACCTGCTGCGAGTTTTTTGAACAGCTTCAAAAACATTCATGGAAAAGCATGTGTCAATAGAGTTCATAACAATAATTGTTATTATGCCTTTTTGAACATTGGAAATTAGCATATGAGAAAAACACCGCATACTAATGAGGAGTGTTTTACCAGCTGATAAAACACCGCATACTAATAAGGAGGAGGTTTACAATATAAAGTCACTGCACGTGATGTATTGTTGACCATTTCATAGGTGACCATTTCATGGGCTTATTATTAGTGAGTTTTTGAAGGTGCTGTAAAGTACTATAAGATGCATGCAGCTGATTGTGGGACATTTTCTCGCTTAGTGATGAAGAGATGGAGAACAAGAGACTGTGCTTCTCTGCCTTTGCCTGTCCTGAGTGCAAGTCAGCAGTGAAACTTTCTTCAGTGAGTGGTGATGTTATAGGGACCTGTCAGAACCGTGAATGTAACCTGGAGAAAAGTATGGTGAAAGAGTGCAGACTAGCGCATGAGGCAGAGCTTCTTTTCATGAAAGGAGTTCGGTTGTCTGAGAGAGTTGGAATCAAAGAGGCACTTGATGTGTTCCTTGAATGTCTGCGACGGCGTAAAATGCTGCTCCACAAGTATCACAGAGACCTGGCAGAGACACATGATGCTATTGCAAGGTAATGTGGAGTGAAGGTTACTTCAAATGAAAACAGTTAACACTGAGTATCAAAGTTAAGTGTGTCATCTGTCACCTTGCCAAACGGACCCTGTTTAGCTTTCCCTGAAAAGTTTTGCCTCTGCAGGATTTGTTATTTCAACTCATTTTTGTGTTTTGTTTCTGCAGGTGCTATGCCATGAGTGGCGATTTCAAGAAAGCTTCGCATTACTGTTCACAGAGCTCTGAAGCAGTGGAGAAAGCTTTCGGTTCATCAAGCGTGGAGTATGCTCATGAACTTCACAAGCTCTCACAACTGCTCTTCAATGACAGACAGATCAAGAAGGCTCTCTCTACCATTGACAAAGCTACCAATCTCTTGGCATGCCATTATGGACGCAGCAATCCAGATGTGAAGGAACTTAGTGAGATGAAACGCTGCCTCATCGAAGTTGGTGGACGCTCAAGGAACAATAGCTCGTGATGTGACTGACTGTTCTAAGTAAATAAATTAGAGCAAGATTTTGGTACAAAGTTCATCATCATGGTTTGGGCCTTGTTAGTTTCGTAGACATCTGCGTGACTTGCGTGACTTGTGACTTGCGTGACACGTGATCATGACATCACAATATATTCAAGAGGCTTCCTAGTCAGGTTAAATACTTACCCGCACTATAAAAGGAAGTTTGGTCTGGCCAATCCGCTAGTCGTTTCACTGAAGACGCTGAGTGGTAAACATCACATCGCCCATGCAACAACATATAATTGAATGACGACAATATAAATTTGAAATTGTTATTTGAATTTGCGTCGTAAAAGAAGCAGAGATTTAACGAAAAAAAAAAAAAGAAAGAAACAGAAACAAACTAGTTGTAGAGATAAATTACAATATTGTTCTTCAAAAAATCTTTTTATTTTAGATTGTATTCCTAAAAGAATGCTGGGCTTTCTTTCACCAACATCAATTTTATGTCCGCCATCACCAATGAGACATTGATGAGACGTTGAAACGGTCATTACATGCCAGACCCAGGGGGAGCTTTCTCTTTTATAGTGCGGGTCCTTGTTAAAATATATATATCCAAAATTAAAAAAAAAACGAAGACAAAAGGAAGTGTTCATAGTTAAGAATTTTTATACAACTTTTTTTGAAAGTATCTTTTACGCTAAAAGTGTGGTTGTAGAAATTGATGTTAAATGTATGTATGAACTTATAGTTCATTTCGTCTCCATTATCGGAGATCCGTTAAAAAAGTGTCTTTAAAAAGAACGTGGTACTTGTTTTGTTTAAAAAAACAGCAAGAATTATAATTGATAGTTTATAAACTAAAAGATATGTTTAGAGAAGTAAAAAAAGACTAAGAAACATTTCTGGCGTTGTGCCTGTGAACCACAGAAATATCATTAGAAAAAACGTGATTGATCGGGTAAGAAAGGGTTTAAACTAAATCCACTCTTATCTTTCTTAGTTCAGTACAACTAGAAAAAATATATGTACAGGTTACATTAAAACGTCAGAGGTGATTGAATAAAATTCAAAACGTAATTGTGTACTGTGTTGTCTTTTTTGACACATACGTATCATTGCCTTATTTTGGCTTGAAGTATTTTTGAATGAACCAACAGTCTTTAGTCTATGGGACCGGAGCATGTTGAAATGCCAGGCGGGAGATTTAGTTTCTTCAATTCAAATCTTGTACGTAATTTCTCGCATTAAAATGTCAGTAAATGGAGAAGTGAGCAACATTTTCTCTGACAGCTGTAAAGAGAGAGTTTTCTGTAGGCAATCGACAGCTAGAGTTGGGATAAGAATCCACCATACCTTTCTATGTGCCTATTCGTTGTGTTAGGTTCGCAAGGTATTGTGGTAAAATGTACGGCCGCCATCTTTACAGTGGATTGGTGGGCGATCAAATTAACAAATTGTCGTCAGTTTTTCATGCGTCTGTCCTGTTACTGATCGTTAGTTTCGTCCTAACGTTGTCCAAGAGGCTGTAGTCCACCAGGCGTGAAGCCAGAAGGGACAAAATGAATTCAAAACGCGGGATAAAAATGCGAGAAACTTAAAATTGTTGGTTAATGGAAATATTGGTTGAAAAATGAAAGATTGACGTTTGTTTGATTTCAAATCTTCCATTCTCGTTCGTTGCGTCAACATCGCATAAATGATATATTCATGTGTCTGTCCACTTACTGACAATGAAAAATAGCCAATGAGCGCGCGAGAATTTCTGCAGTTATTGTAAAAAACGCTGTTGGCCTGTTTGGTTTGGGCCAAATCGAGGTTAAACGATGACTTAGTGGTAGTATACCGGAGAGAGGTCAGTTGAGAACTGTTGCGTTGACAATAGGAAGGGAAGTTTGGAAGTAGAACATTTGCCTATGTGAAACAAGAAAACTCGGTGAAAGCAAATAACGAATAAAAGACGATTTGGAAGATTGGATATACGCTGTCTCAGCGATTTCGGCGCCGTAGCCAGTGTTGTTTGGCTGCGAGAGTTCTGAGAACTGAACCATTCGTTGTAAAACTATTATTTTACAAACACAGGCGTTGTATGCATTCTTTGCTATTCGGATAAAAATAAAATAGTTTTAAAATTATAGAGTAGCTTGAGTGCCTAAGTTTTGTAGTCAAAAGAGAACAGAGTTTGGAAGTAATCAACCCGGGTAAATCAACACAACTTTCTAGAATTTACCTTTATTTATTCTTACTTAGAGGATATACCTTAAGCTTAAATGCTAATATTTGCGTTCTGAAGTAAAACTAGATGAAGTTTAGAATATATAAACGAAGTAAAAACTTTCCGCAAAATTAGGGACATTAAAAACGAGGAAATATTTACCTCGGTCCCTCAAGCTCACCTCTATCCTAACTCAGTCGACTGGGAGCGAGCAGAGCAGAGCAGCGCGTTGCACTGTGATGCACAATGCCTTGCCCCTCTGATCTTACCGCAACCACAATGCTTTGCATTTTTCAAGAAAGGTCGATTAGAGAGCTGCCTTGCTCGGTCGCTTCAGGCTCCCTCACTGTGGCAGCAATAATGTTTGAAGTTGGAGGAGCTGCAGGCTACAAAGGCAACGTCTTTGTTTAACACATACTGCATATCGAGATATAAAACCGTCCTGGCTCTATCGGCAGAGGTATTTTTCGGCATTCTGCAAAATACCCCTACCGCGGCTCTGTTAACTCTTGAGAGGGATTGTCTGCGCTCTCGTTTGACCATCTATGAATAAGGTCGTTAATTCAGTTTTTTCCCCTAAAAAAAAAGACTCGTTCAATTTCCTCCTCTCTCGCTCTAAAAATAGACTGCGCACTTTGTCATTGGTTGTCAATCGTGTCGGGTGCTGACGAAATCTGGCCATAGGTTTGCCATCCGCTGTGAGATGGACTGTGCGTTTAAACTGCTTTGTTTTGGAGTCTTAAAACGGATTGACACTTTAAAAAAAATAAACAAGTGTACACAGAACAAAAAAGAACAACACTGTGAAATCCTAGGTATCGCCTTTGAAAGTGCAAGTTGTGAGATCATCGCTGCGCTTCTCGGTTCCGCCTTCGCCCAACCCGTTATAACGATAACTGACACAGCCGTTGAAAGCGCTCGGTCCAACCCCACACAGAGGATGGTGGACCTGTGGTCTGTGGGCAGGTGTTTTCGCACAGTTGCCAAGTCAGGCGTAGCGAGTGAATCAGATTGTTGTCTGCAGGTGCTGGGTAAAGTTGGCGTAACATTTGAAGTAATACAAGGAGAGGTCACTTCACAGAGCGATTTTAGCAGCACAAATTGCGTTCCAGTGAAGCATGACTCATAATTTTCGTTTGTTGACATCATGGATGATATCAACGTTTAAATTTTCCACCAAGAAAAACGGCACCACTGGAAAAATTAATTCTCACTGACGGAGGCAATTGTACCGACTAGGCTAAGAGGACTTGATTCTTCAGGAGGGAAGATGGGGTCTAGTGTTTGTATTTAGCGACGATATCATATAAAAACTGAATAGGTGTCTACTATTGATAGAAATAAAAACGATAAGATAGTAATAACAAACAAACACCTGAGGTAATTTAGAATGATTTACAATAACACCTCAAGGTAATTTAAAATTTGTGGGACGTGGTGGTGTAGTGGTTAGCGCGCTGGACTTTCGATCTGATGGTCTGTGGTTCAAGGCCAGGTTGGTCTCTTCATTGCCGCGTTGTTACCTTGTAGCATAGCCAAGAAACTTTGCTCCACATTGTCTCTATTTACACAGGTGCATAAATGGATACCGGCAGTATACTGCTGGGGGTAACCCTGCGATGGACTAGCATCCCATCCAAGGGGGAAGTACGGTAGCAATATTCCTAGTTGTTTCTTTCTACAGAAACTGGGTTCAGTTCCGGCCGTGTGGGCCACTTCATAGCCTCGTAGTGCGACTTTACCTACCTACCTTCGTATTTCATAAGCTTAGCGACTTGCTGCCTATTTGGAATAGCTTTGCCGCACACGTTTTGCAACGGTTTGGTTTAAGCTTTAAACGTTATGTGGTACAAGGCAGTATGTGCAGTATTTTGTCCTTTAATATTCATCCCTTCAAACCTAATGACCCTTTAGTCTTCAAGCGATCCGCACTATTTCCAGGTCACTCGTTTTCAGTCACCTTACATCATCACTCGGTGTTCTACGATCTGATTGGCTATTCAACACACAGAACTTTCAAGTACCCTTACACTGAGTACATGATCGCGACTAATTTCTTTAAGATGTAACTAACATGATTATAGAAAACAAAAAGTAAAGTTTACGAACTCCCAAATTCACCGGCCTCCTATCTTATCTGAAGTTAAATATTTGACAATTCCAACAAGATAACTAAGAATAAATTATGTGATTACATGGTGACGAATGTTACCATATTCACCTGAACGGTCAAATGTATCGAACCAGCAATGAAGGGCGTGAATAAAACGTAATTCATTACGTCTCTCAGAGGACGTGCTTTCATGATGACAAACAGACTTGGCGAACAAGATTCGCTTCCTTCTTAACCTACTGGATTATATACACGCATTTCACCTACCGCAAGGCAAGTAGAGGTTTTATCTTTGAAGGGAACGTTTATAATTGTTAGCATCTTGCGGATGAGGTAAAAACAAACATATATAACAAGTGATTGACTCGGTTGGTTTGCATTATCACCGCCTATATTGTATTGTCTCGTCTAAGTTTCCTTGCTGAACGTTGTGTAACTGAATATTAGTTGTTCTTTCTTGTAGAATAAAGGAGAACCACAAGACACAACATGTGACAAAAACAGGTGAGTGTTAATGTACAGGAACTTCTAAAATACTCTTCTACTATCTACCCATAGTTTGAATGCATCTAAACTAATTGAAGGGATAAGGGTGTTGGTTTCTAAAGAACCTGCGGTGTTGCGTTGGTGAAGAGTATAAACGAATGTTTGGTTTATCAACGGAGTTGATAACTAAAGATAAATTGGAAAGAGATTCGAGTGCTGAGATTTCGCTGGACCGTTAGCGTTCGTCAGAGCGAATCAAGGAATTGTGGGTATTATTGAAGGGCTTCGTTAATTTGGCCCCAGACCATTTCAAAACGTTTCAAACTATTTTTCTCTTCTTGTTTTGTGACAGGAATCGTTTACATAGCCATGGAAACCTCACAGTACGAAAGTTTGTTTGGTCCTCCGATTATGAAATGTTTGCGCCTTCAGCCCGTAGTCGTCGTATGAGCAACAGGTAGTTCATTGGCCCAAATACACACACGAGAGAGATGGAGCCTTTTTTATTATTATTAAACTAAAGAGCATTAGAATATTGTACTTAGAGTGCTTCCTTAGAATGAGTCATTTTGAAGGGGCGGTGCTTCTAAGTCTTTAAAAAATATCGTCTCCGAAACTGGTACGCGCTATTTTGAAGAAATGTGAAGGACAAATTGGTACATTCCGTTTGTGAACGTTGAGCTAGAAACGGTGACTATTTCACTAGAAATTATAATGTGCATAGTTATGATACTGGCAGAAGAACAGATTTACACCTGCCCAAACCCAAACTTAGCCTTGCAAAACGAAGTTTTAGATATTCGGGCTCAGCTCTTTTTAACCTCTTATACCCCGTAGTATTCAAAACGCCGAGTCACTTTCGTCTTTCAAAGCTTCAATTGATACCTACAATTTTGAAATTTTATAGACTCTAGGTTCTTGCAAATTATTGCATGCTTGTTTATATTTTATACTTTTAAATTATTGCTTGTATCTTTAAATTTATGTCTTGTACTTTTAAATTCTATTCTGTATTTTTAAATTATTACGATGTCTTCTATTTTTAATTATTATATTTTTAGTCCAGGGCCCCTCTGGATATCAGCCTCGTTGCTGAATAGGCCACCCTGGCAAAATAAACTTAGTTTACCTTACCTTACTACCTGTCTGTGCGCCCAGTTCTGACAACTGGAAAACGCCCTAAGATAGCACCTCAAAACATGTCCTTAGAATATTTTACTAAAATTGTCAATATTTCTTTAACTCTTTGGCACGTTATTTTTTCTGATCGTCGCCCTGTAAGGTGTCGAAAAAGTTTGGTTATTCACTAAAATTGCCTTTTATGGATCGATCTATTATTAGCTCAAAAAACGCTTACTTCGGAAACGGTAATTGTGATTTCAACTGTTAATTATTCAATTAAGGATAAAAATTAATTTTTAAACAGCTAACCTACATGGCATAGGAATTTCACTCTAGCTATTGTTCCTGCTCTGTGAAACGCGACCCATGCGCATCGCGGAGAAAAAGATTGCGTTGAAAAAAAGCCTATCTTTTCTGCATCTATTTGATTATTTAATATATTCTGTTGACATATTGTCCTTTGTTGATGCCACCCACAGATGATGGGGTCCAAATCTTTCTCATTGACCCAGGACTAGAATGCCTTTCCACTGCCTTGTGTATACAGGCAGATATATTGGACCCACACGAGCGCTGATAAAATGGCGATGGACATTGGCCACCATGATCATGTTGTACTCTGTCAACTTGCTACACCAACTATTTGAAGAAAACGACTTAGTCTCTTTTGAAAGGTCAGTCCAGAAGCTTTGTTTGTTTCTTCATATCTGTTTTGCAATTATTTATTATTTTTGCCTATCGCTGATGAAGTCCCATGTAGCAATATGTACTGCCGGCTTATCGAGTAATGAGCTCGATTTAAAATAATTGGCCATCTGTTTAGCAAGTTTCTTTAAAATGATGACTGTACCATTTGCGTATATTGCGTGCCTAGATTATGCCATCCATATGAAGTAGACTACTTTTTCGTGTCTTAAACATTGACCTCCTATTTCAGTAATCAAGGCCAACCTACTGGAACTATCGCAGTTAAGCAAAAGAAAAGACTACAAATAGAAACACCCAACTTACTGAGCCCGCACGTCATGGAAAGCGGTTCTTTGTCGCTTCGCGGGTGGTGGATGTCACATGTCAAATGGGACGTCACTGAAATGAAACAAAGATCCAAACAAAAACACAAGCAGGTAAGTCTAGCTTTAATTTACTGTTTATACTATACTAGAAGATATATCCTGGCCATTCGACTATTTCCCACTAATAGGCCATGGCTAAGTGCAAACCTTTTCATGCGAAAATTATTTTTGTTCGCATATGAATGAAAACTAATTTTCATAATAAGAACCATGCACGAAGCCTCGCTTTCATAATGAGGCTCAGGCCCGTTCGTGAGACTACAACTCCACTCGTTCCCAGGACCTTACTCTCACTTCGCGCTCGTCCGAAAGAAGAACATAAGGCCTTGGGACTAAATTGACAAACAGACACGCGCACGCTATGGTCTATCTTTCGATGTTTTCTCTGATAAGGGTAAATACTAGTTTCCGATTGGTTCTAGAGGACAAGATGACACTACCAGTTTTAAACCAATCAGAAAGAAGCATTTGCATTAGTCCCCGTCAATTATTGTACAGCGGAGACAACAGATCTGTAAAATACTCACAAATTTCACGAGTAAACTCTAAGAGTGCGGTTTCTATAGTGTTGGATAGGTTTAGCGAGGAACGCTCCGGGTCTTAAAACAGTAGTAAATGGCTCCCTTCCAATCTCTGCGAGTGTTATCCGAATTTACACCCTTATTGTTGATGTTGTTAGTGGAAGTTGCGGAGGTGGTGATGTTGAGGTTAATGCCACGTGATTACAAGCGAAAAACTATTGTAATTTTTAAACGATTACGAAAAATGAAAGTAAGGTTTGCAGGTCCTATGTATTACATGCTTGTTACACTGCAAGTAATGTACTGAATTGTGATAACATTACATCACTGGTACAATTTCTGTTGCAGGTTTTCAGCGTTGCATGTTCATTGCAGAGGATTGTGGAGACATACCAGTATTTATCGGTGAGCTCATTATCAACGTAGTGAAAAGTCACGTGATTACCTTCCTCAGCTTCATTGGATAGCTCAGTCACTAGCTAAGGTGTTAGCAGTGTACGCTTATCCACATCTCTTTCTCTTTGTTTATCTATTCTTGTAAATATATTACACAACTTTATACCAGTGAAGTCTCACTGTATTTAATTTTCTGTTACTGTGGTGAACTTTATTCCAGACCTCGTCATGGTCATTTCCAGAAACATAAAAAAATTGCCATGGAATATTCTTGTTTCTTACTCTGTTTCCTTTTCCTTTTTTGGTTTCTGTAGTTGAACAAGAGTATCCCTATTAAAGGAATCAAGTTCTATATCAGTACAGCCTCCTGGAAGTTGGCGCGGCCTACTGTCACTTTGCTGAGGGTCTGAAGAACATTTTTGCTTTGGTTTTTGTATTGGCTGAAAACATAATTGTTAAATAACTTGTTTAAGTAATACTTCGGCAACGTCTGAGTTAAATTGTCGGCTGGTGAACGTCTAGCTTTTTTACTTACTTAGTTGTTGCTGCAATGCATATGGTCCATAGATAACCGGAAAATTAGGTTAAGATCATGACGTAAAATGTTTTGTCACAACTAATATTTTACGTTAAAACCTGAACGCGTGCTTTTCAGCAAGCTTAAGGATTTGTAAAGCCGAGGTGCGATAATATATTAGTTTTATTCGTTACACAGAGTAATGCAACATTTTATGGAGTTCGGATATTTGTGGTGCTAACAAGCGGAAGAAGAAAACTGCTCAAGTAAGTTTATTTCACGAAATCCCAACTATTCCTCTTCGTCTTTGCTACATTGGTGAGCTGGTCATTCAGTCTGCAAAGCATCATGGCAAGTACACGCGCGAGTTGCCAGAAAATTCCTCTGCGCGCGCGAGATTTCGTCGAGACCTGCCATACTCTGCAGACTGGCAGTGGTCAGTCAGTCCGGTCCTTTTTGATTTTATACTTATTTCATTTTATCGCCTCAAAATCCTCAGGCTGGACTTTTCACCAGAGTCTGGAAAAGTAATGAGCAGGAAAGCGGAATATGTAAGTACCAATAAAAAAAAACAAGCTGAAAAAACAGTTTGTGGAACAAGTACATGTACCATTTTCGGCAAATGTTCGCCAGACCATCCGAAGAATTTCCGAATCTTATTGTACAATCAGAAATAACACAAGTCCTCCGAACAATGGATTAATCAGTGAGGGAGGTCAATCGGAGCTTAACTCCAGATTCTGTTGCAAGAAGTAAGAAGGAGTGTTACTATTCCCCTTCTTAGTATTTCGAGGTTTGTTTGTTGAATTATTTAACTCTTTCCTGGTGTGCATTCACACGTCTTGCTGAAGAGAGACTTAAGAGCTGCACTTTACCATGTCTAAAAGGTAAAAGAGAACATTCGCTGTTTAATTTTTCAGATCTCTCCGCGAGGTGAACTAATCACTAGTATCATGGTTATGCTGGGCTGTTTTGGATATGAAGGTTACGTCACATTCACCGATCTCGCCGTGAAACCTATCTATGGTGAGTAACACATACAATAACGCCTCACTTCTGCACCTTCTGTTTGTTGTCCTTGCTGTTGTTGTTATTGTTTACGACATCTGCTTAATTTTAATCGCACAGATTACAAACTGATCAAGAATCAGAGCCGAATTGAGCCAAAACAGTTACTAGTGCCGTGCCAGGCACCAAGCGGGAGACCACGCCAAAAGTCTGGAGACTTCCTCACTGAAATCCTATATTCCGATTCTTCTCCGACTGTAAGTACTCAAACGTTCACTCAAAAACACGGGGTACATGCATCAGTAACTCCCTGTATAGACTCAATACAGTTCCCTCCGCCCTCGATGATTTTCCGTCGGCGATCAACGATCCGAAAGTTATTTCGATTCCCACGCGAGACAAAGGCCCTCGAACCTTCCCAAAATTTTACCCTGAAGACGCGTTTTCTTCCAGTAAAGGTTAACTAAATGAACTGATGTTTCTTATGGACTTCTGATTGAGCCCAGAACACTTCTTCCAAACCGTAATCAAAGGGGAAAACGGGTTTTGGGACATGATTGAATATCAATGAACAACTCCACCTATATTCTCTATTAGTATAAATCTACTTGTGTTCTATCACGAATGCCGTTCTCTGATTGGCTACGCTACTCGCTATCTATTTAACAATTAGATTATGAGCTCGAGATTTCTATCGCCTGTAGCGTAGCCAATCAGAGAACGGCATTCGTGATAGAACACAAGTAGATTTATACTATCTGTGATAGATAGTGAGTAGCGGTTTTCAACAAAATGGCGGCCGCTTCGCCGCGTTTTCGGAGTGTCTGCCATGAGGATATAGATAATTTACTTGTTTAGTTTTGAACGACTAGTAGATTTATACTAAAACAATTAGATTATTCGCTCTCGATTTCTATGCGTGATAGCTGATTCGGGCTGCGCCTTCATCAGCTATCACGCGATAGAAATCTCGAGCTCATAATCTAATTAGAAACTGATGTTTTCCCTCTCATTTGTAGGATTCTGACGCAATCACTTTAGTGACTCAGCTAACTTTCAATAGACTATCAATGCTGAAGAGGAGTTTAAAATTTTGGAATGGTAAGATTACTTTAACGAAAGACAGATGCGCGTTAAACAAGACAGACAAACAAACCGGCCCCAAAATGAGTTATGTGTTCGCCGGAACAGTACCATGGTACTCATGGTTGCAAGGAAAGGTGTTAACATCCCAGTAAGCAAGTTAGTTGATGTGGGATATCAGTAACAGATGGACTAGATATAAAATCTATAAAATCGAGAAGATATATTTTAAAGCTGACCAGCATTTTCCTTCTAAGTATGATTTCTGTGGAAAACTGCGCACTGTCCGATCAAAGGATACGCTTGTTGACCGGTTCTGCAGTTATTGTTGTTGTTGTTGTTGTTTTGGTTCCTACGTTACATGAAAAAAAAAAAAGTGTTTACACCCGAAATCAATATTTATTTGCTATTCAAAATATCTACCTTACCCTTAGAGACATTCCTCAGTTTTTCTTTCAGATTATAGTGAACATTTACCTTTTGTTTTCTAGGTCCTTTGTCTGTGGTAATCTACGTTGTTTTAGGAGACGACGATAATATTGACACAAAAAAGTAAGAAGCTAGTTTTGTATTAGCTTTTAATCTCTAGAAGAGTCCTGATAACTCAGAAAGATTTTACAGAGAGGTGGATCTTTTTGAATCACAAACTTCCAGGGGAAACTTAAACTAACTTTTCCAAATTCTCCTGCACCATTTAAACTCCGCAGGCAAACTTTCGTCCTTTCAATGTACTATCTCCTTCCCAAGAATGTTCTTGTCATTCTATCAACATCCCTGATTTTCACTGAAAAGTTTAGAGTTTGTCAAGATGCTGTTTTCAGTGCATGTATAAAGTAAATAGATTTTCTATCATTGAATGTATTATCGGTTACTTTTCAAACGATTCCTTTTTAAGGAGAGAAGTACAACTGGGATTACCGTCGCATATGTTCGCGAAGTTTTCCACGGTGTCTGTAATCGTCATATATGGAAATAAGGTATGTGACATGCGCAGAATATGCCGCACAATTCTTATAGAGCGACAACCTCGTTCTCAGGGTCTCTCCTCTTCCAGGACTCCCATCTTGCTCCAGAAGACGCCAAAAGGAGAGGCTCTTGATATGGTTTGACCACTTGTAAAGACAACATCCAGCTCATTTTACTTTCACGCTTCAGGGGCGGGAGGGGTATTCTTTGCTCTCTATTCACAGACTAGGAAACGTCATTCCCAGGATGGTCTTTGTGTTTAAATTAGCAAAGAACGCAAAGAAGGCCCTAGAATCACCTGAAACCCCTGAGAATGAAATTGGTTACTCGTCTTCATGACTTTTCGGTAAAAAAGGCCGAGCAGAACCGGAGGCGAATTTTTCTTTCCCAGTCTTTTCTCGCTTTATATTGCTCCGTTCCGTTGTTTCTAACTCCTTATTTTTTGTCCTCAACAGATAGGTCCTCAATATCCTATTAACCGCCTTAGAAACATTGCCATCAGGTAAGCATTTGCTATGACTGATACATTTGCAGCTTGCCACTCTATACTGATGTTTTATTTTCTTTTTCCTTTTCTATTTCAGAAACGCCAAAACGCAGTACGTATTTTTGGTTGATGTAGACTTCGTTCCTTCCCCCAATTTAGAAATAATTGCACGGTAAGTAGTGTGAAAACTGTAACTGAGAAAGCAACTTTGTACTTTAAGATACTGATTTTCATTTCTTTGCTTTCAGAGGTCAAATTCTCCTTTACAATGGAACAAAAAACAGCACAGATGACAAGCTAGCCTTTGTTGTTCCAGCATTTGATGGCGCGAGAAATGTGGTTGGTTCATAATTTAACGCCGAAATACTTTAGGCAATTAAATCCTTCATGCACAGTTTTCGTTATATTTCAGTTCACTCTATCTTTAAGCAATCAGACACATGATCATTTACAAGTCGTTTTGTGTTTGACTCCTTGGGTAAATCGTGGTCTCATTTTGTTCTTGGTAAACAGAAATTTGGCCAGATGAGATCTTTGTTTCCCTAATATGATAATGGGTGGCCATTAAATGTTTTCTTCCCTCGATTTTTTTTCAGTTTACCGGAGATTTTCCAGAGACAAAAGAGGAGTTAATCAGAATGGCGAAAAAGAAAAGGATCCTGGCGCCATTTAGTATCCTTTGTTCATTTAACTACCTTAGTAAAACTCTTTTCTTATGGAGGGCGTTTGATTATTAATGGTTGTCTTAGCGAAATTAAAGGACAAAAGTCCCACGAAAGATGTATGGGAGAAACCAACATATTAAGGGTAAAACCGACCGCCGGCAAAGCCAGGAGAAAAGTGAGCCGGTTGGCAGTCCGAAGTGACGTTGGTGAAAAAAGGCAGCCCTGAGACTTCACCAGCGCACTTTCTGCACTCTTTTTATATGGTTATATTCCGGATACGGCTTCTTGGTCTTTCCTCATCATGACATGAACAGAGTGGAACGTCTTTTAAAATTATCGCCTTGATGTAAGCTCCTGTGAGTAGAGGAACGTTGTCACTCATAAACAGGATCTGATCAAGTTTTTAAAAAGATCCCAATAAACAATTTAAATTAATGATGTGATTTTTCCCTGATGATTTAACATCTAATGATTTTAGTGATCTGGACGGTCCGTGAAACAATTTTTTTTATAAATGTCATCATTATTTTCACAATTAACCATATTACACAGGATCGCTGTTTAAGATGTCGCAAAAAACAAACAAACCGCACTTTCCCCCACCAGTCCCGAACTCCTCCCTTAAGCTATCTTTCACCTGCTTTTTTCGCTTAAATACTTGACTCGCCACAGGACAGATAGAATCTCCATTATCGCACAGTTCTACCAACTACAGTAAGTGGTATCACACCAGTGAGCCTTATGAGGTCAGCGGTTACCAGGACAAATACGAGCCTTACTTGATTCTAAGGTGCGGTTACAC
>NW_028145742.1:2982500-3162500 GCF_977016875.1 Pavona decussata
CGTCAACTGAGTGTGGACCGCTACTCGGCCGATATATCGGCCGAGTGTCGGTCGATACATCGACCGATAGTGTCGACCGACCCTACCTACAGTAAACATGATCCAAGTATTTAAGTATTTCATTAGAATGCTCACTATGCTTTGTGGTTATGGGTTGACTCTAGGTAAAAAATAGTGAACAATGAATATTTTGGCTTAGAATGTTATGATTATGCAGTTGACCTTGGTAATGAAAAGACATTAATTAAATTAATAACCTTTTTATTGACATGTGTAGACAACTTGTATAGTAGACGCACAAGTGCAGGATTTTCAAAGCTACGGATGGGCTGCAGTTCAGGATCACCAGTATATTTCACTTCAAATTTGCGAAGGCCATTCATCATCTAAAAACATAAAATATGTAGGAATGACTTCCCTTTACCAGATTTAATCACTACTAACATATGAAGTTAACTAAGGCATCTAAAAAAGTCATAAAACTTTGTTGCTGTGGTTTTTCACAAAGGGATTTTGCATTTTACTTGGGCAAAAGCCACAAGTAGACCAACCAGCTTTATCATTGACGTCGAAAATCTCCATTCTTGCACTGACAACCCAGTGATGTATATTCCAGTATGATTTGCTTGGTCGCAAGCTTATCACAGTGCTAGGCACTCAAGTGTACATGTATGTCTGTTATGACTCTGAATAATAGTTTCAAAGTAACTGAAACATTTTAACCCCAACTTCTTATTCCAACAGAAATCTAGATGCTTGATCCCCAAATAGCCCAAGTAAATATTTAGCAAGTGCCTTGTTTCAAAGAGTAAAACATTGAAGAGTCACAAAATTTTATGTCAAAACAGCCTCTTTAATCACGAACAACTTGTCTTCAAATCAAGTTACGATTTTTACTTCAGTGCAACATTTATTACAAAATAATTATGTGATGATCACATACTTGATATCGGCCTAAAGGAGTAAGTACCACTCCTTCATCAGTCTCAACATGGTCTGGCAGGGAAGCTTGGACACCAGTCAATGACCTGTGTCTGTTTTCAATAACAGGTGAGCTGTTGTCCCACTGAATGGTCCTGTTCAACATCCCACCATCCACAGGATCTGTCGTCTAGAAGGAGAAACTTTCAATTGCATCAGTTACTTCTTGTAATGATAAGGGGATTAGTGCTATGTTGGTGGGGGAGTATAAATAAATGTTTGGCTTTATCAACCAAGTTGATAACTAAAGGTAATTTGACCACAGTAAAAACATTAGAATGCTGCCTTTTCAAGCATCTTCATCAGAGCGAATCATTCCAGCATTCCCCTTCTCCCAGGATAGTTGGGGTTTGCATGCTTACGTTATCTTAACCAGGGTAGAAAACTTCAGGTAGTCTATCACAGCAAAACTCACTCAACTTCAGTGAGTTCATCTGATATATATATATGTCACACTCCTTTTAACTTTTCTGACATGTGAAGAGCAAACTAACCTTAACAATATTTGACAGTAATTTGTTGGTTTGTTCCAAGTAAGACACAAGTTTGCCCTCTTCACTATTCCTACCAAAGTCAGTGCCTTGTGATGTGCCACTGTTAAGAGCTTTCATAAATACAGCAAAAAACCCTTCAGTGTCTTCAACAGACTGCTGAGCTGATTGGCTCTTGCTGGTAGCCTCATACAGAGCAGATAACACTCTGGCATGAAGTTCACCCAACTAGAAACAAAGAAATAACAGAATTACTCAAGGTGTTTCACCGCGCAAAATTTGCAAGATAAGAACAAGATAAGCTTTCTAAGATTTAAGATTTCTATGATTTAAGATAATTTGCATGATAAAAACAAATGTATCCTACAGCTTTTATTTCTGGTTTGTGCGATTTTATGCTACATTTCCACTTCCGCTGTTCTGCGCGCGCAATTTTTGATAGACATTTTGATTAATTCAGCTGACGCGTACACTTTAGCTATGGCATGGGTGGGTTATGCGTGCAAACATGGCTAAACCCTTTTGCGCCTCCTTATATAAGACATTTACCGTTGGAAATAAAAACTATACTACAAAATTATAAAGCAGCAGAAGATCCAAATGTTTCCTGGTTGCACAAGACAGCAGGGGACTGCGGCTAACACTTTGAAGGTATGTGAATGCGTAGGAAAATGGGAAAGATGAATTTGAGATGATCAGTGTTGGGGATTTATAGTTTAAACCTAAACCTGACCTTTGTGGCTCCTGGAAAGTGAAACACTGATTTGAGTGAGAAGGATGGACCCTCCAGCTCCATGATATGAGCCTTGATAGCTGAACTAGGTGTGCCAGTTAGACTGGTTTGTGGGGTGCTGCGACGATTCCCAGATGGTGTTAAATAAGCATTCTCTCCTGAAACAAAAGAGCTGAGTCAAAATTTTGAGTGCCCAAAACAAAATTTTACACTTGTTGCTGTAATTTCATTTTTGTCTCATCCCACCATCATACGCGGGACAAGCCCTTTATATAATCTGAATCTGTAAATAAATTGTTGTTGTTGTTGTTGTTGTATACGCTATTTACCAAGCTTGTTCCTACTTAGCCTCCCACGCAGTCGTTTTTAGGGGACTCGAATTACCTCCTCCCCACAAACGCCTGCTTACCCAAGCGCCACATTCCTTTCCACCGCTAAGCCAATCACAGCGAACCTTCTAAAATCTGGAAGGTTGACCTTGACCTCAGAACGCCTCTCGCGGTCTCGAACAGTTAAAACATCACGGCAGAGACAGAACTTTACCGAGCTTACGTGAGCTTTGAGTATTGTGTGCCCTACGTTCAAAATTCCTAGTTCAACGAACTGCAATCAAAGAATTAGAATTCGTGACGGGAAATAGCGATATTTTCGTCAATTTGCCGAATGGTTACGCAAAGTCGCTTTAATATTTATTGCTTTGTCTTCAATCTTGTCGACCTTGTCGGTGTGGAGGAAACCGAAAAAATACCCAATATGTCAGTAAACTTTAAAGATTTTGCAGTTGAAACTCGCTTTATTATTGCAATTTGTTCGGGGGCATGTACGACATTAGCTGACATTTTCCACAAGGACCACAAGTTGATCGGCTCTTTGTCGTTTAACTTTCCGTTTAATAGTCTTCAATGGACTGATAAATACTGCAGATCTTCCCTTGAATTGAGTTAGTCTCTCGAAGCACTTCGTCCAAACGAACAAATCTGCTCCAGAGTAACGTAGAGTAGCGTAAGAGGTGATATCATATCTTCATCGACTGTCAACTTGATCAGGCGGGGAAGATCGACTACACTTTCCCGAAGATTTTGACTCTCCCAGCAGTTAACGGTGTCAAAACGTCGCACAAGAAGCGCTTTTATTCACACTCGATATTTGTTTTGGCGTTTCAGCCATAACCAGCCATTCCAGAAGTGAAAAAATATCTGTACATTCTAACTTAACTCCCGCATCTCTCAAGACTGTACCAGAGACTGTACAAAGCTCGCGAGAAACGGAAGCGGCCGTTGTAACCAGGAATTTGATTTGATACATTGGACAATGCCTCGATAGTGATTGGCTAGGGTGCTTGAGGAATAAAACAATGGGAAAGGAATGTGGCACTTGGGTGAGCAGGCGTTTGTGGGGAGGTGGTAATTCGAGTCCCCTAAAAACGACTGCGTGGGAGGCTAGTTCCTACTCTGGTCTGTGCTTCTCTTCTGCGAGGTATGAGCTGACTGGAAAGTGATTTGTGATACCTACCTTCTTCAATCATGTCCACAAGATGAGCTTGACCAAACACCTAATAAAAAGAAGTGCACAGAACACTATTGTAAGGGGCACCTTCAAGAACATATTTCATCTTATCCCATAGACAAAAAAAATATGGTACATCACATACCTTTATTACTCTAAAAAGTAGTTGGGCATCTTTAGCAGAATAAAGGTTGAAACGACAGGCACGGGAGACAAATTCAAACAATAGCGTAGAGTAGAACAACAGGTTCTCAAAAATAAAGAATTTCCTGCAAAAGGAAGAGAACAAAGCAGAATTTATTACAACTGAAGGAATTTTGAAGTCATTTGCAATTTATTTACCTCTACTTGATTTGTTAATTTCTTAGTATAATTTCTGTTAACGTGAGTATTTGGGTCTGTGGATAAATTGTTGTTTTTCACAACTCTTGCATAATATCGTGGCCATTACTGGAATATTTGAAAATAAAACCCTACTTAAACTCTACCAGTTCTGTTAGTATGGCTACATGTACGTCATTGTTCCAACCAATTTTTGCAACCCAAACAAAGTGCTACTTTTGACAATGATGTATTATTCTAGAAAGTGACACAGGCATACTCGGAAAAAAGAAATCTGAGTGCTCCTATCAGGAGTCGAACCTAAGACCTTCCAATTACTAGTTCGGATGCTCTACCACTGAGCTACAGGAGACTTGTGGGAGCTAAGGCCATTAAACTAGGTTCATGGGACAAACATCCTGCATACTGCTAGGATTTGAATGTCAAACATGTGGTATATGAAATAAATGTGATGGCATATTTCCAGCCTGGCGAATGAATGAGAATGATGTATTATTCTAGAAAGTGACACAGGCATACTCAGAAAAAAGAAATCCGAGTGCTCCTATCAGGAGTCGAACCTAAGACCTTCCGATTACTACTTCAGATGCTCTACCACTGAGCTACATAATACATCATTCTCATTCATTCACCAGGCTGGAAATATACCATCACATTTATTTCAAAGTGCTATTTTTTTTTTGTTATTGGTGCTCAAAGAGATGCAAAATAAAGTACAGTTTAGAGTTACCCTGATATAACATTATTTAACAACTATTAATAGAAGATGAGGCCATTTTTGAAATATTTTACTGTTTCTCATTGCTATCAAAATCATAAATTCCTTCATAGCTGCTTGTGTGATTTTTGAAAAACACAAATCAACAGCTTTCAAAACAATGGTGTATCATACATGGTTAGTGTAACTGATTTGGAAACTTTTGTTTGTAGCTAATGGCCACTTTTTGGAGTTCCAAAAATACTGTCCTCTTCCTCACTACTCACTACCCAATAAATTGTACCAAATTTTTATCTGCTGTCAGTGATGGCATTCCATAGTCACTCACCATGCTGGATTTGCAGTTTCTCTGGAATCAGCTTCCACATCAGCTCCATGAGAGATAGAACCATGAACCTTGGAATACCTCCATGGCTGAATGTAACTCAGCCATGTCTCTAACACCTGTAACATGTGAATGATTTCTGATTTTGTTTAACCCTTTAAGCCCTAACAGTGATCAGCATCAAATTTCTCCTTGCAATATCAATGCTTATTCAACCCCTGAGGTCATGAGAATTAAGGATATGATCACCCAAGGTGAATTTTACTGATATTTTAATAACTTCTCCTCTATACTTTTATAAGAAAAGTATGGGGACAAGATAGGAGAAATTGTTCTTTGATTTTAGGGATTTAAAAGGGTTAACAAAGATCCTAAAGAGCAATAAGAAACTAACTAAAAAAATTCGGGATCCTAATCATGATCCATCAAATCACATATAGTCCTATACGTGTTAAGATGATTTGGAAAGATCCTATTAATAAACTATTTTTAATTGTATAATTATATAACTAAGATAAATGGGATACTATAGCATCTTATGTTAGGATCCCATGACAACCCTTCTAACATTCCATTAGGAAATAATATGGTGAAAATACTTACATATCTAAAGGAAGGGTCCAGAGGCCAGTGGGAAAAACAGTGATGGAGGAAATGATACAGCTTCTTTTGAAGGAACTGAGGTATGATGACCCTACAGGATATCAAATAAAAACTGTTAAGCTGTAGGATTTACACTAAATCACAAAGAAGACCGGTACTAACAATAATGCTGACTGTGTTCTTGTTGTATTTGCATGAAATATCGTAACTTTTGGTGGGAGAGTGTGGCACGGTTATCCAAACCCTGGCTCGCTCCCTCTGTTAGACCTGTGGTCTCCAGAATCCATACCCATTTCTGTAAAATCCATGCTCGTATTCAGACTTCCAGACCAAAATGGTTAAAATGTATATGATACTTCAGACCAAAACGGCTCAAAAACCATACCCTTTGGTGCCGCACATACCTATATGTAGATTATATAGGGAAGTACCCTCCTGGCCTTTCACACAGTTTTGTGAGGAACAATTCTGTGTTAAGTCCTATGTGGTAAATTAATTACCTCCTTAGTTCATCAGAAGGGTGCACGATGGAGAGATGGTTCATGTCTGGGCCTTTGGTATAAACAAAGGAATGAACATG
This sequence comes from Pavona decussata, assembly GCF_977016875.1. Lineage (NCBI taxonomy): Eukaryota > Metazoa > Cnidaria > Anthozoa > Scleractinia > Agariciidae > Pavona > Pavona decussata. Next base: position 2,988,780 of record NW_028145742.1, read on the forward strand.
CTTCACTAAAATTCTCACCACTCGTACATGGTCTAAAGATGGCATGAAATAATCCTGCAAGTTATGAGAAAAAATAAAGAGGTAAAATAACATCAAACGGACTCATTGAATCAGATGTGGCCATAGGATTTCCACTTCCAATTGGATGGGATGCTAGTCCATCACAGGATACCTACCATAAAGTGGGCTCCTAGCCCATCACAGGATACCCAGCTTGAAGTGACTAGGAGTATTACTGCTCCATCCCAGATAGGATGATGATGTGCAATTTTGCAAATTTTTCCAACTGGAAAAACCACTAAACTTAATTGTCTCAGGAAACAAAACAGAAATGCACAGACCATTTTAGTCTCAATCCACAGATCCTCCAATCCTCTGAAAATCCATTGAAACAACCAGTTCACCCAGTGCCTTAACAAAATTTAATAACTATACAGGAATCAAACTCAAAACAAGTACTAATTTACCCGTCCACGTGAAAGAACATTGCTTGAAATGGAATACACTGTGTTCTGGTTCAACCAAAATTCTATCAGAATCTGAAAATTAGACAAGAATGATTGATTATTGATGAAAGTAACTTAAATTATGCCGTGACTTGTTGCCTTGTTATAATGGGGTATTTTTACCTCAATAATAAAACTGTTTTTAACCCCTGCCCATTAGTATAACCAAATTATTTCAGTCTGGTCATGCATATATATTTACTGGGTTCCAGTATATTTTGGATCACTTCTTCAATCTCTAACAACAAATATGTCTGAGTCACACAACATTAATTTGGAGGAAATCTGGGAAAACCTGAAAGTGTTCAAATTCTCTCAAATTCCTTCTTATACTAAATTATTTACTTCAGGTGGTGTAAGAAATGTATGGTTAAACCTGTAAAAATGTTTCTGATCTCCACATTTCCTGTGATCCATGATGAAACATTCCATGATGCACTGTGGGTGGACTGACTCTGCCTGATGAAGGTTTGATCAGACCTTTGAACTGATTCTGAAAATGCTGAGATCTAGGATAGTGACCAGGATCATGCCTGAAATAACAACACAGCAAAGGCCACAGATATAAGAATAGTAATCTTCATGAGAAGATGCGAGAGGTGCATTCATCAGACATTAATGAGCCTCTTAACTGATCCACTGGTTAAAACATCAGACTGATGTATGGAATGTCAAGGCTTTGACTTCTGTCCGCGACAAAGATTTTTTTCTTTTCCCAAATTTGTGACATGCTGACAACCACACCTTTTTTAACCCCAAATTATACCATTTTGCAAGGTATACAATATGTCATTGTGGTTTAATTCCTCGCAAAGCGAGGTTAAAAAAATTTGTCGGGACAAAGGCACGAGTGGAGCTAAGCCATGCGAATTTGAGTGAAAAATATATTTATATATATAATTGAAGGTGTCCGTGCTGTTGCCTGGCAACAGTGCAAACAAAGTTTGAATGAAGTCGGACAAAGGGAAGGTTGCAAGGCAGAAACAGGTTGGAAGACAGGCTGGCGTCAGACGCAACTCATGTTTATTCATCTAGCAGTGAAAAATGTTTACTATTGGTGAAACACGACCTAATTGTGTTGCAAATGAATCACAGGAGGATGCACAAGGGACAAGACAGATTCGCCAAGGGAGATTAAACAACAAACCTCAGTGTGAGCAGCGAAGAAGAAGGAGACATCAGGAAACCACAGAGCAAAGAAAAAAGACAACATCACTTCGAATCATCTGACCCTCCAGACCTAGCTTTGTGAGGTTTTGCGAGTCACGTATTTCTAGTTTAATTTGAGTATCTTATGGTACAGTAGCTACATAGGTAATGTAGGTAAGTGAGTAAGGACTTTATTAGTGTCATATGCATCTAGCATAGTACACAAAGAGTATGCTAATTGGAGACACCTAAATGTATAATCAATAATTAAAAATAAATAAAAACATAAGAAAAGACTAAACATAATACTAAATTATAATAACAAAAACTAATGAAATAAGATCTATTTAGAAATCTTACCAGGATGAAGGTCCTTTCCTCATTGTGGCTTTACCCTTCAAGCTGCCAGACGACATGGATGATCCATCTGCACGCAAGAAGAAGTTGAGATAGTCTTCCAACACAAACAAGTACAGGTAGTCCTGGGATGAGCTGGTGCTAAATTCCTACATTAGTAAGAGGTTGATACATCATCATCATCATCATCATTATCATCACAAAGACAATCACAGCAAAAACATAAAACATTAACAACAGCAACTACAACCTGTCATTAACAAATACAAACTACAAATCAGAACTAAAGCTAAAATTATGCACCATTTAATCCATTTATGCCCTAACCACTCCAAGTTAATTTTAACAGGAGTCGACATATTTGTGTCTGGCTTTATACATGTAAACATGCATGCATTTTTATCTCTTATTGCCATTAAAATTAATAATGTAATAATTACCATTAATCCTTGTCTCACCAAGTGTCACAAAGGTCGTTCATTGTACTTTAGTCCAGCTTTTCTACCCAAACTCAGTTATGAATTGACGTACAATAGAACGGTTTTCAATTGCGTTTTGAAAGCACTTCCTATATGTTTTGGTTTTGCGCTATGATGCTCTGAGATTGGCTGACAAAACTTGTGCCACTTTCTCAGGCAATGAGAAAAAGAACCATGACTAAAGCAACTCGCTTGTATGCGTTTTTGAATTTTCTGCACTTGGCGACGTTTCATATATTTGCTTTGAGTTCTGATTGGTTCATTGCATTGTTTCCTTTTGATGTGGTTGGCCAGAGTAAGTTCTTTGATCTCGGTTTTAAAGTGCACCTAACCCCCAAATTTTTGTTTTTCGCTTAAATAGATCTTTGCACCTGTTTGAAACGCATTGAGCCTTTTTTCAACCAAATCTTGACTTTTTATAGGCTGTAAAAGTTACGAATCTAGCCATCATCTGTTCCATGATGAGCTAGTAAGGGGCATGGGTCTGTTCCTTACATGACGTCACAAACTGCTTTGCAAGCATTTTCACAAAGAATTAATATTTACTAGCTTGGTCATGGGACAGATAATGGCTAGATTTCGTAACTTTTACAGCCTATAAAAAGTCAAGATTTGGTTGAAAAAGGCACCAGATAGCGCAATATGTTTCGCACAGGTGCAAAGATTTATTTAAGAGAAAAAAATTTGGGGGTTAGGTGCACTTTAACATTTCACTGAAAACCACTCTGTCATGGTAATCATTATAAGTCAAAACACTTACCCTATTGGCGTGTTGATGCACAATGTAGTAGGCAAAATGAAACATGTAATATTCAAAGGTATCTCATACAAGTTAAGCAACTTTGAAATTATAAAATGATATTTAACCCCACTATATCCAAATCAATTTTTTTCTCATACTGTTCGTTTGGAATGTTGATGAAAGAGCAAGAAATATCTACTCATCAATGATCCCTTGGTGCAGGAAGGGAGCTTCTGCTTCCTGCACATAACTCCATAATTTGTGTAAATTAACTATTTTAGATCATCATTTTCAAATACCTCAACGAACCCCAGGAAACGTTTAATGGTACTTAACTCATCAGCATGAAGCAACAGCACCGCAAAGGATTATTTTACTTATCGTACTCCCACGTCTAATGTCGTTAGGATGCTTAGGTATGTCACAGTATTACTCCCATACTAAGTAAGTTTGACAAGTTCAATGGTTGACTGGAATCCATTTGACCACCTGAGAAACAATAGCAGCAACCGGAACTTGAATTGCTGACTTTCATAAAAAGCCTGAAGAGTAACGTCTAACCACAGAACAAGGGTTTCATTAAGGATCAGGCACCGGGCAATTTGACCGTCTGTGAACATGACTTTGCCCAGCTGCTTTTAACTGGTCTGACTTTTTCCATAAAAGAACATATCCAAGTTAACTACCCTGCCCAGGTGTACTAAGCTTTTGTCCACCTGTTCAAAATCTTGACCAAACCCCTAATGGGGCATCCATGAAAGGACGGTTATTTGATAACAGTTTAAAAGGATACTTAGTAACACTGCATTGACAGTTTCACCAGGACCTCTGATTGGCACTTTATTGTGATACAAAACTGGAACAATGCCCTCTGATAACGAATTTTGTGTTGGCAACTGTGCACATGAATGAAAATAAAGAACACAGTAGCGTGAGACATAAGTTGACTTTCTAGTTTAGATTTGCTTTTAATGCCCAGATTAGGAACAATAAATTATCTGCATTGTCACAGATTTGAACATTGCTTCTTCTACAATGTCACTAAAATGTACCCGGCAAGGAAACATATTTCACAAAGTGTTAACAGTCTGTAAAGGAAGAATGTCTTTGACTGGACTAAATATATAACAATGTTTTTTTTTACCAAAAGACCTCAAGGATAAAAAAAAGTTAGTGTAAATTATGCAGCAATAAATATTATTGTTCAACTACAGAACACCATGATCTGAGCTCCAAGGCGCTCATTCAAAGGTTTTTTGTGTGTTGCAGATTTAACTGGAATTTTGGAAGTGTTGGTTTTGGCAGATAGAGGAAAACTGGAGAACCTGGAGATAAACCCTAACACAACCTACAAATGGCGGCAACTCCAGGAATCATAGCCAGACCACACTGTTGGGAGGCGTTGTGAGTTCACCACTGCACCATCCCTGCTCCCCCTCCCCCCTCCACATCCTCTTCAAATAAAATAATAAAGGAGAAATATCTAACTTACTGGAAGACAACTAATGAAAAACTCATATCTGTGTTGGTCATCTGCTTGCAGTAAGTCAATCAGCTTGAAAACTGTACCACCAGGAGATAGAAATCTCCGAACTATGGCAAATTCTCTGCTGTCACGAGAGAGGGTTTTAAGGCCCCAGTCTGTACTGCCTGAATAACCAAAAATGTTGCTCAGGAGCTGCGGAAAGAACCCATGTAGATTCTAAAAAAAACAAAATTTAAAATACAAATTAAGACAAAGAAGATATCCTCTGTGTATCCAACTTTACATAGAGTTTAAAGAAACACAAGAAAAAACTTTGGGGAAACAAAAGCTGTTGTTGACACTTGATTCACACACAAGTGTCAGTTTCCAATGCTGTTTTGAGTTTCCCTACAAGCATTTATATTAATTCCAAAGAAACACAGATATTTACATTATCAACATTATGATCGAAGGATTGAGGGTTAGATAATTAACATTCTTATTACCTGTGTAGAAGAACCTTCTATCAACTTTTCTATCTCTTCACATCTCTGATATAGGGGCTTTTGTAGAGCCTCTCTTGTTTTGCTCTGGATGAAACACATTGAGAAAAATTTGTCACTGCCTTTTAAATTATGATTATTATTATTATTATTATTATAGGAATCAACTTGATTGGTGTTCAATTCCTGAACTGCACACTAGGGTTATTGAATGATCTTTGCGGGCATTCGTGAGCATACGAGCACTGAATTTTTTTTGCGAGCACGAGCAGTGATTAAATTTGTCTTGCGAGAATAGAGCACTTTAGAAAATACAGCTGGTGAGCAGAAAAGCCTACAAAGCAAGATTTACCACATTTCAAGCAATCAAGCAAACTTTAACGAGAATCCAAGCGTGTGAGCATTTTCGAAAATTTTACGAGCACAAGCAAGCGAGCACACATTTAATTTTTGCAAGCAAATCGAACAAAGGCCAAATTTTGCGAGCACTAGAACATTTCAAGGGACCATTTGATACCCCTCACACTGGGTGGGCATAATTTACAATCCATAATAAATGTATGGTCTGTCAGACCAGATTAGTTAATGCTGTACATCCTAAATTTAGAAATTTCTTTGCACCAAACCCCTGCCATCAGCACACTCCCTCTTGAAATGGCCCACATCAACCAACTTCCCCCTTCAAACAAACAATTGTCCCTCCTCACCTCCCTGTATTTAGTCAACCTATTTGCTTTAGTTTCCTGCAAACATCTGTTACAGTGCGGAACCATAGATATTTTAAAAACCACAATCTTCCGCACTTTGGGGACAGCTTATTCTGGGCAAGGGATCAAAGCTTGCTTTAATCCGCCCAGAGATTTGGTAAGTTGTACGGGAGACGGGGAGATTAGTGCCACTTATTATTATGCATCAGTTAATTCCAGGGCATTTGGCCAAATAAACGCTTCATGAAAAGTATTATGAAACCAAGAACATTTGAATTTGACGTCTGTTATGGAAACGTGGACTGGACTTCCGTTCAATGGTTTGATGATTTGATCTGTCAGAAATAAGTGTTTGGATCTTGTGATTACTAGAGTAAATAACATTCTCTTTGAGAGAACGAGACTGGGAAAGATTTCCGCACAGCCCTATACCTTAATTATACATGCATCACTTTCATACTAAACTTAACCCTCTTCAAAATCGGCAAGCGTGACTAGAGTTTGAGTCGCAAAATGTATACATAATTAATGCATGAGGCTCTGCGGAAATCTTGCCCAAGATTGCGGGAAGTTGGAAACTAATATACATTATTATGATTTTTAAGGGCAATTATTTTACCGTGAAGTCGACATTCATGCTTATCGTAATCCCCAGAGCTTTCTAAGCATAAAATGGCGGCCCGTTGGAGGTTAGGGACTTTTTGTGTAGTCTTACTTGAACAGAATAACGATGCACCCGGAAACTTGATCATGTGACCAGAACCAGGCCTCCCGTGCGCCCCTCCCCTCAAATACCACTTCAGCGCCGGGCAGATGTGCAGTTCGTGAATATTTTCCAGGTTTTTCGTTTCGAAATTCAAAAAAATAAGCAAAAAAACCTCACGAGAATATTCATAAAGAGCTCCTTACTGAAGCAGGTATGGCTTTTGTAAGAAAATCGCATTTTCGGCATGTTTTTGGATCAGCAGCAAAGAAAGACCAATGCTACGAGGGGTTCACTGTATCGAAGAATTCCGTGGAGTCGCCGTACTGTGCTGTTAACCCCAAATTTGTTGCTATTATCGTTGCTTCAGCTGGTGGTGGCGCTTTCTTGGTTTTGCGACATGATGAGGTAAGCTGCTTGTTTTACGGGTATCTTCAAATTAGCCAGTAAATCAGTGCACATGTTGATGAGTTTATGCAAATATGTGTGTTTTGGCCATGATCGATATATGGGAGACCACGAAATGTTGGATATAACTTCTTATAGTGGTTTCAGCAAAAAGCACATTTCAGTCTTTCTATCTGGTATTTCCGGGTGACGAGGAAATTACGAAGGAGGGTGTAACCATGAACTTGAACAAATATGGGCTATGGTGTGTGACAGATTTGCAAAAACATTTACAACGTTTCAAGTTTTGATGACATTTATTTTATTTGAGACGTTTCTAAGCAGTTTCTTACAGTAGAGATTTAGAATTAAGTGTACCTCAAAGGGCAAATGGCAGAAATTATCACATGACCACGCTTGTCCTACATTTTCCACTTGCTGTTTTATGTTTCTTTGCAAAAATTGAGTAGTTTTGCATTACCATAAAAGGTCAGAATTATTTTGCACTTTCTCATCTATGCACTCATTTTTTCAAGAAAACATCAATGTGTTTGCCGTAGACTTAGATTCTAAATCTCTATTATCTTTCGCATGACATGAGGAAGAAACACAACCTTACTGGTGAGGTTATTGTGATTTTCCTAGAAGTTTAGCTTACTACAGTAACCTTATTAATTTGTTTACCCTGTTACAAGTAACATTAGGTGCGGTTACACCAACCATTTTACCCTTGGGAAAATCGCTCTTGCCCACGGGGAAGCAACTTTTTGTGTGTAACCCACATTCCCAGAGTGAAATTGCCTTGGGGAAATTTCCATGGATACGTCAAAAAGAACAAAAGAATTTCCCATGACAGTTCTAGAGGTAAGGTCTATGTGTTAAGGAGAACCCAAAGCGGCTCAACCTATCACGAGAAAGTGAAATGTGCGAAACGCCAGAAATCACGTGTTGTTTACGTGCTGTGAAGACAGTGAAGTTCATCTTGGCGCCAAATCCTACCCGCTACTGCGTTTGGCTTGTCGACAGGGAAAGCCTCTCGCATCCTGGTGTTTTGACGTTCCAGGTTTGGGCCTACAAGCTGGCAGATAAATTCAAAAGTGCGTCGAGACACGCCAAAGTTCTCTCTCCACCAGTGGTCCAAATTCCTTTCGTTCAAAAGTTGATGAAACCAATTTTGTGGTCGCGGAAACGCCCAAGCTCGTCTACGTTGGCGAACAACAATTCGACGTCTTCTTAAATAAAAAAGTAAAAAGTGCAAACTCTGAAAAAACGGCAGTTGTTGTCGGCGTTGACGTTCTCTTCTTAAAGTAATTTGCTGAACCACTAAACCTATTTGAAGTGGAAGTTGTAAGAAAAGCAGCGGAATTACTGAAAACATTTCACGGTTCGTGTCATCCATGTTTGCATTTATCAGTGTTTCCTGCCAAATCGTGTAAAGCTTTACTGTTCCCCTCGGGCAATTTATCAGCGTGTAACCGCAAGTACGTAATCGATCAAAACCAAGAGTAAACCAACCCAAGCTATTTACCCGAGTGGAGCTTTGGGGAAGAGCTGTAGTGTAACCGCACCTAATAGAAGATTTTGGTAATTATTTAAAGAGATCAGTGTAAAAAGGTGACATATGTTGCCGAAGTAATTTTACAATAACTGTCAAAATTCCGGTGCAGTGATTGGCTCGTAGCTATTGTCTATAGGAGTGTAGACAGTAAGAGTTTCCTCAGATATAACATGCGCAATTTGTCAACAGAAAAAAAAGCCAATTTTGCTCATACTTTTCCATGTCTGTACTCTTAGAGACCATTAAATGACGCCATAAAATGTTAAAAACTTGGTAGTGAAACACTTGAGCTGTGAACATTTTTTAAAACGTCATTTTATGGTCTATAAGAGTATAAATGAAAGACAACTGTTGTTGCTTTGTTTAGTTTGCAGGGTTCAACAGTGTTGTGCATAAAACATTAGCCATTTTACGGTTGTGTGGTTAGTGACCTGACCTTTGACTGGAAGCAAGACTAGTTGACTTTGTTTTAATATACATGTAAGCAAACTAGTTAGCATAAAAATGGCATGATCTACATATGAAAAGCAGTGAGGTTTGTATCAAAACAAGGTCAACTCCATCCTCGTTTCTTCTTATAGGCCAGGCCACTAAGTGCACAATGGTAAAACAGGCTATTATTCCAGTGTGTGTTGGGTATGTGATGATAGATAGCCAATGAGGCATGTATGATATTGCAGTATCCAATGATCCAGTTATTGAAGCTTAATTACTGTATCTCTGATATATGAATTGTTTTCTGGTTTTTAACAGTAACCAATTTGAACCCACTTGCATCAACTCCTATAAAAACCCAGGGTTCTCAGTTGAACCCGTAACCCTTAACACCTGTCAAGGTTGTAACTAGTAAGTGTTACAGCTGTAAAAGCGCCTTGATCAGTAGGCCCATAGGGTCCAAGCTACGGCCATTTACTTCAATGTTATAGCTGAAAATAGCACGGCAAATGCTGTGCAAAACCCTATTGAGAACCCTGAAAACCATTCCTGAAAATTCTGTTTGAGTAATTTTGTATTACTCCTGTTGGATCTGTGTAGAGTGATCAAATCAAGAAGATTCTAGTTCTGTAAATAATACTGTGGTACAAGGTAGAGTCCAACAGTTCAAAATTGTCATGCTCACTGAAGAACTGGGAAACTGGGGGAAAATATTGTCTCAGTGTTATTTATACATAATTCAAAACCTGAGCAACAGGGTACTTAAAGTGTGTATGAAGTAAAAAATTTCTTGTTCTAACATGATAGTTTATTATCTTCTGATTCTTAATATGTAGTTTTTAGGTGGTAAAACATTCACAACGCGGAATAAATCGAACCGAAAGTCTTAAATTTGGCGCCTAAAAGTGTCTCCATCTTGCGCGCGGCCAAAACCATCGTATTACAAAGCTGTGATCTAGGAAATACTTCAGAAGTAAGAAGTAAACAACTCTTTGAGGCATTTGCTACGTCATCAGTATTGTCCTGAGCAAAGACTCATTCCAAGTCAACGGGACACGGTTAAGTAAATTTTGAGGTTTTTTGGAGGGTGAAAGATGTCAGTTTTATTTGATTTTGTCAAATTTCTTTTGTCATCTCATAATCAGGACACAACAAGCTTCAAAATTACAAAAAAAATTATCTCATAGGCACTTGAAAATGTGATTAGCAACAGTGTCATGCAGATAGCTCCTTTTTCATGTGAATCACATTCTAGCAGACAATCATGATACTGGGTGCATTTCATATTAATTCAAATGTCAATCCCAAACTTTGCATATGTAAACCTCCTTTGAATTGCTCCATTAAAGTGCACCAAAAAAAACTGCCCTTGGACTCTGCTTCTGCTTTACTCTAGGTGGGTCGCCTTGATCCTGAGCATGGGCGTGTGAGTGGACACAAGCAAGATGTCCTGGATGTGGCTTGGAATCCTTTTAATGATAATATGATAGCTTCCTCCTCAGAGGACACCACTGTGAAAATCTGGGAGATTCCAGACGAGGGTCTCAGCAAAACGAATCTAGACTTGCCATTATTAACTCTGGAAGGTTGCCACCAACGGAAGGCTCATCAAATCCTATGGCATCCTGTGGCAAACAACATCCTTCTAAGTGCCAGTTATGACCCGTTAATTGTTATCTGGAACTTGGAGACTGGAGAGGCTGCCATAGAAATCGACTGTCACCCAGATCTGATCTTCAGCATCGACTGGAATACCAATGGAAGTCTTATTGCAACCACTTGCAAAGACAAAAAGATCAGAGTTATTGATGCGCGGACCGGAAAAGTAACTTGTGTGGGTATAACTTGCTGCTTTTAAGTAACAGATCAAATATGGATTTTATGTACTCACGTAATAGATCAACCACAAGGAGGGGTGTTTCATCCGATTTCCAAACATTGAGAAGTGGGTGAGAGAAAACAAGGCTCAGCCAAGTTTTTTAAATCAACTTTGAGGTGTTTGGAAATCTGATGAAACACTCTTCCTGTTTGATATAGCTTCTCAAACCATTAATAATTCTTGGAGAAATTCAAAGCCAAAGTTCAGCAAATTAGATCATACAGTCGAACCTCCCATAACCGACCATCCATAATTTCAAGGATATGTGGTCGCTTACCAGAGGTCAGACCACAGGGGGTCTAAATTTCGGGTAATTTACATATGGTAATTGCTGAGACCTAAGCCTTTTGCCAGTGCTTATCGAAACCCATAGTAATGACTTTTCTTAGCTACAAGTATATTAAGACTGGTCCAAAACTATTCTAGGAAAAAAATCTTAGGATCTATGGTGATTATTGTTTGTATCTCACAAATAACTTAATACAGCGAATGAGACAATTCTTGTGAAAGAAACTTGACTCTTTTATTACTCCAGGTGGCGCTGTCTAAATTTTCAGGGCCTGACGGAACGTTCAAGCAAAAAGTTAACAACTCTTTTATAAAAAAAAAAAAAAAAAAAATTCCTCCACAAAACCTTGAATTTGGATGTGAAGAAATGTACCAAAATAGTATAATGCATGCACAGGGTTTTTTTTCCTTGTTAAATCCTATTATTTAGTGACATTCTTGTTGCTGTTGCTGTGGTAGCTTCTTAAACTCCCAAATTATTCATAAGTGCAGTGTAAAACTTGATGCAGACTCGAGGCAGTCAGTCGGCACATATCCAAACCCAACTATTCTCAGTACAAAATCTAACATTCAAAGAAATATGTGGTTATCAGATTCTCATGGTGTGCTATACTTTCCAGGAAGCAAGCGGCCATGAAGGAGCCAAACCCCAGAGGGTGGCGTTTTGTGGAGATCTCAATTTCTTGTTTACATGTGGCTTCTCAAGGATGAGTGCACGACAGTATGCAGTCTGGAATGCGGTTAGTTTAATGTAACTCTAAAACTTCTGTGATATGCCAGTTCACTTTTGGTAGGTCACCACACATGAACACTAACTATTTCTAAACTCTATTGCGAGGTCACGTCCTACAACAGAGCTCTCAGTCATAGTCTTGGCTATATGTGAATGCTGTACAGGTATATGATGTGTGGTCTTTGTTAAATATTGTTTGTGAATGTAGGAACAAGCGGCAACATTTTTATCAAGTTGAGTTGTATTCCTGATAGCATGAATCATCAAAGGCCGAATATACGTTTTGGGGCTGTTATGGAAGAACAAACGCTGGAGAATTTCGTGGAGGCTGACAAGAGACGTTCCTTTCAAAAGCAATATTTTTCGTGATATTCTCTCCCAAATCTGAGTAACTTACAGGGTTTTCAAAATGAAAAAAAGGACCAGGAGGAAATGTGAAAGTAGCCGGAGGACAATTGCACCGCGTTAGCGGTGCGGTGTGGCGAAAGCCGCACAGGGGAGGGTGCGGTAGGGGGTACGCCCCTGCTGGGGGGGGGGGGGTCACGGCAAATTTTTAAATTTTGCATACCCAGAAATACATTCTGGTGCATTTTCAGGGCAAAAAAAGTGTTTGTTTGGAGGTCATTGTAAACTGACTTTCTTACAGGAAGCGATGTACGAGCTCAAATGTACGGCCTGTGCTCGCAAGTGCCACGTGTATAATTCGCCTACCGGCAAGATGAGAAGGGTAAAAGCAGGCGTCAAATGACAGAAACTTTGCAGAACCTCAATTAGTTTCCGGTTCATATTAAATGTCGTTGAAACAACCCAAAGACAACACTGGATAGTAGTTAATGAACATGAAGAAGATGTATATAACTAGTAATTATAACAATTGGAATTAAAATCTGGGCAAAAATATCCACGTCCGTAATCAGCTACGTTATTGACATAAATTTATACTTTGGAGACAAAAAGTACCCGGCGCAAATGCTAGAAGTAGCCGGTGACTTGCGTCGGGCGTCGGGTGATTTTGAAAACCCTGACTTATCTGTATTCCTGTTTTCATCTTACAGAGTACTTTGGAAAATTTAGCCTTAGAGGAGATTGACCAGTCGAATGCTGTCCTCTTTATTCACTATGATCCTGGCACTAAGATGGTTTACTTAGCTGGCAAGGTGAGGAGCTTGGTGCACACAAATTATTTTCCACAGTAGGAAGAGTTATACAACCATAACAAGGCATATGACAGCAACAACAATAATGATGATGATGATGACAATGGCAAACAATGAATGTTAAATAAGGAAAAGGGCGAGTCCAAGAATAGAAATCATTGCAGAACCAGGTTTTGGTTTATGCAAGATTGAATGAAGAAGATACAATATTTCAACTCTATTCCAGAGTCATAATCATGTCATGTCATAAGGGTGTTACACTGCCACTAGTGTTCCGTTTCCTTGGACTCTGTCTTTTCGTTTTTAAAAGTAATTCTAAGAACAGGTAATGTGGTATGTTCAAGCTTGAGAATGCCAAATGTTACATTTTCTTTTTTCTGATTGCAATCTAGTATATTGATTAATTCTATTTCCTTGCTTTGGTGCTACGTCTGATTGATTGATAGTCACTCTGCTTTCTGTGTTTACAGGGTGATAGTATCATCAGGTACTATGAGTTAGTCTCAGAATCGCCCTATTGTCACTGGTTAACAAACTACAGTGCCAATACTCCACAGCGAGGAGTCTGCTTCATGCCAAAACGTGGCTGTGATGTCACTATCAATGAAGTGGCAAAATGCTACAAACTCGTTGCTAAGGGATATTGTGAGCCAATCAGTTTTACAGTCCCAAGAAAGGTGTGTTTATCTGAATTTACATTTTTGTATTTTTTTTATATTAAGGTATTGAGAGTCACTAGGGTGGTTGATCTGTAAGTGCTTTACTATCATGTTACACTTGCTCAACGAATTCAAGTGATTGATTGATTGATTAGTTGACTCATTGAGTCCCTTACTCAAATCCTGGGTCATAATAAAAAGCTAACATCATTATTGAATAGTTTTTGGGGAGGCTGTAAAAAAAACCCAGGCAATTATTCAGTAACAAAAAGATGGAAACGTTTTTGCCTTCCTCCACACCTCATTTCAAAGGATGACCTGATGTTAATTTCAGCCCATTACATTACATTACATGTAGTGGGCAATAATCCAAGAAGATGTGTTTGCAATTACAACCTTTGCTGAGAATTCTGGTCTGGCTCAAGCTAAGCAGGCTGGAACATCCATCTCAGCCAAACAGGCCGAAAAATCTCATGCAATTGCTGCGACATCTCAGACCAAGCACAAACTAAACTGGAAAACCAAATGTCTGAGGCCAGTCCTTTCCTATGCAATTTGAATCGTGCCCTTCATCACCTTGTAGATTCATCAGTTGATCTTGTGATTGCTACAGAATCCCGCCCTCCCAATTGCCATGTAATCACGCCCAAGGGCAATGGAGGAACGCTAAGTTGTTTAAAGATTGTAGCTTGTCAGCCTTCTATGAGCCTGGGGAGCTTGTGACACTGTTTGGAGGAAAGCAAAGTTTTGGTGGCAGAGCTACAACAATGAAAATAGAATATAACTTACCTCTAGTTTTTATCATGATGTTATTTACTGTTTAGAGGTAAACTTGTTGTTCAGAATTTCAGGCTTCTTTTTGTCATTACTTTGTGCTTTCATCAATATGCTAGTTATGGGCATTAACATTTCTGCACTGGAAAAAAAGCAACTCCTGTTAATTGTATGTAAGGTAAAAAAAAAAAACGTAAAAGTGACTGTAACAAAAGGTAAATCAAGGGATTTGTTCTTTCCAAGGCTTTAGCTAAAATCTTCAAATAAGTGTTGTTGAAGACTTATTTGTTGTCAAATAAAGAGTCCTGAATTGCCTGTTTTTTGCAGTCTGAACTTTTCCAGGAGGACCTGTTTCCTGACGCTCCAGGAGATGAGCCATCTCTAACAGCTGAAGAGTGGACGGAGGGAAAAAATGCTGACCCCAAACTGGTATCACTCAGGCCAGAAGCTGGGGGACAATCAAAGACTACAAAGAAGCCAAAGAAGGGACTTGCAGCGCTTGGAAAGAAAGCACCCAAGAAAACAGCACAGGCTGACGATGAAGAAGTAAGTCATTCCTCAAGCTTCCTTAGAAGGACACACTAAATGAAAAACATTCCAACTCACAAAGGCCTTTTCACTTCACTGAACTTGCTTGGTTTGGTTGGTTGAATTTTTAGGTTCCACATTGAGTGTTACAGAAATTTTTTTTGCAATAGGTTCTTAATCCTCAATTGTAAGCCCCCAAATGAATTGTGGTACAGGGAGTACGGTAAGGTCCTTTATCGTGAGTGAGAAAGCCTTCAAAAAGGCAAGTCCTTCTAATTAATTTGCTTGCTTCCATGAGATGGACTGTCAAGGAAACCAACTCGAATTAGTTGGTTTCTGTAAGCAATCGTGTAGTCAACCTCATTCCCAAGACCCTGGGGACGAGGTTGTCGTGTAGTCACTCTTAAGATTTGGACACATGTCCCTTGGTGTGCACTGCATAAGATGCACGTTGCAGACACAGATGAATAACACGTTTTTATTGGTTCGTTTTGACAGTTAACTTCCTTTATTGCAGACAACCCCGGGACTGCGAGTCAGTATCCTTAATAGCGAGAGTCCGTAATAGTGGGGATTTATTTCAGTCAAGCGTCTGTAATTTATTTTTGCTGGGGATTAAGCTGCTGTCCGTATCATCGGGGTGTCGGTAATAGCGAGATGTCTGCAAGGCGAGAGTTGACTGTATTTTGTAGTGGGACAGTTTGCAAGATCGGTGCACATGATGTGACAATGAAAATTTGGGCCACTTTGTCCCCGCTCCAGAAGCGCAAATTCAAACCTGTTGAATTTCATGTAACATAACGGGGAACACAATTTTGTCGGTGCAAAATAATTTTTTTTATAAAGTGGGCCGTTAGTCCCCTCAACATGTTCTCTAGCTTGTCCTGGCCTTAAAAAAAAATTAATTGGCAGACCATTGCAACCTGTATTGTCAATGAATGAAGTCGTAATGTGTTGCTATTTTTTTATTTAACAGGATCTCACCGAGGTGATAAAGAAATTAAAATTGCAGGTGGATGCCCAAGACAAGCGAATCAAAGTTCTGGAGGAGAAAATGGAGAAGTTATAAGCATGCTCTGTAAAGGAATAATAGGCAAAAAAAGAGGTTCATCACGCAATTGATGTGAACCAGTACAGCTTTGAAATGTTCTTAGTTTTAAGTGACTATTCAAAAAAGTTTATTAGATAAGCTTGCGAATTGTATTTTTCCAACCTTAATTTGTATTAAAAGGACTGTTAATGATGCTGGCAGAGTACTTGTTTTATCAATTCAAGATTCCTTTTGGTTGCACAAACTTGAAACAACAACAAACTTTATTACCCCCAGATAGTTTACAGAGAGGATTTTTAAAATATGTAAAACACAAAAGATGGGTACTGGCTTAGAGTTAAAAATGCCAGGCGTCCAGTTTACAGAAAAGATATTTTACACAAACAAATATAGACACATGCAAAAATACGAAGAAGCAGAGTACCATTAAATTGTAAAAGGAAATCATTATTGAATTGCAAAACACCTTTTTTTTTATTTTTTGGAAAATCCTTGTTGCCCTAACTGGCTTCTCACTTGCCTGTAACAGGTCAAGACGTACCGTGACACAAACTGCGGAATATCCCCTAGTTTTAAAACTCGAGTCATTTGAATGAAACAAAAGGTTTCATGGGAAAATTTGAAGACCGAAGAGAGTTTTGCTGTTGCAACAGACAAGGGTATAGTTGTCAACAGACAAGGGCATACTTGTCGAAAGAAGTGCTCCAAAATAGACACGCACAGTATGCATGTTTTCAGTCAAAATGTGACATGTACTTCCAGTGAAAACATCTCGAGGATAACATTAGAGGTAGAGTTTATAGTAATAGGATGAAAGAAAGGCTAAATGAATACAAAAATCAACACTAGAAAAACGATATAAAACAAAAAAAGAAAAACGAAATTAGAGTATAGTATTAAGATGAAAATTAGGCGAAACTTATGCACTCAAAAAATGATAAAAAAAACACGACGGAAATTAGACTAAACTAATACAAACACTCCAAAATGGCGACGAAAAGCCGAAAATTATAGGGCATAGAATCAGGATAAAATTTGGCTAATCCAATACCGAGATCAACATCACTCCAAAGAAGTGACAAGCCGAAAATTAGAGTTCAGTACAGTCGAACCTCTTTATTACGGACACCAAAAGGACAGGAATAAGTGTCCGCATTATAGAGGTGTCCATTTTAGAGAGGTACGCTTTATATGGATTTCGGTCTCTCAGGAACCAAGTGAACTGTCCGTAATAGAGAGGTGTCCGTATCAAAGAGGTGTCTCTAAGGAGAGGTTCCACTTTATTACGATGAAAATTTGACAAAATTATCACTCCAAAAAAGCGACAAAAAGAAAAACATTAAAGTGTGATTCGGACTAAAATTAGGCTGAAGTAATAGAAACAGAACTCTAAAAAAAAAGCCACAAAAAGGTGTGAATAGTAATAGATGAAAATTAGGCTTAATTTATACCAACAACACCATCACTCCAAAAAAACGCGAGAAAAAGCCGAAAAAAAGAGTGTAAGATATTAGGATGAAAATTACGCTAGCACTAATCCCAACACAACCATCACTCCAAAAAAGCCGAAAATTATACTGTATAATATAAGGATGAAAATTAGGCAAAACTTTTACGCTAAAACGCCACTCAAAAAAGGCAAATAATTATAGCGCATGGTATGAACATAAAAATTATGATTAACTAAAATCACTCCCAAAAAAAAACGACAAAAAGCCAAAAGTAGAGTGTATAGTTTTTACGATTAAAACAAGGCAAAATTAATACCAACAGCACCGTCACTCTTAAAAAGTGACAAAAATACTAAAATTAGAGTGTATGATATTAGGATGAAAGGTAGGTTAAACATATACAAACACCACAAGCAGTCCAAAATGACGACGAAAAGCCGAAAATTATAGTGTATAGTATTACGTTGAAAATTATGCTACATTATACCAATACCACCATCACTCTAAAAAAACCGAGAAAAAAGAAGAAAATTAGAGTGTATAGTATTCGGAGGAAAATTACCCTTAACACTCGGTCCCTCATGAGGCATAAAACGTTTCTCAGGGGACGTTTACGGACACTCTCATTAGATTGGAAGCTTTCAAAAGAATATTTGTCGGGGGTCCAAAAATTGATTTTTTTACCAAGGGGTTACTCCAGGGTTTTGGGTCAAAAATGACCAAATTTTGAACTCTACCATTTTTCACTCATTTTTGTCCCTAGGGATCTAGGCGTGTCGTAAAACTCCCTTGCGAATCATTTTATACGAAACTAACACCCTAACAAAGAAATTTCTGTTAAACTCTCACCCTGACTGTCCTGACTTCATCTTTTGATGGCCATTTCTTTGTCCCTGGTCCCTTGGGAGGCCTAAGAACTGTCTCTGGGGACGTTTTCGGACACACGGATTCGTTTGGAAGCTTTTAAAAGAATATTTGTATTTCGTCCAAAAATCGACTTTTTTCCAAGGGGTAAGTCCATGGTTTCTGGCCAAAAATGACCAAATTTCCAAGTCGGCATTTTTCACTTGTTCATCTCCCTAGGGAATTCATCGTGTCGTAAAACTCACTGGGGAATCATTTTTCAGTGAAAATAACGCCCTGACAAAAAATGTTCTGTTTAACTCTCACCCTGACTTCATTGGGAGGCCTAAAAAGTGTCTCTGGGGACGTTTTCGGACACACTGATTCGATTGGAAGCTTTGAAAAGAATATTTGAATTTCGTCCAAAAATCGACTTTTATCCAAGGGGTAAGTCCATGGTTTTTGGCCAAAAAATGACCAAATTTTAAAGTCGGCATTTTTCACTTGTTTATCAACATATCGATCTCGGCGTGTCCTAAAACTCAATTAAGAGTCATTTTGAAGTGCAAATAACGCCCTTACAAAGAATTCTCTGTTTAACTTTCACCCTGATTTCATCTTTTGGGGGCCATTTCTTTGTCCCTGGTACATTGGGAGGCCTAAAAACTGTCTCTGGGGACGTTTTCGGACACACTGATTCGTTTGGAAGCTTTTAAAAGAATATTTGTATTTCGTCCAAAAATTGACTTTTTTCCAAGGAGTAAGTCCATAGTTTTTGGCCAAAAGTGGCCAAAATTTTGAAGTCGGCATTTTTCACTTGTTTATGTCCCTAGGAAATTCGGAGTGTCGTATAACTCACTTGAAAATCATATTTAAGAGAAAATAACACCCTGACAAAGAATGTTCTGTTTAGCTATCACCCTGACTTCATCTTTAGTGGGCCATTCTTTGTCCCTGGTCTACTGGGAGGCCTAACAAGTGTCTCTAAGGACCCTTTCGGACACATTAATTCGATTGGAAGCTTTTAAAATAATATTTGTATTTCGTCCCAAAATGGAATTTTTTCCAAGGGAAAAAATGGTTTTTTTCCATGGTTTTTGGCCAAAAATGAACAAATTTAAAAGTCATCATTTTTCACTTGTTTATGTCCCTAAGGATCTCGGCATGTCAAAAAACTCCCTTGGGAATCATTTTTAAGTTTAAATAACGCCATGACAAAGACATTTCTGTTTAACTCTCACCCTGACTTCACCTTTTGTGGGCTATTTCTTTGTCTTTGGTCCCTTGGGAGGCCTATGAAATGTCTCAGGGGACCTTTTTGGACACACTGTTTAGATTGGAAGCTTTCAAAAGAATATTTGCATTTCGTCCAAACATCGACTTTTTTCCAAGGGGTAAGTCCATGGTTTTTGGCCAAAAATGACCAAATTTTAAAGTCGGCATTTTCAACTTGTTTATGTCCCTAGGGATCTCGACGTGTCGAGAAACTCTCTAAAGAATAATTTTTAAGTGGGAATAACGCCATGACAAAGAATTTTCTGTTTAACTCTCACCCTGACTTCACCTTTTGTGGGCTATTTCTTTGTCTTTGGTCCCTTGGGAGGCCTATAAAATGTCTCAGGGGACCTTTTTGGCCTCACTGATTCCATTGGAAGTTTGAAAAGAATATTTGCATTTCGTCCAAACATCGACTTTTTTCCAAGGGGTAAGTCCATGGTTTTTGGCCAAAAATGACCAAATTTTGAAGTCTGTATTTTTCACTTGTTTATGTCCCTAGGGATCTCGACGTGTCGAGAAACTACCTAAGGAATCATTTTTAAGTTCAAATAACGCCATGACAAAGAATGTTCTGTTTAACTCTCACCCTGACTTCACCTTTTGTGGGCTAATTCTTTGTTTTTGGTCCCTTGAGAGGCCTATAAAATCTCTCAGGGGAACTCTTTGGACACACTGAGTCGATTGGAAGCTTTCAAAAGATTATTTGTATTTCCTCAAAAAAGCGACTTTTTTCCAAGGGGTAGGTCCATGGTTTTTGGCCAAAAATGATCAAATTTTGAAGTCGGCATTTTTCACTTCTTTACGTCCCTAAGGATCTCGGCGTGTCGAAAAACTCCCTTGGCAATCATTTTTTAGTTCAAATAACGCCATGACAAAGAAATTTCTGTTTAACTCTCACCCTGACTTCACCTTTTGTGGGCTATTTCTTTCTCTTTGGTCCATTGGGAGGACTAAAAACTGTCTCAGGGGACCTTTTTGGACACCCTGATTCGATTCGAAGCTTTCAAAAGAATATTTGTATATCGTCCAAAAATCGACTTTTTTCCAAGGGGTAAGTCCATTGTTTTTTGCCAAAAATGACCAAATCTCAAAGCCTGTATTTTTCACTTGTTTATGTCTCTAGGATCTCGACGCTTCGAGAAATTCCCATGCGAATCATTGTTAAGTTCAAATAACGCCATGACAAAGAATTTTCTGTTTAACTCTCACCCTGACTTTACCTCTCGTGGGCTATTTCTTTGTCTTTTGTCCCTTGGGAGGCCTATAAAATGTCTCAGGGGACCTTTTTGGACACACTGATTCCATTGGAAGTTTGAAAAGAATATTTGTATTTCGTCGAAAAATCGACTTTTTTCCAAGGGGTAAGTCCATGGTTTTTGGCCAAAAATGACCAAATTTTGAAATCGGCATTTTTCACTTGTTTATGTCCCCAGGGATCTCGACGTGTCGAGAAACTCGCTTGGGAATCATTTTTAAGTTCAAATAACGCCATGACAAAGAATTTTCTGTTTAACTCTCTCCCTTACGTGACCTTTTGTGGGCTAATTCTTTGTTTTTGGTCCCTTGAGAGTCCTATAAAATGTCTCAGGCGACCTCTCTGGACACACTGATTCCATTGGAAGCTTTCAAAAGATTATTTGTATTTCCTCCAAAAATCGACTTTTTTCCAAGGGGTAGTAAGTCCATGGTTTTTGGCCAAAAATGACCAAATTTTGAAGTCGGCATTTTTCACTTGTTTATGTCCCTAGGGATCTCGACGTGTCGAGAAACTCGCTTAAGAATCATTTTTAAGTTCAAATAACGCCATGACAAAGAATTTTCTGTTTAACTCTCACCCTGACTTGACCTTTTGTGGGCTATTTCTTTGTCTTTGGTCTTTTGGGAGGCCTATAAACAGTATCAGGGGACCTTTTTGGACACACTGATTCGATTGGAAGCTTTCAAAAGAATATTTGCATTTCGTCCAAAGATCGACTTTTTTCCAAGGGGTAAGTCCATGATTTTTGGGCAAAAAATGACCAAATTTTGAAGTCGGCATTTTTCACTTGTTTATGTCCCTAGGGATCTCGACGTTTCAAGAAATTCCCTTGCAAATCATTGTTTAGTTCAAATAACGCCATGACAAAGAATTTTCTGTTTAACTCTCACCCTGACTTTACCTTTTGTGGGCTATTTCGTTGTCTTTTGTCCCTTGGGAGGCCTATAAAATGCCTCAGGAAACCTTTTTGGACACACTGTTTAGATTGGAAGCTTTCAAAAGAATATTTGTATTTCGTCAAAAAATCGACTTTTTTCCAAGGGGTAAGTCCATGGTTTTTGGCCAAAAATGACCAAATTTTGAAGTCGGCATTTTTCACTTCATAATGCTTCTAGGGATCTCTACGTGTCGAGAAACTCTCTTGGGAGTCATTTTTAAGTTCAAATAACGCCATGACAAAGAATTTTCTGTTTAAGTCTCACACTGACTTCACATTTTGTGGGCTATTTCTTTGTCTTTGGTCCCTTGGGAGGCCTATAAAATGTCTCAGGGGACCTTTTTGGACACACTGACTCCATTGGAAGCTTTCAAAAGAATATTTGTATTTCGTCTAAATATCGACTTTTTTTTCAAGGGGTAAGTCCATGGTTTTTGGCCAAAAATGACCAAATTTTGAAATCGGCATTTTTCACTTGTTGATGTCCCCAGGGATCTCGACGTGTCGAGAAACTCGCTTGGGAATCATTTTTAAGTTCAAATAACGCCATGACAAAGAATTTTCTGTTTAACTCTCTCCCTTACGTGACCTTTTGTGGGCTAATTCTTTGTTTTTGGTCCCTTGAGAGTCCTATAAAATGTCTCAGGCGACCTCTCTGGACACACTGATTCCATTGGAAGCTTTCAAAAGATTATTTGTATTTCCTCCAAAAATCGACTTTTTTCCAAGGGGTAGTAAGTCCATGGTTTTTGGTCATGACCAAATTTTGAAGTCTGTATTTTTCACTTGTTTATGTCCCTAGGGACATCGACTTTTTTCCAAGGGGTAAGTCCATGGTTTTTGGCCAAAAATGACCAAATTTTAAAGTCGGCATTTTCAACTTGTTTATGTCCCTAGGGATCTCGACGTGTCGAGAAACTCTCTAAAGAATAATTTTTAAGTGGGAATAACGCCATGACAAAGAATTTTCTGTTTAACTCTCACCCTGACTTCACCTTTTGTGGGCTATTTCTTTGTCTTTGGTCCCTTGGGAGGCCTATAAAATGTCTCAGGGGACCTTTTTGGCCTCACTGATTCCATTGGAAGTTTGAAAAGAATATTTGCATTTCGTCCAAACATCGACTTTTTTCCAAGGGGTAAGTCCATGGTTTTTGGCCAAAAATGACGCCATGACAAAGAATTGTGTTTTTAAATCTCACCCTGACTTCACCTTTAGTGGGGAATTTGTTTATGTTTGGTCTCTTGGGAGGCTTATAAAATGTCTCAGGGGACCTTTGTGGACACACTGATTCCATTGGAAGCTTTCAAAAGAATAGTTGTATTTTGTCCAAAAATGGAATTGTTTCCAAAGGGTAAGTCCATGGTTTTTGGCCAAAAATGACGAAATTTTGAAGTCGACATGTTACACTTGTTTATCTCCTTAGGGATCTCGACGTGTCGTAAAACTCACTTTGGAATCATATTTAAGTGCAAATAACGCCCTGACAAAGAATTTTCTGTTTAACTCTAACCCTGACTTCATCTTTTGTGGGCCATTTCTATATCCCTGGTCCATTGGGAGGCCTAAAAAGTGTCTGTGGGTTTGTTTATGGACACACTGTTTCGATTGGAAGCTTTCAAAAGAATAGCATTATTTCGTTCAAAAATGGACTTTTTTCAAAGGGGTAAGTCCATGTTTTTTTTTCCAAAAATGATTAAATTCTGAAGTCGACACTTTACACTTGTTTATCTCCGTAGGTATCTCGGCGTGTCGTAAAACTCACTTGGGAATCATTTTTAACTGCAAATAACGCCGTGACAAAAAAGTTTCTGTTTAACTGTCACCCTGACTTTATCTTTTGTGGGCCATTTCTTTGTCCCTGGACAATTGGGAGGTCTAAAAAGTGTCTCTGAGGACGTTTTCGGACAATACTGATTCGATTGGAAGCTTTTAAAAGGGTATTTGTATTTCGTCCAAAAATGGTCTTTTTTCAAAGGGGTAAGTCCATGGTTTTTGGCCAAAAATTACCAAATTTTGAAGTCGACACTCTATACTTGTTTATCTGCCTAGATATCTCGGTGTGTCGTAAAACTCACTTGGGAATCATTTTTAAGTGCAAATAACGCCATGACAAAGAATCTTCTGATTAACTCTTACGCTGACTTCATCTTTAAATTTTGAAGTCGACACTTTACACTTGTTTATGTCCCTAGGTATCTCTGTGTGCCTTAAAACTCACTTGGGAATCATTTTTAACTGCAAATAAAGCCCTGACAAAGAATTTTCTGTTTAACTGTCACCCTGACTTCATCTTTTGTGGGCCATTTCTTTGTCCCTGGTCCATTGGGAGGTCTAAAAAGTGTCTCAGGGGACGTGTTTTGACACAGTTATTCGATTGGAAGCTTTTAAAAGAATATTTGTATTTCGTCAAAAAATCGACTTCTTTCCAAGGGGTAAGTCCATGGTTTTTGGTCAAAAATGAGCAAATTTTGAAGTCGGCATATTTCACTTGTTTATGTCCCTAGGGATCTCGGCATGTCGAGAAACTCCCTTGGGAATCATTTTTAAATGCAAATAACGCAATGACAAAGAGTTTTCTTTTTAACTCTCGCCCTTAGTTCATCTTTTGTGGGCCATTTCTTTGTCCCCGGTCCATAGGGAGGCCCATTTTAAAAAGTGTCTCTGGGGACGTTTTCGGACACACTGATTCGATTTGAAGCTTTTAAAAGAATACTTGTATTTCGTCCAAAAATCGACTTCTTTTCAAGGGGTAAGTCCATGGTTTTTGGCCAAAAATTTTGTGGGCTATTTCTTTTTTCCCTAGTCCCTTTGGATGCCTAAAACGTGTCTTAAGGGACGTGTTCGGACAACACTTTTTCCATTGGAAGCTTTGAAAAGAATATCTGTATTACGTCCAAATATCGACTTTTTTCCAAGGGATAAGTCCATGGTTTTTGGCCAAAAATGACCACATTTTGAAGTCGTCATTTTTCACTTCTTGATGTCCCTAAGGTACTCGTCCTGTCGGAAAACTTCCTTGGGAATAATTTTTAGGTGCAAATAACGCCGTGACAAAGAATTTTCTGTTTAAGTCTCACCATGACTTCGTCTTTTGTGGGCTATTTCTTTGTCCCTGGTCCATTGGGAGGCCTAAAACGTGTCTCAAGGGAAAATTTTGCAGATCGGCGTTTTTCGCTTCTTTATTTCCCTAGGGTACTCAGCGTGTCGTAAAACACCCTTGAGAATCAGTTTAAAGTGGAAATAACGCCCTCACAAAGAATTTTGTGTTCAACTCTCATCCTGACTTCATCTTTTGTGGGCTATTTCATTGTCCCTGGTCTCTTGGGAGGCTTAAAACGTGTTTCAAGGGACGTTTGCGGACACATTGATTCGATTGAAATCTTTTAAAAGAATATTTGTATTTCGTCCAAAAAAATCCACTTTTGTTGTGAAGGGGTAGGACCATGGTTTTTGGCCAAAAATGACCAAATTTTGAAGTTGGCATTTTTCACTTGTGTATGTCTCTAGGGATGTTGTCGTGTAGTAAAACTCCCCTGTGAAGCATGTTTAAGTGGAAATAACGTCATGAGAAAGAATTTTATGTTGAACTCTCACCCTGGCTTCATCTTTTGTGGGCTATTTCTATGTCCCTGTCCCTGTCACTCTAGTGTTTGGGCCTTATTTTCATCCTAATAGTTTACCTTTAGTTTTTTTGGGGGGTCTAATTTTCGTCCTAATACTATACACTCGCATTTATTGCTTGCTTTTTCGAAAGCCGAAGAAAAAAACTAACCAAAGAAAAGGGATAATTACATGATCTTTTAAATGACAGAATGCTCTTTGGCCTCCAGTGAACGGCGCGATCATTTTCGTTTTCCAGAAAAGCAAAACGCACGTTCTACACTGGTTGATCTGCTGCTTTCTCGAAAGCCAAAGAAATAAAGTAATTAGGGAAACGTGTTTAGTTAGATGATCTTTTAATTGACAAAATGCTCTTTGCTGTGAAACGGAAGGATGACTTTTGTACTCTGCTTTCGGAAAAGACGTGCATCAACCCCCTCCGGATTTCAATAGAGGGGGACGATCGAAGGCTTTTATGGGTTTGAAATTTTCGATTCCGGGAATTTTTTGGGTAGGAAAATTTGGCAAGTGTTTTTTTGGGAGGCTTGTTTTAAGTAGGGATTTTTGGGGGTATTCAAAACAATCTGGAGATTCGTGGTATACGGTGCTCGCGTATCCCGGCTGTGTTGTTATTCTGCGTAATATTATTGTTGAAACAAAAGATGTTCTTGGGTGTCTCGAGTGTTGTTAGAATGACTACCAGATGCGGAAAAGATTATTTCAGATGGTATAATGAATAAACAAACACAAACATTCAATTTCTAATGTTTTTATTTTTTGTGTTATATTATTTAATGCTTTCTGAAAATTTTTAAGGCTCGGAAATTCTGCATCAGATTGTTTTGGGGTTAATTTTTGGTCCAGGGATTTTTTGGGGTTTTGTTTGAAGCCCTAGGGATTTTTTGGGGTTTTAATTTTTGCCCCCATTCGATCACCCCCGTCACTTAAAATCCGGAGTACCCCCCTCCTCCCCCCAGGGCATCAACCTGAGTCGAACGGGTATTTTATTTTTGGTTACGTTACGTTTAAATCATCGCCCGTTTCAACAGCTTAGAGCATGAGCCTGTACTTTCTCCTTTTCCCCGATTAATTTAACTTCTCTGAGTTCTAAAAAGACGTATACCTACCCCAGTCGAATGCGTATTTTATTTTTGGTTGCGTTCAAATCGTCGCCCATTTCAGAAGCAAAGAGTATTTTCTTACTTCTAAGAGCATGTACGTTTTCCTTTTCCCCGACTTCTCTGCTTTTTAAAAAGCCGTGCACCAACCCGAGTCGGACGTGAATTTATTTTTTTGTTGCGTTTAAGTCATCGTTTATTTCCGAACAGCAAAAAGCATTTTGTGAATTTTTAGAGCATGTACTCTCACCCTTTCGACAGATATTTGTTTATTCTTATCTCTTTTCCAAAATCACGTGCACCAACCAACCTAAAGCGAATCGCTCCTTGCAGCAGCCAATAGCTTTCTGTGACGTCTTTAATCCTGTACTTTTTCCTGTTCCCCGATTAATTTATCTTAGCTCTGCTTCTAAAAAGACGTGCACCAACCCGAGTCGAACGCGTATTTTAAGGAGGGGCTTAACGTAAACGCCATTTTACCGCACTTTACATGGCTTTAATGGAAATATCTCGTTCACGTTTCAAGCTATCCAAAAGCTCCATGTTCATCCCGCAAATCTATACTGTGGGGTGTTTTGTGAATTTTGGGGTGATTTTTGGGTATATTTGGGAGGAGATAGTTTTTCTAGAAGGATTGGTTAAATTAAGAGAAATAAGAAATATTGAAGAATTAGTGAAGTTTTAAAATAAGAATTTGTAGTTAATAATTAATAGACGGATACCAAGTTAGTCCACTAGCAACGTGAGGTGCTCTTGCGTGGGTATCAACTGTCTGTTAGTGTTCCAAAAATCATTTTCTTTCTTCTATCCCTTCCTAAAGCCACTTCAAATTTCATTCGAATTTAGGTTAAGTCCCCCCTTAAGTTTATATTTTTGGTTGCGTGCAAATCATCGACTATTTCAACAGCAAAGAGCATTTTGGAAGTACACCATAGTATGCATTCACCTTCTACTCGGATTACTTTATCCAGTCATTTTTTTTTAAAGCAGTGCGCCAACCTGCAAAGTACGTACTTTAAATGTTTTGGTTGGAGGAACATCAGCGGGAATTTCAACAGCAGGAAGCATTGTTGCGAATTCACAGAGCATGAAATTCTCAGCGGCGCCAATCGAATCAGTACAGTTGTAACTGGTGTTGTGCGTGCCTGGTTTTTCTTGTTGGCAAGAAAATTGTCCCACAGCTGAACAGTAACGAGCACTTCCTCCATTTTCAGCCTACAGTAAAAACCCGCGTGTAAGAACCCAGTGGATTAAGAACCTGCTGGCAGAAATTTGCCTTTGTAATACCCAAAAATATAAGAGCCTGTTTAGCCAAGCAGGATCAAACAGGTTCCTATATCAAACAGAAGAAAGATCCTCGCAGTTGCTACGCAACTTAACCAGTTGCAAAAAGAAAGCCTGAAAAAAATTCAGGGTTGAACGGGATTCGAACCCATGACCTCTGTGATGTCGGTGCAGTGCTCTACCAACTGAGCTATCAAGCCAACTGGGAGCTGGTCATATTGTGAGTTCGTAATATACCGTGAAAGATGAATAAATAAGTGTAAATATTTTGAACTGCGGATCATAGTTAATTGAAGGCAATGGTTATGATGACAAACTTCTTTGTTATATGTTTTTGTTTGCCTTTTGGCCTTGACTCTACACAAACAACAATAAAATTTGGAATGTGTTGGAGCAACTGACCAATCGAAATGTTTTTGTTAAGATATTCAAATGTGGTGTGAACGTTAAAACAAATGATCGTGCAGGGTCGCGGCCCTTCCAACATAAACTGCAGCACCATTGTTTTCATGGCAAGGCTTCATAACCAGTCCCTCAATTAACTATGTGCGGATGAGAGATCAAACAGAAGAAAGATCCCGTTCAAGCCTGAATTTTTTTCAGGCTTTCTTTCCGCAACTGCGAGGATCTTTCTTCTGTTTGATCTTTCATCCGCAGTTCTAAATATATGTTTCATATATTTACACTCATTTAGGTTCCTACATGTTGGTCAGTAACAGTTAAATTATGATAAACATTTTAATCAACGCGTTTGACTTGAAGTTGCAAATTTATATTGCAAGAAAATACCAAACTGTAATTACAAATAAAAGTGTTAATTTCTACAACAGAAACGGGGTTTATACATATTTTTTTTTATTACACAACTCTTGTAAACAGTTTTTGTTAGGCTTATCATAACACAGTTGTAGATAAATGAAGTATATTTAAGGACCAAACCCAAATTTATTTATTTTTTCTGGTTATCAACAACTAATACCTCCTTCATAGCAAGAACCTAATTACCCCAAATTGCCAATAACTACCCCAAAATACAAGAACCCATTTTGCCAGACTTCAAAAAATGTAGGCTCTAACACAAGGGTTGTTACTATATTTGATTTCCTCTTCTCCCCAAATAATTTATCATTGCTTTTCTCGTAACCCAGCTTGTGCAGAACACGATTCTTTTGCATTGCTTGCTTGCATGAACGCCGTCCCTCGATAGAAGAGCAAAGGGCATTTTGCGAATGTCAAAGAAATTTCTTTTGCCCTATCGCTGATAGATTTTGCTGGTTTGTTTTTTAAGCTACAGCTTTTTGAGGATACAAGATGACACAGAGCAAGCGTTTTGCCGTTGGTTGCATCAAAAAATAATCGCTGGTTTGTAAAGCGAACAGAATTGTCGGAATCATCAGAGCGAAAATATGGGTGTTTATTAAAAAGCAGTGAATAAACCTGGATCGATTCGATTGGCCGATAAGAAAAAGCGGGAAATTCAAGTCGAACCACAAGTTTCCCAATTATGCTGCACATATAGGGATATCCTCAACTACCGTGGACAATCTTTTCTGTGAGCATAGGGGCATGGTTTTCCCGCTATATAATATACCGAGTTGGAAAAGAAAAAAAAAAGACCTGAGCCCTTCTCTGTAGGTCTCGGATTGTAGCGTTCTGTCAACCTTGTTTAGGCCACTTAAAAATCACTGTGTCGTGATTTTTTTAAAACTGTTCTATCCAAGAACATTTTCTGGCCTCTGAGCTCCGAGAAAAAGTTTTTATTTTTTGAGCTCAGAAAGCTTGGAAAAATTCTCTTATTTCCCTTAGGGGGTCTGAAGAGAATATAACCTTTATGTTAAACACCGGTCGTATTTTTCAATACTACCAATTTAAGGGAAGTTCATATTCAGAAGTGGTCATGGTTACAAACAGAGAACCAAGCAACTGTAGAACAGGACAAAAAAATCCACTTTTAATACTCTACATCTTTACTAAACGATGTCCATACAAGAAACTCGTAAAATATACCAAGCGGTTGACACTATTTACAAAACAAAAGTTGCTATCAAGTATCTAAGTCAAAAGTTAACAAAAAATATAAATGTTGAATAGTACCTATTGTAAAGTAGCTTTTCAACACTTCTGGTTAAGTCACTCGTCCCAATAAAAAACTTTGACGAACAATGCACCACTAATATCTCTACAGGCTTTATTATCAGAACACTGAATGAGCACTTAACTCGACGTAATATTGAGTCTTTTTACACGCGTTTGTCCTAGACTGAAAACATTATGGAGCAGAGAGCAGCAAAAAGTAGAACTTAAGAGTAAATAGTATGATAAGTACATAGCTCGACTTTCTCAAAGCCAGTTTTTCGTGGGAGTCGGTCACTGTTTTCGGCGCATAAGAAAACGACTTGTGTTAGGTCTAATACATAGCTAGCTATGAATAAACAGGAATCAACGAGGTAAAATGCGTACTATAACAGCCATTTCTTACAACTCATGGCCACCTCACAATAGCGATAAAAAAAGCAATGTATTTACAGGCCAGAGGACAATACGATGAGCGAATAAAATCATCCGTGAAAGATGGTTGAAATTGTCTGGTTTTTCTCATAACAGCAGATGATTCGCTCTCAAGGACACTGGCAACTGTGGCGCGTGTTCCATTGCACGGGAAGTGTACTAGTAACCGATAAAACGCATCCCTGCATTTAGTCACAGGGCATAGAAAATACGCATTTCATATAACTTGGTGACTGAACATTAAGCAAAGGCAGTTAATTTTCGATAAACTGCACTGGGAGTGCGTGCTATGTAATTTACAAACTCACAAACAAAATTAACTCTTTACTTTTTCCTTTGTTGAATAGATTGGTCCCAGGGTTATGCCGAAACAATTAGACAGCTTGCTGTCTAACTGTTCTATCATATAAGGCTACTTTCCTATTAATGCAATTTATATAGTACATTGTTACACTTTTGTCTGTAAAATAGATTACGACATAGCTTCTCAACTTACATGCATAGGAGCCACCTCTTCAAGAGAAGAGTTTACACGGGCTACACTTTACAAAAATGACAACAGAAAGGAAAACTACTTTACAAAATGCTGAAAGCAAAAAGAATGATTTGCACATGCTTAGTGCTTCGGTGGGTTACGCAGTCTCATTTGGTATGGAGACTGATGCTGCTGCTGTTGTTGCTGCTGCTGCTGTACTTGCTGCTGTTGCTGCTGCAGCAACTGAACAGCTGGGGCAGAGGTTCTCTGTCCCAGGGTCACAGTCGCCATTTGCTGAGGCTGTGGCTGTTGCTGCTGCACTTGCGCTGTCCCTAGTGTGACTGCAGGCTGCGCCGTCACCTGAGTCTTAACCTGCACAGCAGCTGGTACTTGTTGTTGTTGTTGCTGCTGTTGCTTCTGTGCTGCAAGCAGCTGAGCCTGAGCTTGTGTCAAAGGTGTCGCTACACTTGTAGGTGGTGTAGTCAATTGACCAGCCTGTGCACTTTGCATAGTAGTCACACTTCCTACACCCTGCTGTTGTTGTTGTTGCTGCTGCTGTTGGCGTAGTGCTATCTTCTGAATCATATGTTGTTGTTGCTGCTGTTGGATCTGCTGCCTCAGCTGCAACTGTTGCTGAGGTGTTAGCTGTGCTAACTGTTGTTTTGTCAGGATCTGCTGTAGCTGTTGCTGTGTGATACCCTGTGGTACTTTTTTCTGGAGGATGGCAGTAGCCTGCTGAGGGTTCGTTATCTGTTGCCTCTGTTGTACAGTAGCTTGTTGCACTGTGCCTGGCTTAGGTATTGGGGTAGTAGTAGAAGCACCAGCTCCCTGGTTAACTTGTCCTTGATTGACTTGATGAATCTGCTGCAAGCGTTTGAGTTGCTGTTGTTTGATGTGTTCCACTTGCTGTTGCCGTTTTTGCAGTGCCTGCATCTGTTGCCGTTGTCTAAGCACTTGGATCTGTTGGGGAGTTAGCTTGACTCCAGGCTGTCCAACAAACTGCTGTGTAGCCACTGGTAAATTATGACCTGTAAGTAACACCCAGGCACAAGGATAAGTTTTTTCAAGCTTGTCTGGTGGCCAGGTTATGAATACGCATTTATGAATGACCAGATAATTTTAATACACCTGTTCACTGTCACTTTGATGCATGAAGCGTCGCAGTGCCATTTTAAGAAGGAAACTCACTGAACTGAACAAGGTAGTCTCAACTAACACGACCTTTTTTAAAAATCCAACATAAATACAAGACTTTCATATTATTTAGTCAGTGGTCTGAAAGGACTTAGACCTGGGACTTCGTTTCTTCAAGAAAGGGATGAATGTAAAGATAAATTCTTAAAAAGCAAAAATCGATAACATACTTGCAGTAGCAACTGATGGAGTCGTAGTTTGTTGTCCAATCTGTGAACAGACATCAGAACATTTAGCAAAAAGTAGTTTTACCCATTATCATTCAAGAGATACCAGGTGAAAAACTAGATGAACAACATTTCCATATTATCTCTTCTTCATTTCCATAGGCTGCGAGCAGTTGGACTTTTTTCCTCAGATCGTGCACGCAAAGTGGCGGGAAAATTATGCAAATTAGTTAAGTGAATGAGGAGGGATTGGTGAGAGGCCCCACGCTTCTTCTGGCTTGCTAGATCCATCGTGCAAGAGACTGCTCACCGTCTACTATTTCCGAAGGAGTAGGGTCTATCTGGCCAAAATACCCAGATTGAGAAAAAACTGTTGGTAAAACAATGTGTTTATGCCCCCCATAACTGTTTCAACTGGTGGGTGCCTTGTTCTCTTGGCGTAGCGACTCATGGCTGGGAGGCACCAATTTACCAGCCATGGAGGCGGAACTCTATCTAGGGGCTGTCTGTGCCAAAAGTGGACGCCCCTGGACATCCTGGGCATCCAACCTCCACTAAGCGATGAAGGTGTTTACATAAGGATGTATTAGAACTTACCTGACTCACAACAGTTGCTGATGATGCTGGCGCTAGGCTTGTGGTAGCACCAAGTGTTATTGCTGTCACAGTACCTGATGCAAGTGGGCTGCTCACTTGACGCGGCTGCGTTTGTAGCACTCTTGTTGTGGATACACCAGCTGAAGATACATTCTAACAAAAATAAAAAAAATAAAATAAAAAAAAGCAATTAACTTTACTCTTTCCTTGAAAGAGTTGAAACCTGACACAGCACTGCTCCCACATCTGTTTCTTCCTATAGGTTATGCTTTCCACTTTCACAGACATGTCATGGTTTATGCAACTTAAGAACAATACAGTCAAAAAAGTTACAACAAGGCAAATTTTCCTTTCATCTTTTGTTGGAGCCTTTGGATTACATACACCAGTAAGCTATCAATAATGAAAGCTATCGAGCTGTACATTCCAGTAGTGGTACAGGAAGGGTTATTAAAAATTATCAAGTAGTGCATTTAGGTAAAAATTGAAGGAAAAATATTACTAAATTTAATTTACTTAAAACAATAAATTGGCTGCTCTTCAAACATGAAATGATTATGTAGAAGTGACAAACGAGGGTACTTATCAAGTGAGAAATGCTTCAAGACTCGGGGAAAAGATGCAAACACCACCACCACAAGGTTATTTCTTGTACTTACAGTTTGCACTTGGACAAGCGAAGTTGGTATTTTTGCTTGCATCCTTTTGTTGATTGTTGCAAAGGAGGATGATGTCATTGAGCTGAGTCCTGTGGCATTCCCCTTGTGTGTGTTAACCACAATACTGGAGGCACTCCCAGTGGGTACTGACTGTCCACTCAGCACTATATTGGCAGCTGTCAATCAAACATGTGACAATGACTGAGAACACTGGCACATCCACTGGCTTATATCAACAGCAAGACGAAATTAAGTTTCTCATTTAAAAAAACATTGCTGTTGCAGCATTGTTACAAGGTGTAATGTTTCCTGTAAGTTGTGGGAAGATAAGAAGCACAAAACTATGCATAGAGAAACGGCACCTTTGGGTTTTTACACACTGATTTACATGATAGACGGCAACTTGAAACTAACCAATTTAATGAACAACAAACAGTAAAACACTAACCTGTAGTCTTCAACAAAGTTGATGCAGGTGTGGTCCCAGTAGCACCTTGAAGCACTGCACTTTTCTGAAGCGCTGATGCAGACTAAAAATATTGACATCACATTCTTTATCAGTATAAAACAATGTTCGTTGAATAGGACACACTCAATCAGTCTGGATTTGAAGATTGGCTGGGAAAAATTCAAAATCAAATTATTATTATTATGCAAGGCACTTACAGCAACAGATGTTGAGTTTAATTGTGCAGTTGTAGTAAGCTTTTGCGCTGGAAGCTGTGTTGTAGTGCTTGGTAGCTGTTTGGAGGCAGGCTGCTGTTGCGGCAGCTGGGATCCCTGAGCTTGCTGAAGTTGAGATGGTGCCGCGACTGGTGGATTTTGCTGTTGCTGTTGTTGTTGTTGCTGCTGCTGCTGTTGTTGTTGTTGATTCTGTTGTTGTTGTTGTTGTTGCTGCTGTTGTAACTGTTTAGAACATAAGCGGTTCAGAGTTTTGCTGCCACACTAACTGTCAATTGATATTTCCACATGCCTTCCCACTATTGTACAATGCACCCTACAGCCCTCTAAGCACTGAAATCAAGACTGGCTTTACTTAATGTCCCTATTTATCTTGAAATAAGACAAAGGCCCTTGGCTAACTCACATCAATAAGTAAGAAAACAGACTAACAACTGAAGGGTTTTTGAGAAAACTAGCACAACTGCCTTTTTTGCTAAATGTCAACCCTGCCCTGTAAAATTGCTCTGACAAAAAGTTATTCAGTGAGACACAAGCTACCAAAAGACCTGAAATGTTGACGTAATGACATGAATGAAATTCTTACCGCAGCATTCTGAGCAGCTGCTGCCTTTTCGCGAGCCATCCTTTCTGCCTTCATAGTAGCCAACTGAACTGGATTTAGAGTCTTTTCCTCAGATATCCCACTACAAGAGATCAAAACATGATAATAAACTTACAAAGCACATTGATTCAATTTAGTGTATGTATTGTTTCAAAAGCACTTCACAAAGTTTCACACTTTTATTTCAAATTAATCTTCTAGAGTCATTCTTTCAGTTGGTTTTATCTTCCTCTTCCTCTCCCTTGGTTTCTGAAGATTTTTCAAAAGGGTCCTTATCGGGCAAATGCTTCTTACCTTGCTAACAACACAGCTGAGTGCTTGAAATTCTTCGTCTGGGGATCAACCAACCTTAAAATAAATAACAGAGTAAATCAACAGAGACATACATTCTTCATTTGTAAATATAAACATTTAACAGTTATGGACAATCAGTCACCAACAATAGTGAAATTGTACTACTGATCTAAACGAATGTCAAATGGTTTGAAGAAGCAATACAGGCACAAGCACAAATTCATGATTTACGTGAAGACATGTCTGAAGAGCCAGCATAAGTGGGAACACAAACAGAAGAAAATATCTTTAATTCTAGGAACAAGCTGTATTCTTTTAAACAAAAGCTCACATTTGCTTGAGGGGTGGTTTTCTCTTCTGTGAAGTTCGTTTGACAAGGTCAAACACAGATGAACGCACAATAGTGGGTGAGCGTCCAGCATCTTGAGACAACAAATGATGCGTCTTGAATGACCTGCCACTTGTGCCCTTGACCTAAATTATAGAATGATAGTTTTACACACAAGCCAGTCACTTGCACAATGGTGCACTCCACTATCAATTACTCATTATCACCCTTGATAATGTTTTATTTCAACACTACCATCCCTGCACATAGAGTAAATGACATTTTTTTTATAGATACCCTCATAAGGTGTGCATACTCAAGCAAAAGTTCTCATTAAATGGACCATTTTTTAGCTTAATTTTTACTCTTCTTGTATAAATCATTGCATTGCATCATTGTAACTTTTAGATTTACTACGGTTTTGATGTATAATGTTGTACATTAATTATTATTGTCACTGAAAAGCCCTTTTCAGGGAGTGTCATTAAAGTTTTGTATTGTATTGTATGGTCTACAGTACAACAGGTAAGTTCCAAAAGTGATCATGCCCAGCTCCCCTTCCCCACTCCAAGTGACAATAACAATAAAATTTTGAAAGTTTGTTTAAGAAATCTAGAAGGAGTAGCGAACCTGCAAAAGTAGCAACTCACGTGTCATTAACTGGATTTCGCATGAGTCTATTAACAAATAAATTGGCCCCTGAGTGTTACCCACATTAGCTACCTGAACACATCTATCTCCAAAAATAAACGAATGATGGTTGAAGGGTGCTAAACTGGGAACTAAAAAGACTTGTTACTTTATGATAGCTTGACGTGCTTGTTTACAGAAAACAAGAACTGCAAGAAGTCTGTTTACACTGTACCTTGACTGGTAGATGAGGAGACTGGGTAAGGTATGGCTGAGGGAAGGACTTGTATTTTGTCCTTAGTTTCTTCACATTCTCCTCTGCACCTGGCTACAAATTCCAAAGAAACAACAGTTTTCAAATGATATCAGTGCATTTCTTACGCTTTTATTGATATTATGGAGGTCCCTGGGACATCCAACAACCTAATTTATTGTATATTACAATTTATTATACTTCAGAGCATTTGCCAACAACGCAAATATTTAAATAAGGCATAGTCTGCTCTTCACTGACGGCTTAAATTCCATTAAATGTGTAAAATACTATAAAAATCATATATTTTCACAAAAAACTTTTTACAGAGAAATTAGATGAATGTTGTATTTCTGAGATCTCAGTAATATAATCCTTACCAAAGGAATCTTGCCCTCTTCCCTGGGAATGATCATGTTCAAATAGCGATCACGGCACTGAAGATAATAACAAAAACTTATTGGATACTTTTCATACTTTTTGTATCTAAAAGAGAGTCTTGAGTGTAACATAATATTTACAAGATCTCTTGTCATAACCACAATGTAAATGAAAATTCATTGAACAACTGTGCCTTGTATGAAAGCCAGTTGATTTAAAAAAAAAATTGATATTAGTTACTACAAATTAACGATTTTCTTCTCGAGACACTATTAACAAATAAACCAACAAACCAATAATGTTCAGAATAGTGGTAATTGCTAAAGTAAAAACCTTTCAGGCCTCATGTTTATTTAAATACCTTTCAGTCATTGACCTCTCTGGACAAGGAACAGTATTTACCTGGCGAGCTGAACGGAATGTCCTGCTGGTGAGGTTGACAATGTCACAGACAATGTCCCAGTTTGGTGTCTGGCTCGGAACATTTACGGCTAGATCAACAGGTAACTCTTGCAGTGAATTAACAGCCTATTACAAACACAAATCCCAAACAGTGAGCAACAAGAAATTATACATGCATACATACATACATTACATACATACTTTCAATGAGTGTCCAGCTTTTACAAAACAAATGAAAAAAGATCTGAGTTAGACAAAAAAATAACAATTTCTTAGAAGTGTGATCCTGGTGAAATACCTGTAGTAAGGCCCAATCTTCATGGATCAACCATTCTGGAATACCAGCACCCTAGAGAGAAACATTGTAAAGTAACATCACAGTTGACAATCTGACTTCCATTTAGTTATGATAAAATATTGATCATAACATGGTTACAAAAAAAATATTATTAAATATACAAATTATTTTGCCAAAAATGCACTCACACTACATGCTGATTTGATTTCTACAGAGGGGGTGAGAAAACTCCAACTTCCTAAGGAAACAACCCCGTGATCCCTCCCAAAAGGTCATCTTGGCTCATTATAGATAGTTTACCTTTAACATTCATGGATCAAAACATACAGTGTAAAATATAACCATTCAAACAAAGCTTTTGAGAAAGACCGCAATTTACATTGCTGAACATAAAAGAGAGATTCTCACAACTATTCATATGAGAACTATCGTGCACTAGAGATCATGGATGTAGTTTTTTCAGTCGTTAATACAGGCTTCCTTAATGTTCCCACACACCTGTGAATAGTCTGCCTGTTTGACTATACTGGGAGCCACCTGCTGTTTCATCTGCTTCATTTTCGACTTCTTGCTCAAGGAATTACGGCGACTTCTAGCAAAGGGATCAAATCCATTCCTGTCAAAGACTGATGTGGGACGGCTGACACGATCCCTGCATCACAAGAAAATGTCAACAAGTGACATACATCGGTTTATCAGTATTGTAGTCATGTATAATAAGTCCCCACCCACTCACTCACCAACCCACCAACACAACTTGCCTCCTTGTCTCTGCCCCTTCTGTCTTGTTAAAGACAAAATAAGCCCATATTGCCTCTTTTAACTCAGTGTATATGTTCTGGTTTGAATTTTTTAATGGTAAATAATTTTAATGGTTTAAATTTTCAAACCAGTTTAATTTATATTTTCCTTTCTGCAACATTCATTACCATAATCTCAGACAAAGACAAATAAAAATCAAATTGATTTGAAAATTTTTAAACCCAAAACAACTCTGAACCAGAATGGCTACTGCCTTTTTTTTGGAAGCCTAAAAAAAGCTAGGGGCACCTTTAAATCAACTAGAATCCCTTCCAGTTTGATTAGGCATGCACTAGCTGTTTCATGTGACATAAATGGGAGATAAACACCAGAACAGTAAACCTAGCTCATTCATCTGATCTCTAAGAGTAGGACAGAGCTGTTCCTGTCTTTGGAAGGTGATTGATGTTTCAATCTGTGGGGAGTGGTTGTCTAACTGTGCAAGTTGGGTGATAACTTGTGATGGACTAACAGCCTCTCCAGGAAGGAGGAGGTGGGGAAAGGGAGAGGGGGTAGCAAATACGCCTACCTACTTCAAGTTTTTGAAATCTAGGCAAAGTAATGGTCTAATGGGTTAGTATTAAGGCCCCCATTTAAAACTTTATTTACTCACTTTGTAGCTCCCTGAAGCTGATCTCTGAAATAAACAACAGACTTGTGCACAGTTCTCTTTCCTGTCTGATGTGGCTTGGTCAAATGCAGAGCTGGGAGTCGACTGGCTGCCATGGGCGTGTTCTCATATAGGTAGCCCACAGCTGGATCAACATACACCTCATCTTGCCCATCTCGGGGAGGGGTGGGAGGGGTCCAAATCTATGACAATTAATTCAGGAAGGACATTCTTACGTTTTACATCACCATAAATACTGAACTCATTATTATAGCAAATAATGGAGACTTCCCATTCCCAAGCTTGATTCTTTGTCCATATTACTGAGACTAGAACTTATGACCTGTACAGCCTCGCACATGGTTTTATTACAAAGGTACTGAGAAAATCTCCTTAAAAGGGCTGTATGCATAAGTGCAAGTGGAGCTGGAAAAAGCCATACAGACCTTTACAGACACAGACGGCCTCGCACTAAACCATTTGAAATTATTTTGTTGCCTGTAACTGTTAGGGCAGAATGTTAGAATCTCATGGTGAAGCCTTTTGTGCATCCTAATAAAACAGTTCTTGTGTCTTTACAAGATGTACTCTTATTTCAGTTTCAAGATAGGTTTCTTTTAGCTTTGTCCCACTCACAGTTTGCTTGTATAAACACTTGCCAACAAAACGTAAAGTTAAGAATTACACAAGCCCTGAAGCCGCCGTTACAAGTCGAAACTTTTAGCTGAAACTTGTGTGCAACGACGAACGAGACCAGTTTCACGAAGTGGTGTTACAAGGTGAAACTCGATTTTTCACCGCTGCAACTGTTGCAGAAGTAGAAAGCGATTCTACTTTTCGTGAAACTTGTCTTGCAACGGAAGTTCAAAAAAGTTTCACGAAACCAACCATGTTACATGGCGCAATGCCTGCTGAAACTTGTTTCGCAGCGCCATTGCACACAATTTTCAGCTAAAAGTTTCAACGTATAACAGTGGCTTAAAAATTATCCTTTCTGGATTTGTGTACATTAACATTAAGTAACAGAAATTGAAATATTTAAGACTAACCGGCATTTCTTCACCAGTCACATCATTTACATAAACCTATGGAGAAAACAGTTCTTTTCATTATTTTAGAACCTTACTAAACAGTTCAAATTGGACAGTCACAGGGTTCATTATTTTTCAATTCTTGTTTTGAATTTAATGAGATGTTTTACTTAGTTAACAAGTTCATTTTATGTTTGCTGTTCCATCATGCCTGTTAAAAATAAGAGATGATCTGAAATAATTCAGCATTAATACAGAATAAATAAGAGCCCAGTGTTTGATTAAACATGTCTAAACAAAATCTGGAGCTGTTTAGTCAGTGGGCTGAACAAGCATGCATCAGAAAATCATTCCCACACTAAACTGCAAAGAACCTTTGCAAGTTATCACCAAATCACTCAAATCCAGCCATTTCTGAAAATTCCCACCCTTAGCAAATTAGTTTGACACAGTGAGGAAGCCTTATTCTATAAGCCCTATGGTTTCTCCTAAGGCATTCTCACCACTTTCTCTCTAATATATACATATTTTTGTACTCTTATTTTGCTTTTTTGTGACGTGTGTGGTGAAATAAACAAACAAACATCAATGTTATTCGGTCTTTATGTTTGGGTGGGATTACTGGTGTCAGCAATAAAGGAGGCACACTTAGCCTACAACTTTCATTTTTCCAAGTAGAAATAATCCCCAAAGTGACTTATGAAACATTTGGTGCAGTGATTGTGTTGCAATGTAGGTGAATGAAAGGGTTCCCTTAATGCTCAAGTACCTTGGAAGCTGGTGTTTTTAACAACATTGGCTTGCCAGGTTTCACTGCAAGCTCATTCAGTTTTGTTTCAGAATACAAGGCGTACACAAATGGCAAAGTGTCTACCCCTGTTGTAAATAATGGGTCAAATTGCACTGTCCTGCAATAGATGTTTGAACCCTGGAGTGAGTTTTGTGTGACATCTTGCGAGAGCAGTCCTTCAAAAGATAGATTGTTGTTGGTCTTAGTCTTAGCCTTTTAATCTTTTTGTACCATTTAGAAAGAGATAGTACAAAAGAAAAAAAAAAACACTAGAAAAAACAGACTAAAGACTAACCAAATGGCTTGTTCCTAACCTGACAGATAATAAAAATTACCAACAAAATGAACTGACAACAGGCAAACAAAATTCTTACAAGTCATCATCATCATCATCATCGTCGTCACCACCACCACCAATCCTTATTGCCTCATTCGCAGCAGTTTTATCATGTTTCCTTTTAAACTTGGTGCAATAGCTCTCTAGGCTAATCATGGGTGGCATGATATATCCATACTAACTTCTTCTTAATTAAGTTTTTGTCACTACATTTTTGTTGCCATTGGGTGAAAGATATTTGCAGTGATGTCAACCAAGATTGCAACAGAGCTCAATTCTTCTAGATCCTAAACCATGGACCACCTTGCACCTTGATTGAGCTTACTCATCAATTTTACAAGTTATCACAACCAATGACATCACAGCTTAAGCACAGACAAGCAAAACCCTACTAAACCTTTTAAACTTAATTCTGACCATGACCCATGTCCACATGGTTGAAAAGTGATCATTTACACAGCGTTTTTACGACTGCCCTAACCCAGACAAACGCAATAAACAAACTAATAATACATCCTTGCAGCTGCAGGGATGCTCTGAATGGCTGTTCAGCAAGTCTAGTTCCAAAGTGCCTTGAAATGCTTGTCATTTTTAAAATCTTCTCTTGATTGCTTGGATGGCTTAGGCTAGCATGCGGGCAAAAGTCAAATAGCAGAATGTGCCCCTCCCCATTGAAATCAAACCAAGGAATATGTGAAGCAGCAAGTGGTTTTAACCCTTGAAATGTATAATGACTGTCAGAGGAAAGATAAGAGAAGGAATACCAAAAACAATTCACCAAGTTGTGCTTGGGTTAGCAGGGATCAAATGATTTGTTCAAACAATTATTACTACACAGGTTACCGACAAGGAATGATCATTACAACGCAGCAATAGCCACAAAATAAGATACTTGTTAAATGGAGGAGACAGGTTAAGTCTGAAAGATGTTTGAGAGTATGGACTGTGGAACAATGGGCAACAAAACAAAACCATGAATGTATGGCCAGCCAAACCATCATCAAGGAAAGACTCTCCATTTTAGCAAGTTCAAGACAACTTTGGACACCAACAATGTTTGTTGGCAATGCTAACGCTGTACAGCCATCCAAAACTACTGGCAAACTTGAACTTACAGGCCAAATGCGGCTAGTCAGTTCAGAAACAAACTACTAAGCCAGTCACCAATCAAGAGAAGATACAACAATGACAAACACAGGCAATGTTACTTTTCAAATATCATTTATTTTGAAGTTTCCTTAGCACTTTTTTAAACAAAAGTGTCCAAATTACATATCCTAGCTCATTTAAGCCAGTTTCCTTTTTACAGTCATTTCACAGCAACAATAATTTCATCCATTGCTTTCCATAAATAACTGGCTAGATTGTGCTCTGTCATATTTTTTCATACAAAATCTTCTGTGCAATTTTAATTTGACAGACTAAACACTTCAAAACACTTCACATTTTTCTTCCCAAGCAAACCAAGAAATCTGAGGGATTTTTTAAATTAATCAAATAAAGTTTTGACACTAACACAATGAACATGAAACCTAATTTACCTGACTGTTCAGTTTGTCTCAACCAAGAACTTAATGCAAGAAATTGCTTGTTTTTCCAAACAAAATAATTTTTTTCACCTTATGAACAGAAAAAGCTAAATTTCATCAGGAAACTTAGTTCTTCTTGTAATTCGTTTAGAGCTACTACAGCTGCTACTTCTGCTACTAGCTCTGGATGAAGCACGACTAGTGGTACGACTGTTCCTGACAGCCACTGGAGCCTCTCTACATGGTACCTGGGAATCAATCTTCTTTTTGGATTCTTTTGACGATTTTCTATTTGAATACTGGCTGTTTGGTCTAGATCTACGTTTTGATTTATTCTTTTTAACCTGCAAGGCTTCCTCGCGAGAGTAGGTGTACAATATCTCATCCTCTTCTTCAGCGACGCGTTTCTCTTCTTCTTTCTTCAAAGCCTGAAGATGGCCTAGCTCCCAGTCCTTCTTGGCCATCTCAACTTCATCCTATAAAAAGCAAATGATTAACCCTTTAAGCCTTCACAGTGATCAGTATCAAATTTCTCCTTGTATGAGAATTAAGGTTATGGTCACCCAAGGTGGATTTTCTTGATATTTTAATAACTTCTCCCCAGTACTTTTATAAGAAAAGTATGGGAACAAGATAGGGGAATTTGTTCTTTGATATTAGGGGTTAAAGGGTTAAAGCATCAGGATATTGAGATGCAACACTAAGGTGTCATGTAAGAGATAAGTGGGAAATAGGTAGTTCCTTATCCCCAGAGAGATCAAATTGATGTCACCTTTTACCTTAAACTCTCCTAACTGAGAAAAAATATCAAAATACATTAATACCGCTGTTTCTTCACCTTGCAAAATGAGAATTAGCAACAGTACAACTTAAGGTATTTGTCTCCTTCTTGGGGACTTCAGAAAAACGTTTCTGAAGCTTGTATGAAGGCAGCTTTTTTATATTGCTGAGGTCATGACCCAAACAAAGATCCAAAACCTTGCCAGGCATTGGAAACTCAGCTATATCAACAAAGTTACAATTTTAGCTTTACCCACCTTGGCTGCCTTTATTTGCTCTAACGTGATGTAAGCACCAGATGACTCAAGGAAACGAATAGCATATCTTTCAACAGCAGACATCTTAAAGACAAAATCAAATGGAAAATTCATAGTGTTGTAGATCAATAACGCTATGTAGTAGTATTATAATTAATTATAGATGTCACCACTGATGAGGCAGCAAAATGTTACCTGGCTTTCTAAAGCAGATAGTTCTTCCTCTACTTTTGATTTCTCTTCCTATTACAACAAAGAAGAAATGGAATCAGCTCATAGTACTTCGCTTTATTAGAATGGAACACAATGGATAACAAGGAATAAATATACTAAAAATACACTATCAGGCTACAAGCTAAGGTTCACAATGGTAGACAGCAGAACAAACAAGCCTTTGGCCAAACAAGGTGGTCTTTCCTAATCACCAAGCAGTGTCTTTTGTCTGGATCACATGGCCAGTAGTAGTGTTGCTAATTTTCCTTTTGAGCAGTGTTAACTCAGCACAAACTTTTTCCAGGACAGTTCAACTCAATTCTTCAATGTCACTTAGAATACTTGCATACTAACTTTTCCAGATCCATCCTCACTAAGAGGGATTCCTTCATCAAATTCTGCCAACTCAGCAGCTTGTTCTGCTTTAGCCCGTGTGGCAGCACAGGCATCCTGTTCATCTTCAGCTTTGAACAATGCCTGGAATAATAATAACAATATTGTTGAAACATATTTTAATTTCACTGAATATTATTTGACCGCACTTTGTATTGTTCAAATAATGGACAAAATGGCAATGAGTATGACAAGATGTTTGTACAGTAAGTTGTTTGTACTGTAAAAACGCGGTTTTCTATTGCACACTTGTGTTGCTTCAGGTTTCCTCATAGTTTTCTTTGTTACTAACCACAAAAGCTTAAATTGGATAGTAAATCTCTTAGTAGATGTTTTGGTGTGTAGTACAACTGTATATTTTTACTCTTTGTTTATATTTTGACTCACCTTGCAAGCTTGTCAAAATACGGCACAACTTGTAAAAATATACAGCAACACTGCGCACCAAAACATCTAATGAGATATGTTTACACAAGGCAATTCAAAATATGTTGTAAATGTTTCACTTGCCTGGTACCCAAGGTACCAGCCAAGGTACTTCCAAGGTAACAACCCCCAGTCTCTTTAAGTGCAATTTTTTTAGTTTTTGGGGTACTTCTAATTCTTATGGTTTCACCCAAGTGAACAGCTCAGAACTTCTCAATTATCACAGTCATTCAAAAACACGGACCATTGAAGTTGAGAACTCATCACATGCTGACATTATACAC
Source organism: Pavona decussata (assembly GCF_977016875.1). NCBI lineage: Eukaryota > Metazoa > Cnidaria > Anthozoa > Scleractinia > Agariciidae > Pavona > Pavona decussata. Next base: position 3,033,532 of record NW_028145742.1, read on the forward strand.
TGTTCAAAGGAAATGGAAATGAAATGGTTTCATCTCTCCAAACGACTGAAAAATTGACTATGTTAAAAACAAAGTCAGAAACCACATTCAGTATCTGCACAAAAATGAAACAGATCATGTTTCAAACCTGCTCAAGTAAGGTTTGAGACACCTTTCCTCCTGCAGTTTTGTTAGTACTGGGTTCTGCGCTATCTGCAGTGCTTGGCATTTCTGGTTGATCTGGTGATTCCTCTTCATTCTCTGTTTCTTCAGCAGGTGTAGGCTTGGCCACACTTGGTTGAGTGTCAGTAACTTCTGGCTCAATTTTGAAGAGATCCCTAAGAGTTCCCTGTTACAAAATTTATCAAGAAAATAATCAATTGATTTTAAGTGCAATTTGTTGACAAAGGTTCTCAGTACATTTTCAAGCTTGATGTTATAGTAAAGTAACATTTTGCTCTCTGGTGCATCACTCCAAGGCAATGCAACATGTCTGGAAGTCACACTGCATGAACATGAGTAAACCATCTGCCCAGAAATTCTTATAGACAACATTAACTTTTAAGTGAGGTGAATGGGTAACATGATAAGGAAAATTACTAAAATCCTGATCTAGGAATACCGGCACAAAACAGGAAGTAACAACAGTGTTCTGTCATTCCCAGGAAACAGGTTTGCGTGTTTGGAACTGGATCAACTTACCTCTTTGAAATAAGCTGTGGTGAAGTTACCTCCCTCAATAGCAATGTTACCCAACATTCTTTTCTGGTTGGCCTTTTTCAAGATGTTTTCCTCCACAGTACGATCACTAATCAGTCTGTAAATGTGAACATCTCTTGTCTGACCAATGCGGTGACATCTGTCCTGTGCCTGAGCATCCATGGTGGGATTCCAGTCACTGTCGTAGAATATGACTGTGTCAGCTCCCGTCAGGTTCACTCCAAGGCCACCACTACGGGTTGAGAGGATGAAGCAAAAGATACGAGAATCTGCATTGAATCGCTCCATCAACACCTAAAATAAAGAACAACAATGGATTATGCACAGACAATAAAAAGTATGCTCCTTTATTTCTACTCTGGGAAAACAAGTTTAGCAGCACCTACATATCACTTTACTTGTTAGTGCCAAAGCAAAGCTAAGGATGTAAAATGTTCATTAGTCCTGAAATTTACATAAATTATTGCATTAATTTATCAGGGTGCTCAACTACATGTAGATGAATATGTAGCCTGACAGTAAGCAGAGTTGTTCACTGGTCTCACACCTGCCTGCTAATCAGACGTTTCTCTTCTTCCACATAACATCCAATAAGCAACCATTTTTATGCTTTTGAATATACTTGTATTCTCATGGAAGCATTGACACAGTTTGTTACTTTATCAGACAACAAGTTACCTGTCTCTGCTCTACCCTTGTGGTTCCATCCAACCTCAGATAAATGTAGCCATGGTAATTCAGAAAGCTTTCCAACACATCAAGCATCTTAGTCATTTGAGTGAAGATCAATGCCCTAAAAACAAATGTAAGGTGGACATCCAAATTACGAATTTTGCCATATTCCCAGTAACTGGAGGCATTAGCTGCTTGAGAGACAAAAGCTGTGGACTTCATGTAAGAAACACACATTTTGAGAAAACTATCAGACATGATTTAAGTTTTACAAGTATCACATTACAATGTATATTAAATCAAGTGTAACAAGACAGGCAGCTGAAACACAATTAGCAACAAAGTTCCAACATTAGAACCCCTCAACTTCCACTATTTCCACTTGTGCAGCTTTCTTTTTTTTTTCAGAAGAGATTTCTTGATCTGCCTATGAATGACAGTAGTAACATACACCAGGAAATGTCGGCCTGGGCTGAGTTGCTCAAAGCATGGTTAGCGCTAATCATTGGTTAAGAGGTATTAACACCTATAGGTTGTCATGGTATTTAACCCGGGTTAACGCTAACCATGCTTCGAGCAACTGGGCCCTGCAGGTTAGTACATCCTTATTATATACAAAAAGAATTGCCACTTGACTTGCTTACCTGTGTTTCTCAGCTTTTAGTCTTCGTAGGAGGAGATCAAGAGTTTGTAGCTTACCTGCATTAAAAGGAAAGCCAAAAACATTGCCTTAGGTTCTTTACAAAACCTTACTAAGACTCAAAAACTGCAACATAGAATTGAAAGCTACAGAGTTTAATAAAACCAAGAGCTTACCACAATCATACTGAATGAGTCTGACTTCAGGGAACTGCACCTTCATTCCTCTGGCAATTGGATGCATAAAAGTTGTCTTGGGCATCAGCTCATGATGAAGCGTCTCTTCAAGGTGTTGCATATTTGCTAAGTACGATGGAGGAGCATGGGATGTATGTAGTTTAATGGCGGGAGCTTCTACGGTGGGGACTGCAAACACGAACCTTTAAAAACAATAACAGAAAATTTTAAACCATTACTTCCAAGGGTGATTACTTGTATTAACCATTGCAGGGAGGATAAATAGTAACACATGCATTTGTGATAAACAGCTCAGAACTTCTACAATATCAAGGTCACTCAAAAACACGGACCACTGAAGTTGAGAACTCATCATATGCCATCACATAACACTACCAAAAGGACTACAAATATCATTCTCACTCCCAAGGGAGATGCCATCCTTTATAACCTTTGAGATCTGTTTATTGAAGAGTTTAGTTCAATCTACCTGGCAAAAATTTCCTTGAGCTCAATCACCCTTTCCTCTGGAGTTTTCAACACACTTGTCAAATATTCTGAAGACTTGACAGTATGCCACATATCATTGACAACAGACACTGCTTTCACCAGATCCAGTCCATAAACTGGCTGAGCTTGAGCATGACGACTGTTCACCTCCATGATGCGCACCAGCTTCTGCTTTCTTTCTTTTGATCTCTTTTCTACAAGACTCTCCTAAAAAAAATCATATGCAAATCACCACGAGGTAGATGAAAACCACAACATGCAAGAGATACAACCTAGTGTCAGCTCAGAACTTCAGGTGTTATCACAAGCATGTTCAAAAACACGGACCAGAAGTTAGACTCATCACTTGCTGACCAGAAACAAGCTGGCATTGAAAGTTGCCTTGCAATTCTGCTCATTTACCTCTGTAAGAATCATTACTGAGCTCATTATTTTAACACATTTACCACATACCAAATAGAATGGTGAATCTTTGTTGACATGTGAGACAGCAGGGGCAGGAACTGAAGGTTTGTTTTCCAGAGCAATCCTCTTGGTTGGTGACACAGACACTGGCTTTGTTTCCGGACGAGAAACTCTATTTGCTATACCATCTGGTACAGCTTGTCCCATAGGTACTCGAGCCTGTGATGCTGGAAGGCTTGCATTACCAGCCACAAACTGACGTGATTCTGCTGTTGCACTACCCACAACAGGAGTTGGCCAAGGCGGATGAGGTGGCATAGGCTGACGCTGAGCATCATATGCTGCCCCATGACCTGGATAGGGTGGAGGTGGTGCCCTTCCATATCCCCCCATGAGTAATCTAGATGCTGGGAAGCTACCAGCACCTCCACTGCTGTGTCGTGTTGAGTAGCTATGCTGCCCTTCTGGTGTTGTAGGCTGCAGCCTTCCAGCTACTGATCCTATGTAGCCAGGGCGTGGGAAACCAGGTGATTCCTGAGACCAACCAGACGGCATACTATAGGGTAAATTGCCAGGTGCATAGGCAGCATGCATCCTGTGATGTGTGTGCGCAGGATAGGGAGGAGGGGGAACTGACGGCATGTGCTGCCCAGATGGATGAACACTGTTAGAAATGTTTGTCTTTACACTTGCTAATGGTGTCACGGGATAACCAGACAATGAAATTCTTCTCAGTTTCACTGGTGGAACCAAACGCCTGGTTGGTTCAGGGTAAGTGTCAATTTCAACAATCATTTGCGAGGGTGTTTGAAGGGACTGAGTGCGATAAGCTGCATAGCTTGTAACTGTTCTTTCAATGTCTGATATACACAAGTTCAAGTAGCCCAAATTGACTTGTTTAAGTGGATTGTACTCCATAGCTTTGAGCACTAATGAAGCAGTGTAAAACACTATGCCTTCCATGTGGAATGAAGATACTGTTGGTCTTGCCTCAAAAAGGTCTGGATGATTGCATACCTGAGAACAAGCAAAAATGTTCACACGTTAGGAAAATCAATGCGCATATGCTAAAAAGAACTAAGGAAAACAAGGTTTAGTGAGGATGCACTTGCAAAGAGACTTCTCCAAACTATGTTGACATGTTTCTTTATATTTCATTTCCTCCTTTTCTCAGGAAGAGGAATATCAGTGTGCCTTTCCCTTGTGACATCCTCCAAACAGGATTTCTTTAAATGCAGCTCAGTAACTTTTACTTAACTAACCTAATTACCTGACTCAAAGAGAATAGGTTTAAGTCCTGACAAGCAAGGACAGTACACTACATACTGCCAGGTTTTGATTCTCTATTACTTTCTTACTAAAAAATGAAACATGTGAGAATCCAGGATACCTTTCGAAGCTGCATGAGAATATTGATCACACTGAGAAAGTGACCTGACTCCAAGGTTTCCTTTGTCCTGAAACAAAACAGCCCAGTTATACTTAACACTGATTCAAAAGTTCCAGAAAACTCTTCCAGATTATAAAGGAAACGTTTAGCTTTTCACTAATTACAAGTTATTACATACTGCAAAAGTGTGCACATGTAGCTACCGACAGGAACCAACAACACGTCATGGAATGGTGTTAATGGGTTTTATAGTAGCTCTCCATCTTGGCCATTGACTGCAAAACCATATGGTTACAAGAGCAACCTTGGACAAAAGGCAGTTGGCCTTGGTCTTCACAAACCAAACAATTATTGTAACTAATATAAATTTGAAGGCTAAAGTTGACAGGCATTTCGAAGGTGCATAGGACATGACAATTGCACAATTTAATGCAAAACTTAGACATGTCCTCCTAGGCTCTTCTCTCCCACTTGCCATTTCAAGACACATCCATCAGTGACAATAATTTATTATGGGTGCACAAGTCTTGCCAAGGCAAAATGTAGGACCCCAAAACAGGAAAGGAGCTCGGCGATACAGATTACTTAAAAGTGAAGAGTACATTACTTACTTAGCTTTGGACATAAAGTCATCATATAGATAACGCTGCCTTTTTGACAGGCGGCACCGGACCAAGTGTTCATACTTCTTGGGCATTTGAGTTTCAACCTCTAGTTTCAGCCTCCTCAAGAGAAATGGTCTGAGAACCTATAAAGATAACAATAATTATTAACACTAACTTCCAGAAATTGGTAGATATGTACAGAATCACACCCTACACAGATTATTATTTTTCAAGCCTCCACGCCTCCACCCCTCCCCCCTCCTAAAAATAAGCCAAATCAAAAATTAGCCCTTGAAATCTTAGAAACACACATTTGAAGGCAGCAGGGATGGTACAGTGGTGGAAGCACTCACCTCCCACCAATGTGGCCCGGGTTTGATTCCCAGACTCAGTGTCATGTGGGTTAAGTTTGTTGTTGGTTCTTGTCTTTGCTCCGAGAGGTTTTTCTCCGGGTACTCCAGTTTTCCCCTCTCCTTGCAAAATCAACACCTCTAAATTCCAACTTTATTTGGAAAGTGTCCCCAATTAGTGCTCTGTGCTAAAGACATTTACACTTGAATAAAGTGATTTATTTATTTAATTTTTTTTTTCAAGCTGTTTCTGTTGCCTGTTGTCAAGCCTATATAATGAAATGCAGCCCCCACCCCACCCCACCACACTACCCTGAAAACAAGCCCCCAAGCCCTTTGAATGAATATAGACCACAGGCTTATATTGCAATTTTATGCCCCACAATGTTGGACTCAACCACAGTGAAATGTGTATCTCTTGACAGGATCCACCGAGTATCTGGAATATTAGCACATATCAGTGGGTTTTAAAAGAGTTTTTTTACTCTTGGCCACATGAAATTACCACATAGTAACAAACAACTATGCAATATTGGATTGAGTGGCCACTGAAGTATATTATACATTTGTATCAACCCAAAATCTAACTCTCAGGCACCAGAACACATCCCTGTAAAGGCTCTGTTTCACTAGGCAATTTTTCTTGCAACTAGTCTCACAATTTTGTTATCGCACAAGTTACATGAATCGTTGCCTGGTGTAACATGCACTGAAATGAACATATCTTGCAACTTTTGTTGTTGCTGCAGTTGCTGTGAGAAGAAGAAGTTGGTTCTACTTAGTGCAATTTTGACTGCAACAAACACATGTTAATTTCAGGGCATGTTACACTAGACAATGTTTCAGGCAATTTGTGTTGCAATGATGCAACATACATACATACATACATACATTCATTCATTCATTCATGCATGCATGCATGCATACATACATACATACATATAACTTCATTTCAATTCGGATTTGATATAGCTCACAAGGCGCTTATAATTAGATAATAAACATGACAAATTACAAAAAAACAATGAATAAAATAAAAATCGTTCCAAAAGAATTTTAAAATCTAAGAGTCAAGATTATTACACCTGATGGCACCCGAAAGATCTGAGACCCACCACACCCAAAAAACGCAGGGATCAAGCAGCATCCACACTCTCAGCGAAAATACTGCCTGACCGTGTACCTGAACTCAGCCAGCATCTCCGATCTCCTGGTGCCATCTGGTAGCCTGTTCCACTCATGTGGGTCAAAGTAGCAGAACAAATGCAAACCATAAGTTGTTGTGCAGACAGCTACTGACCATTTGCAGCCTGCACAATAACTCATTGTATCTACTTTCCTTATCACTAAGCACTACCCTCAATGACTGTTTTTTCAATTGCTCTAGTTATCCCTGTCCCGCGCAACAAATTTGCGAGACGAGTTGAAAGACAAATTGCCTAGTGTAACAGTGCCTTGAGTAGTTTCAGTAGCTGCCATTACTCTGATATTCACCTTATGAAGTCTCTTGATGAGTCCCTCATTGTATTCTCTACTGCCTTCAATCATGCCTGACAATGGATTTGAAAACCACTCTTTGAAGTCCTTGTGTGACTGGAAGACATGCGGCATTAGGAAGTGCATCAATGACCACAATTCCATCAAGCTGTTCTGTAAGGGAGTTCCTGTAAGAAGTAGTCTGCAATGACTGTTGAAGTTCAGCAGGTATTGCCATCTTTGAGACTTGAAGTTCTTGATGTTTTGAGCCTATAAGATCAAAATGGATTTTAATGTTTATTATACAGCTGCTCACAATGAGGCAAAAGAACAACTTATAGTTACATCACACAATCGAAAGTGAAAACGAGTTAAAGCAGATTTGTGGTTAATTTTACTTACCTCGTCAAGAATAAAGTACTTCCACTTCTTTCTTCTAAAAGCCTGATGGTCTTGAATAACAAGCTTGTAAGAGGTGATGCAGACATGAAAAGCATTTGGTTTGGTCCAGCCCTGTTGATAATAATAATGTAGAAAATGAAGTTGAAATAAATACAAAGCCACAGTGAGTTCAGGGACTTAAGTAAGTATAAGTATATGTGGGGAGTGGTCATCCCGTCTCCTGAGCCAGGGGCTCATGTTAAAAATGCTTGACGAAAGAAAAAATAAAACATATGTATTAAATATATTGCAAGGACTTAAAAGGTTGTCAATATTTCCCAGCTCCCTGATCAGAAAATGTTTTAAAGGAAGCAAAAAGTTGTCAGTTTTCTGAGGGTTTTTTTTTTCACAGGAATCTCCCACTTAATTACCTGTCTCTTTGCCTTTCTTTCCTTTTGGCTACCATAGTATGTTAAGATTTTGAACCCTGGACACCATTTCTTGAACTCCAACTCCCAATTCAACATGACAGATGTTGGAACTACAACAAGGTGTGGGCCCCACACACATTTCTCACAAGCAAGGTGAGCAAGCAGTGCTATCGTCTGGATAGTCTTGCCTAATCCCATCTCATCTGCCAGTATGCCATTCAGGTGTTTCTCATGCATTGTTACCAACCAGTCTAGGCCAATCAGCTGATATTCACGCAGAATGCCACGAAGAAGGAAGGGAACTTTGGTCTTGATCTGGACAGAGAGGAACACAATAACATAAGGAGTTCCCTTAAAAATTTGAGGGTGGTTCTGTACAGTTTTTTACAAATGCACCTATATTTTGATTGTTTACACTGCACAGACTAGAAACACAGATTACATGACTCAACCTCTGATTGGCTGTAGAAGCTAAAAGTGAACCTCTTGGCTTGATACTTACGTCAGTGGTTTCCAGAGTGAACCCTCTAGGTTGTAAGCTCTGAGCTGTGGCCGCTGCATCTGTCAATTCTTGGTCTGGATCAGAATCTGCACTCTGAAATTAATTTTATCATCAACAGAACTTGAATGTTTGAAATGAACTGTTCTCATCTAAGTAAAATTGTCTGCATTGTAGTAACATCAACAGACACCTCCTCTCATGAAGGCTGATGATTGCCTTGGGCAGACGCTTGCATGGTAGCAGCTACATACAAACGCTACATTTTGACCTTCTTTCAGCTAACACCTCTCCCAGGTTGGTAAATTGTACTTTAAATGTTTGACTTCATGTTTCCAATGTTGTTCAGTTATTTAAATCAGAAGTTAAACTGGCCAAGACTGGTCAACAAACTATTGTCTTGGGATAAAGACAATTCCCTCTAAACAGATCATCTCTTTTCCCAGTACTGAGAAGTTGCTGAATCCCCAGCAAATTACAAGCTCAGGTGGTTAAAGCATGTAACTGGTGTGCCAAAGGTCTTAAGTCTTACCTGGACACAATGAACACACCTGTGATTCGCTGGCTTTCTCTTGGTCTGCCTGTGCAAGATACTCCAATCCCTCATCATCACTCATCTCTGCAAACAAACAGAAGCATCAGACACTACAAAGTTTGTACAATACAGACTTACCTAACACAACCTACCCTCCTCAGAAGATTCTTGTGAGCTCTCTTCATCACTCTGCAAATCTGTTGACTCATTTTCAGCCGCACTGTACATCTTCATCAGCTCTTCAATTGGCATTTCACCTAAAGATCATCAACCAACAATTAATTTTCTTATCCACTTATGCTGAGATGACAACGAATAACTACAACCTTAGACATAGTAATGCCATGTAGCTACCGACAGGAACCACTACCATGTGAGGCACAAGAGTTAATGGGTTTTATAGCAGCTCTTTAATCTGGGCCACACAATGCAAAACCTAAGGTCAAATGAGGAATCCTTAGGGAACAAGCAAATGGCCAGTACAAACAACACCACCACCAAAAGAAACAGAGTAAGCAAGCTTGCCTTCTTTCTGGAGGTTGTCAATCTCATTTCTGGGATCAGATTCTCCTTCCAACCTCTCTTCTTCTTCCAGAGTTTGTTCATCATCTTCTTCTGTTCCTCCTATGACCACAAACTCTTCATCAGCTTCCATTGACTCACCATCTCCTCTTGATTTCCTACAAGGGTAACAGCCTTGGGGTTTAGTTGTGAAAATAAAAGGGCACAGTGCTCTTGGCCTTTCCTGGCAAATTTACGGCAATTTAATGGTAAGTTAATTTAAAACCCTGTCACTGTGTCAACCTAACCTCTGGCTTGATACCACGAAACAGTTTTATCTTCCACCAAAGCCACTAATTAAGTCCAGTTGCAAAAAGAAAGTATTGTTCCTCTCTCTCCAAATTTGAAACAAAAAAAATAATAAATCAATAAAAAAAAATAATAAAATAAACCACCCTAACCTTTTATTTAACATGCCTCCAGAACAGGCCCTTTTAAAATTCTGGCTAAAAAGGGACTTACATGTACCTTTCCTGTGTTGACTTCCTTGTTTTCTTGGTCTCTTGTTCTTCGTCATTGCCTTCAACATCCACCTCAATGTCACTGTTATCACTTTCTTTGCTGTAAAAAATACAGATCCATTAACTTACAAATTATAACTCTTCAATACATCCTGCAGGATGGATTTTAAATGCATCAACACTGCAGTTGTTTCTGGTGTGTTGTTGCATCAAATAAAGGACTTCAAACTTTTTGGATTCTCAAGGCCAGGATTCAAGATTTTACCAGTAACGCTACTGCAGCTGTATTTCCTTGTTACCAGAAGGTAAGCCAAGTATAAGAATGTATCCAACTGGATGTCCAAGACTCAATGGATTTCCTATCAACTCTTTCCCTGCTAGCAAAGGCCTCTTTTCCATTGTATTGGCTGAACTGACGGGTGCGAGGAAAAGAGACCTCTGCCCTGGGTTGAAATGGACTTTGATTTAATTGCTGAAGGGAGCATGCATTTTGTAAGCGTCGTTCACAACTATGGACGGCGGTTGAATCAAAGTACCTTTCGACCCAGGGCAGAGGTCTCTTTTCCTCGCGCCCGTCAGTTCAGCAAAGACAACAGAAAAAAGGCCTCTGCTAGCAGGGAAATCAACTCTTTTAAGTAATGTAGAGAGCAGGTGGCGAAAACCATAAAACTTGTGGCTTATAAAGTTTAAGTTGCAGAAGGTGTGGTTAATTCAGGTAAATATGCTTAGTGAATTTTGTGTCATTCTCACTGGAAGCATGGAGAGATGTGACCACTTTGGTTTTACTGAATTTTTAACGCATTATCACTCATCCTGTAATTTTAAAGAAACTATCTGCATATTACAATCCCTTACCTTGACGCCTCGCTTTCATCTCCACCTGATGAATCTTCCTCACTGTCCTCAGAACCACTTTCCTCACTCCTGTCTTCCAGCATCTCTGGTGGCAAGTTCTGCAAAAGGTCTTCCAGGGGAATTTCACCTTCCTGCTGTAGCATTTCTAGCTCTCTCTGTCTAGATACAGACTCTTCTAAAGCCTCTTCAACATCAATTGTTTCCTCATCATCAATTTCCTCACCAGGTTCAAACTCACTCTCACCACCTGAAGAAGGGCATTAAACTTGTCAGCTTCTGAATTTCTTTTATAATATAAAACTACAAGTAAATAACCAGTGTAGCTCAACTGTTCTGCAGCATTGACACAAGTAAACGTCCACAAAAATAAGACATTGATAATTAAAGCAATGGCAAAACACGACTATCACATAATCAGATATGGGTAAAAGTGCTTTAAGTATACAATTTTCTGGCTAGCATGGGTAAGGTGGCATCACCTTCTCCTATTTTCCTCCCTTTACAAAACCAACACTTTTAAATTATGATCCAGAAACAGTGGCTACAAGACCCATTTTGTGGATTTCCACTATAATTCCAATTCACTACTTTATTTTCTTTATTAGAAGCCCATCTACAGAAAGAAATTGCTCAATAGGTTCAAGTATGTGTTGTGGTTCATTTTTTTTTTTTTTGTGGTTTAAAAAATTTTCAAACCAGTTTGATTTGTATTTTCCTTTGTCTCAGATTATGGTAATGAATACTGGACAAGGGAAAATAAAAATTAACCTGGTTTGAATTATTTTACACAAAAACCGCAACATATGTAACATACCTTCAGCTCTAGAAGAGACAGGTGAAGAGGGTCCAGTGGATACTGCTGAGGCAGGCCCACTTGATGGTGCCACGGCAAGGCTCTCTGCTAACCATGAAGAATACTTCTCTGTTTGATCCACAATAAAATTCAACTGTAGGTCCAGAGCTTTCTTCCTGTTCTCTTCCAGTCTGCTTTGAACTTTGTACTGTACAACCTATCAAAGATAAAATGAGGGATATCAGGGACAGTGCCTCCGTCTGCCTTCAATTTTTCTGATGGTAATGGCATTTCTACATTAACTTAAGCTCAACTAAAATAACTCATTTGTGTATAATAACCTTTTCAACAGAAGACCAGAACTGCTTGATTTCCTTTGCAATACTTGCAGCAATTTTCCTTAGACGAACTGATTCTTCTTTTTCTGCTTTTACTTCCTTGCTTCTTTGTTCTTGGTGGTATTTTAGAACAGCTCTGGATATCTGCAAAAGTCATAAATCATAATAACGCACTCTTAGTAACCCTTTCAAAGTAGATCTCTTGCTTTTTAATGCAAAATCCTCCAAACTGCGAATCTTTTAGTCCAGACAAAAAAATAATCAACACTTACCTTCTTACAAATACCCCTCTTCCACCTTCTCTCCTGTGCAAAGTCAGTTGCCAGCCAGTGCATTTCCTCAAGGAGATAGTCCCAATGTGCTTTACACCTAGGGGATTCTTGGACTTTAGGAAGCCGAGTCAAAGACCAGATGCCTTCCTTACGTAATTCAGCAACTCTCTTCAGCACTTCAGCCTCTTTCTTTGCTTCAACTGCAATATCCTCTTGAGAGCTAAATGAATGTTCAAGCACTGATGTTAATGATTGTGCTCTAGTGTTCCCAGTTGGCCTTGCTCCATGAGGAAGAACAGTAGGTCCGTTTGAAATTGCTTGACTCTGAATGCCTGGGTGAACAGTGTTAGTACCAGATGTATGGTTGCTTGACACTGGAGGAACAGCAGGAGGGTCATTTCCAAAATGATTGCTCCCATGGCCAGATGGAACATGCTGTTCCAGTGGAGGATTTGGTAAAGAAACTGATCTAGAAAATGAGGGAACTGTGTTAACCACACTTGATCTTGGAACAGGTTGATTTCCAGTAAACGGAGAAACATTTGGCGCAATTCCATCAGAAATTTGTGATTTGTAACTAGGGTTTGTATTGAAATTGCCAGGCACTGGCTTTCGTGGATCAAGACCAGCTTGTTCATAAACTTGCCTTTGTAAGGCGGCATAGTGAACATTGCTTGCATCAGTCTGTTGTTGAGGCCACATGAAACTTTGAGGTAACCTTGATGATGATGAGACAGTGATTGTTGAAAGTGTGGGATTTGTACCAGAGGCATCATCTAAACGATTAGAGTTAAGGAACGCAAGAAACTGTGGACTTGGCCTTTTTTTCCAGATCAAGAAATCCATCATATTTCCTCCAGTTTGGAGGAAATACAATTCTTGAAGCTTCTCTCGAAAATTAGCCTTCAAAGTTTCAAGTTCTCCATTGTAATATCCAATCACAAGCTGACGTAATTTCCCTGTTTCCGATAACTCAGATGACAATCCAGCAGATTTATCTCCTCTGTTAGCAACACCATGATTTCTGCTGACATTCATAGCATCATGAGGATTCAAAGGAGATACAGCAGGCTGATTTCTACCAGGTGACAGCTGATTGGGAAATAATGTTGGACTCTGTAACGGTGGTGTCCTGCGAGGTGTGTTGTACCCAAGATGATGGATGGTACCTCCTGGGGAAGGTCCTCCACCACTGTAAACAAACTGCTGTTCCCTAGGGTTTGCAAAAGGCTCAGATGAATACGGATGTTGAAAGTTTGGATCTGCAGGACTTAACTGAGATGAATCAGGCATTCCTGGGTAAAACTCAGGAGTTTTTAATCCAGAGCCTCTAGGACTAACTGAGCCTGGTCCACGAGAAAGAGTATATGTTACACTACTAGGTGTCGCACATGAAGGTGTCGAAGGTGGAGCAGAAGGTGAAGGTGCTGGTGATACATACATAGGTGAAGACGCATGATAATGTGACGGCGAAACAACAGAATGAGGAAAAGGTGAGCGCGGAGACATTTCTCCTGAGGATCCCACAGGTTGACTGAAACTTCTCTGGAACCCATGGTGGGGGTAATTCATACTTCTGTGAGGGCTAACAGGCTGGACTGATCGAGTTGGGCTTGGAGATGTACTGGCACCATGAGGTCCCAGATATTGAAACGTGCTTTGAGAGTATGGCGAAGTGGGTACATTTTCTGCGACGTCCAAAGGCCTAGCTACTTTTATGTCATTGCTATGATGTCTTTCCGAGTCATGAGAAGGTGTCCTACGAACTCTTCTGCGAGGAGTTTCATCGTGATATTGCGACGATTCGCTAGTTCGTCGCATCACTTCAACTCCGCTAAGTGCTTGTTTGACATAATATCCCTATCCCGTGGCGGAGACGTCGAAAGCATCCTGCAAAAGAAAATGTCATTTTCTGTCAATTTCATACAAGGCAGAGCATGCGCGATTTTGCCGCCATTTTGTTTTCAACAACGGACAACATCGTTTATTCCATCCGCAAAATTTCTGCGTTAAATTAAACCATCCACTTGCAATTTACTTACACTTTTATCCACCAGTAAACGGTTGATATTTTCTTGTACTTCTTGAAGCGTATTTCGAAGTTTTTCGTTGCAAAAGTTGTATAATTTATCTTCAAAAGCCCCACAAAAATTCCTCCTCAACGTCAGCTTTGATATGCGCTTGACCACCAGTCCACCCTGGAGCATCATGGGAGCGTAACCATCATAAAAGAGGCGAGGTGCCTTAGCAGGACGTGCTAAAAATAGAGGGAAAGAAAAACTCCCCTTGTAAACATGACAAGGGTGAAAACAAATCGGTAATTTTGTATAAATACTGCGACGGCATTTACAATCTTATTTTTTCCTCTAATTGTTGTTACGGTAATAAAATGAATGAACTTGATCCACGAAATAGCTACGAAATTATTGCTCTTCACCAAACCGAGGCTGCCTCTCAGTGGCGCGAATCGGCGCGAAACACAAAAGGATATGTATGGTAGTTTAGCATGAAGTACTTTCCTGTATCTGGCAATTCTGAACACATTAAAGACGTGCGGAACAAGACTTAGTTAAAATCCACTTCTAAATCGAACAATGAGGCGATCTGCTGCTCCTTCAGTTAGAGCTGCTAAGAAGATGAAGTTTTGTCCTCCATCTGTTGCTGGAAACAAGGCAGATACCGCGAGAAATTCGAATTGTTCTGCGACAAATTCGCTTGCACTTGTGCAACCAGCTAATCCCAATCAGGTGAGCATATTGTTTACCTCTGTATTTAGACGATCACTGCAAGATTTTTTTGCACAGTAATTGACATTCCTAGTTTTAAGTATAGCTGGGCTTTTGAAAACTACGAAGCTGTCGAAATTTGCAGTTAAGTTGCTTTTTTCTTCATATAACTTAACTTACGTCAGCTTATAATAATTTTTAAAAACATAATTTGCTGCGTCTTTTTTCACGAAATAAAAAATGTTCTATTTTCTAAGATTAAAATAATTATACCATTGTGTAGGCAATGTCAGTGAAAGGAAGTTCTAGGTTTTCTTTTGTTCTCTAGAACATGTTGAAAATCCTCTCCATTTTACAGAGATGCCAACCCTGGAGATTTTTTTCTTTTGTGCACCCCCCCCCCCCCCACCTCAAATGTTCCAATGAACCCAGCCACCTGCAAAATATGTTGGCCAAAATCAACTCACCACCCTCCCTCCAACCTCCCATATTAACAGATTGGGTAAAAAATGCACCTAGGAATTGAAAACCAAAACATTTGATTGTTATTGTTTTTTGGGGGGGGTGGGGGGGGGAAGGGAAGATTTTGAGATAATTTGAGGTTAATTTTAGATAAAATATCAAATGCAGCCTTATACCCCACCAGAGATGATACAGAGGAGTATTTGAGTGTGTGTTGCCAGGAGATTTGGTGACCTGTAAGGGAGACCATGAGATTTGTTCAATATCCAGGACACTCCCAGATAATCCTAGCCTCCCTTGCCGACACTCTTTTAGCTCATCACACAATCTCTCCTGCTTAACGAGTCAAAAGGGCATCTGCAATGGAGGCTAAGATTATCTAGCATAGTAATGGCATCTGATTTTATACTCAGCTGATCTCTTGAATTTTCAGACTGTTTAACATGTGTCATAGCACAATTAAATGCACTCCTGCAAAAATGTCAATGCTGACTATGTGAAACACGACATATACCTTCAGTGTTTGTAATTGGTGAAAATATACTTTGAAATTACTTCTTCATCAGTTAGAGATGCAACTTCTAGGGCTGACATTCAGCTTTGGACAAGCCAATTGTCCACAAGGACAATAGCACACCATAAACTGAGGGCCTTGCATTTTTGTTGTCTTTTTGTCAATTTCAAACTGTAAGTAGTTGGCAATTGTCACCATAAGTTCTGCCCATAATAGCAAGCAACTTGATGCTTAAATAATGGGTGTAAACTGCACTGTCAGCACTAGATTGTTGACTATATTAAATTATATTTTCAGGAGAGTATTTTGCCATTTGTTCAAGCTGGCAGCTTGCCAGACAGCGAGAACAACCCTGAAGTCTCTGCAAGTCACGATTCTCCAACAAATGTTGACAGCAAAGTAATGGCCAATGAGAAATTATCAAAGCCTACAAGTTACACTATTGTACCCCAACGTGCTAAAACAGCAGCTTTCAAGGCTCCTCTTCAATACAAGTCAATACATAACATTCCTTTGGGTAAGCTTCTTTTCTTTTATAATCAATTTGCAACATTATGTTTTATGGATACCCACCTTTGATCACCCCATATGACCATCTCATTTTTTCAGCCAATTTTCCAACCATTTTTTAAATAAAAAAAATCAATCCTGCTAAAAATTGTGATGACCCTGTTTTTGGGGCGACATTTGTACTACCCAGCAGTGGTCATATTAACATTGTTTCACTGTAATATTGTTAATTGAAAAATCACAATATATTTAATGTGACAAGGGGGGAAGTCAAGTTTTAAACTGGTAATTTTATTTCCTTAACACTTGTTTTGGCTTCTTCTAGGAACTTCTGATGGAAAAGAAAATCTGTCTTGCTTCTTCAATGTTGTTTGGTGAGTTACACATTTCCGTTTATTGAAAAACTAATTTGTAGATTTTGTTTCATTACAATACCTGTAATATTATTGTTTGAGTTAATCTGTGAACTACATGTAAGAAATAGATTTTTTATTGATTCATTCATTCATGCAATGCATACATTTCCTTTTTTATACATTCATACAAATTGCAATTACCTTACTGCATTTAAAATAAATATACTGTCTGTAACCCACTAGTTAGGATAATAACAAATTAGTGGGAGGTGAGTGAAATATTGTTTTGTTGTTGTACTTTAGGGGAAAGATGTCCAAGAAAAAGGTACTTTATAAATTTTCTCGTTTTATCTTGTTAACATATGGTAAACTACTACTGGTTTTCAAATAATATTGTAACTGCTGAGCATACAAACAATAATAAATTTTTCTCTGTCACTTTTAGCATAAAAAGTGGGAAGGAGATGGTGAGTGGAATTAATGTTTAACTTCAGTGTTTTGTGACTTACAGTATTGGTGAGAGTTAGAGCATATGATTAACTTCTTTTTATGTGCATATAATGTGCTGTGCTTTCTAACAACCTACAAAGTCAGAAGCTCAAATTACAACTTGAAAATTACACTTTATGCCATTGTCAATAAATATTATAATTTTGTTGACAAGCAACTCATGCCTGAAAACAATAAAAGACAAAATTGGTCAAATCCCAGCTTATGATATAATCAGACTGCAGACATTTCCTGAGTAGCCGGGCACCAGATGTTTGATTTTTAGTTGAACCTAAGTTGCCAGTATATCATAAGCCAACTGCACTGCAAAGTCTACTTATCACGACCGCAAGCAGGGCTGTCAATACAGTTTTGGCCACATGTTACATTGAGCTTCACACCCATAACAGTGTTGTTGCTTTCTGAGTAAAATGACCCTACAGCTGCTAAGTTCACTCTTAACTTCAAGGCTCTTTCAAGGCTATTCAGCAGTAACAGGTGTCATACGTTACAACCCCTAATGACAGCTCTGACAACCAAACCTTTTAAACAGGTAAAGCTCAACTTGTTTGTTTACTGGTAAATCCACTGAGATACGTTATGGTAAAATGCGACTTTTGGCCATGTCTTGACCTTCAAACTTCACATTACTAAAAGATGTAGTAAACTCACTAAAACTGACCCAACTTTGAGTTTACAGGATAAGGTCTAAACTGCTGATCTTTTATCCCTCCAGTTATGACTTTATTAGTGCATACTTCTAATTAAAGTAATATTTAATGTGCTCATCTTTTTTTCGTTCTAGGCATACTAGTCACAAAGGGTCAAACAGCATCTTTAAAAGATTTGGAAGGAAAAGAGTGAGTTGAATTTAGTGAAAAATTGCTTTTTGTTGCTCAATAAAATCTGCATGCTGGCACCCTGCCAACTCAGTGAACCAGATGGGAAGCAAAATCATTATTTTTGAAGATTTTATGTCAGAAATGACTTGCTAGCTTAATCAGTTTCATGTATTTATAGTGTATGTCTAACAATTTATTATTATTACCAGCAATGCTAAATACTTTAACACTTTAATAACATCATCATAACCCCAGCATCAATTAATATTGTAATCAATATGTTCATTTTTGAAAAGTTTAATTATTGGCTCATTTGTAGCTCATTCATAGTCCTTCTGAATACCAGCATATTTTACTGAATGCATGAGTAAATAAGTTGTTGTTGTCTACTCACCCACTGTATTCTATTCATTTACCCATATGATGGATGCCTTTTCAGAATTGCTAAGAGTAGTGGTTATAAGTCATTTGAGCTAGAATCCCTTCAGGAGGGTAACACACTGTGCATTGGTGGAAAAGAAATTGAGGTGAGAAATGTTTGTCTCCTAAAATACCTTTAAATTAATGGTCTCGCTCATTAGTTGCACTGAGCCAAAAGTATGTTACTTTTCTCATGCAAAATTTTATTTTTCATTTGCACACATGAAACCATTAAATTGATGGTTGACAAGTCAAGGTCACTACCTTTGTGTTATGTCCTTTGACAAACCCTTGTCTCTGTTAACACAATAGTTTGATACCGTGGGGCAAATTGAAAAAGTGGCACCTTTTTCATCTTTGTAGTATGTGAAAGGGTTCAAAAAATAAGGACTGGAAAAATAGACTGGATCTGCAAGGGTTACAATTCAATCAAACAATTTGAAAGGGTAACAGAAACGAAGCAAAAATTACAATGCAAACCTTAGTGTCAATAGTCCCACTGTACTAGTAATGTAGGGGATATCTTCTCTCTTTGTTACTGGTTTATTTTTGCATTATAAGAAAGTGGTACAGTTTTTCTTTGGTAATGGTTGGTTAGAAAGGAAAAGGAATTGAAAGTCAGGGCAGGGTGTAATGATCTTGTTAAAAAGTACTTGGTCAGTGGTAAATCATACAAATAGTTTCCTCAGTTTTACTGAAAAGTCTTCTTTAAGTAATTGCTTCAGCTCTTCTCAGGGATAATAGAATGAACAAAACGTGTAAGCGTGTGTAAAGTAATATATCAAACACGAGACACAGTGTTTCATCACATATAAAACACAGAGAAGAGAGTTGAAAATACGACGCGTAGCGGAGTATTTTTGACGAACTTCGAGGTTTTTGATATTGTCATGAAACACTGTGACGAGTGTTTGATATTACTTCTCAAACAAACTGATTTTGAGGGGGAAATTAAGGATGCAAAAACGAGGAAATTTTCATAAGATATCCAAACACGTCACGGTGCATAATTTCCTTTGTCTTTGGCTTTTGAATTATTAATGAGTTTGAGAAAATCACTTCTCATATGTTGCATCTCCCAGGGGGGGGGGGGGGGGTGATTTGTGCACACAGTCATGTGTTTCACTCACTTTACCATGTCTGTTGTCCCAAGCAAAAATAAGAGACCTACTTAGAAGTCTAACTTGAAGAGTTTGTCGATGCTGTTGATTTAGGTGATGGGCTGCATCAGTGAAGAGGATTCTCTCAGTGGAAAGTGTTTTCAGCAATCAGTAGTGTCAACAGCATCAGTATTAAAACCAATCTGCAAACCATCCTCTAAACAAACAGGTGTGTAATATATAATCAACCTGAAAATTCAGCGTTAAAACTCCGCTTGATGTCGTAGAAAAAAACTCGTCTTAAAACAAGTCCGATTTTCCGAACAGGTAAATTTAAGTGTACAAACATTGTAACAGAAAAGCAGTGTTTGTTTTTAAACAAACAAAGTTTTGGACCACTTGCTATCGAGCACGTGCCCACATGCCACGCCCATGTGGACCTTGTCACGCGAGATAACATAATGGAAAGATTCGTCAGATTCGGTCACGGATATACCGTAACTAACGGACCGTATCTAACTGGCGCATCTCTTGTACTGACCTCTAGACTTTTTCTCAAAATCCTTTTTTGTAGAGCCGCTCAATTTCGGCGCCACAAAAAGTCGTCGTGCGTGTGTGGCAAGTTTATTGACACAGCATCTCCGCCGCACTCAGCCGTAGATCCGGTCGTGAAAGGAATGCAGCATTCTTCGGTTTGGCGTCAACTTCCCCGAATTTCCTCGAAATGACAGACCGAACCGTTTTTTTAGTCGACTGCAATGAAGACGTTTAAAAGAAAGTTTCGTTTAATTTGCTAATCGCTTTTACAGAATGTCAGCACGATTCAGAAAGTTTTGTTTCACTTGCTATTCGATTTAACAGAAAGTCAACATGATTCTAAGATTACGGATTAAGGAAAACAAGATTTTCGCCGAAGAAATATTAGATGGTTTGACCTTACTTGCCTTGCATTATTACTGAAATTATTTATTAAAACAAGTCTGAAAATGATACCGCAATACCTAAAAGGTCGCACAGAATCACCTTTAAATATCATCTATCTACTCATCCGGTAAAACCAAGCTTGCCAAAGCGCGGACATTTCAGCTTTATACCTACGGGAGTCCCAAGAAATAAAAAAATTGAATTTCATATACAACTATTGCAACATATTCATTTTATACTAAGGCTAATTCCCTGTTCAAACATTGCCACCGGTTGTGCTGAAACTGTTGAATATAAAACGTCTAGTATAGACGCATATTTTTCAGCGTCTCGTCCAGGCTTGTTGAGTGTAGTATCTCCTCCAAATCTTTTTGATTTTTTTCGTCTACTTGCTTCCTCTTCGCGATCCAGTCATCCTTGGCCGCAAATCCACGGTCAATCATCAACAGCTGAAGCCAGTCATAATCTGATAGAGCCTTGATATTCACTCCTCTCTCCACCAACTTCCTCAGACCAACAGCGTTATCTTCAGCGACCTTGTGCACACGAACGTGAATATTGTGAAGATGCGCGAAGCGGATCGTTACGCTCACTCCCTCGTTTTGCGCGAGCCACTCGCACAGTTTCTCCGCACATTCACCGCAAGGTGAGAAGTTACTCACTAGCTGTAATTCCTTCAAACCGGATAGCGGGCTTCCCTCCAGCTCTTCAATCGATTTCTTGTAGGCGTTCGATGTATCGCTTTTGAAAACTTTCCGTGACAGAATCTTGCCGTCTTTAGCTCTAGCAACAGCAAGCACTAAACATTCGGTTGGCCAAAAACCGCCCGGTACACCAGATTTTAATATAGCTGTCAAGTCGAATTCGTCTGGAGTTGGACTTTTCGGTACGTTGTTGTAATAAGCCATGTTGAAAGTGAAAGTGAAAAATATTCAGTGCGTGAGGACCCGTGACCCTTTAGTTACAATCTTCCGGTTCGGCGTGGACTGGTCGTATTACATGACAACCGAGCACTTAGACTTATCATCTGAGTCAATACTGCCTCAAGCGCTCTCATCTCAAATTTCTTCGTATCAAATTTTGGCGCTTTTCAAATGGGCGATTTTCACAACTACCCGAATCCTCTTCGTTTTTCCTTTCCTATTTTTAAAATTTTGTAATCCCAGTTAGCTCTGTAGCACTGTGACTTCCGCACATTGTGGTCTACACAGGAAAAAAGACTGAAGCCTTTCCATCTTTGATATTTTAGGCACATAACGGACCGCAGTGCTTGCGAGAGCAGGTATCACCTACTAGATGTAAACAATATTGAGAGAGTGGTGCCTACGTTGGCAAGGGCAGGTCAGGCTTAGATGACAATAACCCTAAACACTTGCCAGAGAAAACAACAAACGGAAGGACTGTGGCAGTTGCAATAAATAACGCCATCGTGAAAATGGCCTGTAACTATTTGACAGATAAACGGAAACTAAGGACCACGAAAATCGGCTTTTTACAAATCGCGCCAAATAAAGTTGTAGCAAACGTGCAAATTCATCTAAAGCGGAAAGGAACCCCGGCTGTCAAAGATGGAAATCTGTCCGGTAGAATAATCGTCTGATCTCTCAAATTTAAGGCGATATAACCGTCCTAAAACAACGACTGATAAAAAAAGTCAACAGTGTCCTGTTTCGCTTGTTAATTCACTCCCTATACATCCATACAATGCGAATTATTGTCGGGTTTCTTGTCCATAAACACCATTAAGTTTCTCACTCAGGTTTGCCGCCTAAACGATAGGAAGATGGACCGATAAATTGGACATGAGAATTGCTGAACGAATTTTCTATGTAAAGACGAGTTTAACGTGTTTCTATGTCTCCTGATGTCGTCTTTCTACCACCTCACCAAAGTAATCTCTACCGGCCAATCACAACACCTTCAAGGAACCAATCAGAAATGGATCAAAAACAGGCTACAGTTCCATGACATGAAACGGGCATGCGCGGTAAAATATGCCACTGGTACCACGCGCGGGAAAACATGAAACTGGCGCCAAGCGCGGGAAACATGTAGCTGGTGACAGGATAGGGAAAACCCGCATAACAAAGTCTTTTGTCTTCGCTCTTATTGGCTGAATAAAGAAAACAGTGTATGTGCTCAAATAAGGAGCTAATACACGGTTAGCCGAGTCCTTGCGGTCTAAATGGTGGTAGGTACTTACGACTTACCAAAATGGTGGAGAGGGCGAGGCAAAGGATCGCTTAGTGCTTGACTATCCAGAAAGGAACTGCTAACAAACATGATAACTTATCAAGAGTGAATTTTAGTGATTAAAAAAACCGTTTCCTTCACCTACTGATAGCGACTTTCTGTGTAGGTTTAGCAAAACCCTTCTTGGGTTTGAAGAGAGCCGAGATGACATCGGAATCTCGGAGATTGGTGACTCCACGTCATGACGTCAATGCCCCTGGAGCCCTGGTCATGCCTCGACCCAGCGCTACTCATCAGGTATCCCCCGTGCGGGGCCTCTTGACATTTGTAATGCCATTTCTTCAAGTTCCAGGAGTCCTGTCATTTTCATGGTTTGGCGTTTGCCGTTTTAATTTTTTTCTGTTAGTCTGTTGCCACTCGAAGTATCTGCTGTTTGTCTGTTAGTTCAGCCATAGTCTCCGATGCTTTGTTCAATTGGGCCGTCAAGAGCGTACGCGACTATACAATACAATTGAAAACCTTCATTTAAACACGGTAAAATTTAAAGCTTGATAGCTTGAGGGGTCGTGTGTAAATTATTACTAAGTATATAGTACGAGCAAATATAAGAGAATATTAGGTAAGACTGTAAAAGTTACAGAGATGTTTCAACGATAATAAGTTTAGAACGCTAAAAAAATTTGTGTAAACGCTAAACTAGTTCAGTTACCGTTAGAGTACAATCTAACACCCCTTCACACTTCTCGATTGTCTTTCTCAACCAATTTTTCGTCGGTGCAACCGAGAAGGGAAGTATTTTGACTTCGCTTGTGCATACCTTCTGGGTGTGAACAATGCAGTTTATATAGTGCAGGGTAGATCTAATCTGGTATAAGTGCCTTCGAACCTTTGTCTGTTTGCAGTCACACCATCAAGACTCGTTGGCACGGTCAGACTTTTATGAGGTATCTTTTCGCCGCAAAAAAGCAGTAAAAATTCGAGATGTCTTCTATAGGTGCCTATGAACCCAAAACAGCACGGGTACTTCTTTACAAAATTAGGGATGTCATACCACTTTTTGCCTGTCGTGTAAATGGCCCTGAAAACGGCTTCGTGTGGGTTAATTAAAATGCTTTTATTTTAAATTTAGCTGGAGAACAATCGAGAGGGGCTGGAAATAGTAGACGTGATAGTGGACCCACACTTGTGCCAGCACCTGAGGCCCCACCAGAGGGAGGGTGTTGTGTTCCTGTACGAGTGTGTCACGGGGCTGAGGAATGTCAACGGAAATGGGGCCATTCTCGCGTGAGTAGTCAGAAGCACTGAAGAAACACGGAGCCTGCTAGAACAGCTTGTCACGGTTATGATTCAAACGAACGTTTTCTTTCTCTTTAGCATGAAACGCGCTGACTTAAATTTGTGCTGCAGTTGCGAGCCGCAAAGTTTTTTCTTGAGGATCCAAACGCATTCACCCTTAAGGAAGGGCCTACTATTGTTGCTGCGCATACGTTCTGCGCATCTCGAGATACTCAGGTTTCCTATGGGTGGTGCCCATTAATACAGGAATATTTTTTGCGCGGTTTAAAAATTATACGGAGAAAGCAGAACTTAGCAAATGCTATTGGTATCTCAAAGGAAAATTGGGGGTAACCATGCATTTTTCAGAGATAATTAAGGTTCAATTTGGGAAAAAATCCCATACATTGCTTTACATTTTGGCGCTTTTTAGAGATATTATCGCTTAATTATCCCTGAAAAATACCTGGTTACCCCAATTTTCTTTTTGGATTTCAATAGCCCTTGCTAAGATTTACTTTTCCTGCATAGTCAGAAACCGCACAAAAATACTTCGGTATTAGTAGGCACCGTCCTTAATACGCAAAGGGCTTTAGTTAGAGCTGTATCTGGATGAAGTTATTTCGGCGCTGTATCTAACTAAACGTTGTATTGGCCTTGTCTTATTTGTGTCTTTCTTTTTTCTTGTGTTTAGAGATGACATGGGACTTGGCAAAACTCTTCAATGTATTTCTTTGCTATGGTAGGTTAGTCGTTTGATCGAACCTACAGTGTAAAAACTGTCACCTACATTAAAGTGTAAGATCCATTTTGCACAAAGTTTAATGGAGAATTACGTAAAACAAGTTAATCAACTCGACAAGTTTTGCCAATTCTTGAACAGGGAGACTTGTCAACGATAAAAATAGTGGTAAGTTGTATTCTAGCGCAAAATATAAAATAAAATTGGTATTTTATTTTATATTTTGCGCTAGAATACAACTTACCACTATTCACCAAGTGCGCAACACAGTCTAAACAACATTTTGTCGACGATAAGCTTGACAATTTTTTTTTACATACAGGGATTTAAAACTTGTCAAAGACAAACTTTTCAATGAAAACGTGCTCGTGAGCAACCAGCCACAGACTTAAAAATTTACGTTTTAGGATTTTGTGATAAAATTTCCGAATTTAACCTAGATTTAGGAAACTAACGACAGCTATAATTACTGATTGTTCCTTTTCAGAGTGCAAACTTTTTCGCCAGCACCATGCCATAGAAACTTACCATCAGAATAATTAAATTTGTCCATTTACCGAAACTATGTTTTATTTCAGCCGGTACTCAAGACAATTTTAGTTGCGGCGAAAGGCAATTTGCATTTAGTTTTAATTTTGTATGTAGTTTTAGTTTTAATAAATGATTAAGATGTGATTTCTTTCTTCAGGACACTTCACAAACAGGGCATGTACGGTGGACGTCCTGTTATCAAGCGAACGCTTATTATTACGCCTGGTAGCCTTGTCAAGGTATCTAGTCATTTCTCGTACTTTTCGCAAATTCACAAGAGTTTTTGTCAAGACCAGGGAAGGAGAGCAACGATGAACAATCGAACCGAAACTTTAAATATCAGTTGAAAAACTTGGAATAGTTTTTAAAATACGTAACAGTAGACCTGCACCTTTCAAAAGCTCTATTTTCACTGGACCCTGATAACCTGCAGCTGCATTGTTTTTAGGCTGGAAACATTGTTCTGTTGTTCGTTTTTTTGTCCTCTTGACTAACCATGTAAGACGTTGCAAATGGTGCAGATCGGCCTGTACGTAACAAAGTGTCATCTGGAATGTGTTAATTAAAGTTAAGAAATGATAGAAAAGGAAATACCAGACTTTTGCTGAGGCGAATGATTTAACTGTCACTGACTAGCAATAGAGAATCACCCTCCAGAGCGTCGTTTTTCGTTGTTTTACCAGTGCGCGCCCGGTCTTACTGATGACTTCTTTGCTTTGCTTTTCAGAACTGGAGCTGCGAGTTCCGCAAATGGCTTGGTAACGAGCGGCTGAAGGTGTACACTGTTACCACGGAGAAGAGGGTCAAGGTAACTCTGACTGAGCTGTGAAAAGAACTTGACTTTCAAATCACATTTACCTAGCTTGGCACCATTCCCCCTGTATTACAGTGAGTAGAGAGCCAGAACGGTGTGCGGAGGGTCCTATGTTCGACTCCCGCCATACCTCGGAATTTTTGGAAAACCTTTGCTTCCTGGAGACAATAATACTCTTTGAAACTTGACCCGAACTTCCAATGGACTCCGTTCTTTTTGAGAAAGAAATTGTGTATCCTTAGGCTTAGAGTCGAATTTCGAGTCAATAGCTATTGTAGATTTTCAAATAAGACTACAGAATTTCTTGTGAAATGCTGCGTTTGTTTCCATATTTACAAACTGACAATAAGGCTCTTTATTTTCGCAGGAATTTATCAACAGCCCTCTTTATCCAGTCATGATAATCAGTTACGAGATGTTTTTGCGGTCAGTAGAGGAGGTCAGGAACATCAAATTTGGACTTGTCATCTGCGATGAAGCACATCGCTTAAAAAACACCACGATTAAAACTGCTACGGTGAGTCCTAAAACCACCCCCATCCAACCCCACCCCACCCCACCTCCTCCTCCCTCTCCCCCGTCAAGACACGCACACACACGCGCGCGCGCGCGATTCCCTGATGATAGATTATAAGGCTCTTTCACAAAACCTGCTAAAGGTCAAACGTTTTTTTTTCTTTCAAGAAAAACGAAGAAGCGAAGCGCGTGTCGCGCTGGCTTGTTTAAAGGGAAACGCCTTTTTTCTCAAAGGTTGACAAGGTGTTAGGTCCTGATCACAGGGATAAAGGTTTTGTTTGGTCAGGCCGGAATTTTTTTATGTCCTATTTTGAAACATAGTAGACCACAGTAAACTCATATTGTGGGCATTTCTTTGTGCAGATGATTTCCGGGCTCAAGACTAAGCGACGGATTCTTCTCACGGGAACTCCAGTGCAGGTTTCTTCTCATTCTGCTTTCTAGTTATATCACAGCTTCTAAGTTAACTTATAATTTATACGTCTTTTTATATATGAATATGATGTCATGTTGTGAGGTAATGAATTAACCCCCATCTCTTCCCTCACTCTTATCATGGTCTGGAAATGAACGCCGTAACAGTGTTAAAAACCTTACTGAAACTTGTGAGCTTCACTGACGTTTTCCAGTTTCTACAAATGAATTTATTTATCCTCACCTTGCTGTCGGAAGTACGTACTACTACACAAAACAAAAAGCATTATTAGTTTCCTGTAGGTGTGTACATGTGTCTCGAAACAGGAGTACCTGATGGGGCCGCTCGACTAAAAACCCGCTCTGCAGGCTGGAATAGAGCTGGCTGGGAACTGAATACATTACACCGTTAACTGGCTGGAACGTTTCTAAATATCTGTAGTTTGCTGACACTTTTTAAATAAAAAGCTGGTTCTAGCTGGGTAAAAAATGTCTCGTTTGTTTTTCCTGTCTGTCAGGACCCCTGTTAGGTTCGTAAAAAATCGTATTTGACGTTTCGCTCTATTAGACGCAAGTAACGGCGGGTCCACTGTTTTCAATTTGACTAGGACATGACAAGGGACATGAATGAAAAGCTTCTTTCCCTACGATGTTTTCGGGCGACTTGCCAGCCTTAATATCAAAATGGCTAAAAAAGAGAGAAAAATACAGCCGACAGCGGTACCTCTGGACACTGTGCCGGAGCGTTGTACCATAACGATGCACCACGAGATTTCGGCCCGCAGTTCGCTTATGCCAGCTGGAGATGGTTCCGCGATGCTTTCCGATACCTTGTCCCCGACAAGACAGTGAGGGAGAGAAATGTCGGCCCCTAGACCATATCAGACAGATCCCTTACGTAGGCACCTCAGTTCCACCTTACTGACTTAAACTGAGATTCAGCCATGTATATATATGACAATGTAGTCATTTTGTCTTCCATGTGGTACGTTTTGAGGTTTGAGCATGCGCACGAGCTAAAACGATATAATGACAGAAGGATGACTCGTGGTCAAATGACCTCTAGTCTTGGACTCCTTTTACCTTAATTCATTCTTACAATTTTTATTGCCATTTTCCCGAAAACGATTGCTCCTTCGATGGATTGTTGACATGGAAAAGGGAATCAGGTCACCACTCGAAGAGCTCTGTGAAAGCCGTTGGTATTTTTCTGTTTTTGGCTATTAAGTCAACACTTATTACTGGGCCATGTTATGAAAATGCGCAACATTTGATACTACAACTCAGATGCTACCTTTCGCCTCTTGATGTCTGGTGACATCAATTCTAACCCTGGACTGGTTTCTGTTTCGACTGC
Source organism: Pavona decussata (assembly GCF_977016875.1). Lineage (NCBI taxonomy): Eukaryota > Metazoa > Cnidaria > Anthozoa > Scleractinia > Agariciidae > Pavona > Pavona decussata. Next base: position 3,061,766 of record NW_028145742.1, read on the forward strand.
TGGTATACGTAAGATCAATTGCCTCGTGATGAATACCAAAAGCTTAAAAAGTTATCACAAAGACAGGCAGACCGTGTGTAACCTCCATCGCTTCCAGGACCTGGTGTACGCCGAAAACTCTCACGTTATATGCGTCAATGAGACATGGTTAAACCAAAACATTAGGAACTCTGAAATTGCATTCTGGTTTTACAATATTTAGGAGAGATCGGTCTGATCGAGGTGGTGGTGGAGTTCTTATCGCAATCAAAACAACCTCCTTTAAAGCTGTCAAAGAATTTAAACCTGAATCGAAAGCCGAGCTGCAAGAGCTTGAGATCATTTTTGCCGAAATTACTACGCTTTACTGGTGAAAGAATTTTATTCTGTTTTTGCTATAGGCCACCCAATGAAGACCCAAGTTGGATGGATGTTTTCGATAATGATCTGCATAAAATTTGTGACCAGTTCGACAATATGGTAATTTCGGGTGACTTTAATTTGCCAGACATCCTCTGGGACTCCATTGACAACGCATCGGGTGTTAACGAACTAGCCTTTATTGAAACCCTTCGCCACCACCTCTTGACACAACTCAATAAAAAAACCACTCGTGGCAACAACGTACTTGACCTTGTAATCACGAGCGTGCCGGAAGATACAAAAGATACGGGGGTTTTTGCAGACCATAGCGTCATTATTTTCCAGTTTAACGCTTCTATAAAAGCCCCACCAAAAACCCTGAGATTTGTCTACGATTGTGCAAAAGGCGACTTTGAGGGTCTACGTACGGCTCTGTCAGCAATTAACCTTTCTTCGATCATAGCCAATGACGGTATAAATACTGACTGGCATCAATGGAAAGACACGTTTCTTGTAGCGGTCTCTGACTATATCAGACCAAAAGGCTTGAGGGACGGAATCCCATACCTTGGATGTCTGGTGCCATACTTAATTTCATCAAGGAAAAGGAATCTACAAGACAAAAGCTGAAACTATCTCCCTCGAGCCACCTAAGGGAGAAGTTAAAATACTTGCGCAAAACAGTTAGGCGCATGCTGTGAAACGGCCGTGATGAGTTTCTTGGTTCCGTCGAGTCCGACCGCAATATAAACCCAAAGCGTTTTATTGTCGATATTGAAGCTGAATTCCAAATCGCATAGAATTCCTGGTCAAGTCTGAACGCCAATATCAGCCAGTGTGTCATCAATCGTACGCCGTTAAGATCTTCAGCTGAAAATCCTCGGGAAATAACCAATCTGTTTAACTCCTACTTCGCATCAGTTTTCGCCCATGATCCCCCCTCACCCCCCCCCCCCCCTCCCTATCATGTTGTAAGCGCTGCCAATGCACCAGCTTCTCCTGGTATGTCAGAATTAACGCTTACCGTTAGCGAAGTCCAATCCGTGCTCGAAGCCTTTGATGTCACGAAAGCCACCCGAGTGCACAGAGAATTACAGGCCCATCTCCTGAACGTCACTGGTATCCAAAGTCTTGGAGCGATGTGTATTTAGCACTTCAAAGATAGACTGTACGAGGTGGTAACAGATTGTCAACATGGATTCATTAGAGGGGAATCATGCACCTCCAACCCTTTGGTAGTTTTGGACCATGCAGGTGGGCTCCCTGTCTAAAATAGACGACGGAAAACAGGTGGACATGATCTATATAAATATGTCTAAGGCCTTCGTTAAGGTGAACCAGGGCTGCCTGCTGCAAAAAATTCACGAATTCGGATTTGGAGGCAGCCTCTTGCAGTGGTTTAGCTCTTACCTGATGGGTCGCTACCAACGTGTAACAGTGCTGGGTGAAACCTTTGATACTTTGTCTGTACTTTGTCTGTCAGCTCCGGAATACCTCAGGGCTCCATTTTAGACCCGATGTTGTTTTTCATCTATTGTAGGAGGCAGCGTGGTCGAGTGGTTAGGGCGCCGGACTTGAAACCCGGTGGTCCCGGGTTCAAGTTCCGCTCTGCTCTGCTAGCTGGAGTTGTTTCTCGGTAGCCCCAAGTTCAATTCCTCGGACGCGCTTGTAAATAGCCAGCTGGTCTGCCGGGATTTTTAACCATGTTGTTTTCAATTTGTATTGTTTCTTTATGAAGTTTAATGCTCGGCCCCTCTAGCACTTGTGCTATAAACACTGCCGAGGGTAAATAAAGGTTATTCATTTTTTTATTTATTTATTTTATTTGTAAATAACTTGCCCGATTCGGTCCTGACGAGCCATGTTGCCATGTTTGCCGATGTGAGTCTTAGGAAGATGCTGCGTACCTACAAGCTGACTTGCTTGCTGGCTGTATAGTTGACAGACATCACACTTACATCTGGCTGGGATTTTCATTCCTGTCTTAAAAGTCTTGCTCGCTGGTAGTGAAGAGCGGGTATTTTTTTCCCAGGAACGTTAAATAGTAACCAAGATTGACGTAGGGACACTCAGCTAGTGTTTAGTGCAACATACGATTAATTTTCTCCAAAAGCGTCGTTGGGTACTTCTGTCGAAACTTACTATGGTATTGTAAGAATCAGAACTTTTTGCGTTTGTTTGAAACGCTCCAACAATAAGTGTGTGACTCTTGTTTGTCGTAGAATGATCTCAAGGAATTTCACTCACTCATCGATGTGTGCAATCCAGGAATTCTTGGTAAGTTCACTATCATGTAATCTCAAGCGCGTTTTTGACTCAGCTTTCAGTTATTTTTATTCTCAAGACTACAGAAACGCAGAACACGCGCCAGGGATCTGCAAGTGAAAGAAAAAAACGACCGGACACCAGCGTAAACATTTTGTCCTTTGTTTTAAAGCTTGCGTCGAAGTCTCGCGGATAAGACAAGTTTTGGTCAGTACAGTATTTGGACTGCTGCCTGAGACGTACTTGACTATGTTCTTGTCCTTCTTAGGTACACAGTCTTCTTTCCGCCGATTATACGAGGAGCCTATCGTCCGCGGACAACAACCAAATGCCACCAGCGAGGAAAAACTGTTGGGTCAAACCAGAGCTACTGAGGTACACTCGAATCGCTATCAGGGGGGTAAAGGTGTCTGCCGATGTTTTGATAACTGCGAATGGTAGTACCTTCAGTTCACATGGGATTTGACTTATTGATTTATTACAGTAGCTGTATTGCTAAAGATAATAGGAGACGTTAGAGGTCTTAGACTTGATTGAAGCTTAGCGTTGAACTGAAGACCTTCTTTCATTAATTATCATTTAAAATTATCATCCCCTTTCAAAGTGGAAGGATTGAAGCTTAGCGTTAAACTGGAGACCTTCCATTAATTATCATTAAAAATTATCATCTCCTTTCAAAGTGGCTAAAGAGGAATAAATGCCTTGGAGCATTAAGCGATTGCTAAATGTTCCATTCTCCTTTTGGTCTCCGTTTCTTAACCCATTGATGAAATCGGTTTTCGATAAACTGTAAACCTGCTTGCAATGCTATCGCTTTTGGGGTCGGAGCTCAACGGTCAGCTAAACGTCTGCTAAACTTTTATTTAAAGTTGTGGACAAACGTTCCGCTTGTGTACATACTGTTTGTCAGTTAAACATTTCTCAAGCCGTGAAATTTCGATATTTTTCGTTGTTCTTGTTAACAGCTCAGCAGGCTGACGAGTATGTTCTTCTTAAGACGGACATCAGAAGTGAATAGTCGGTACCTTCCTCCTAAAGGTAGAAATACTTTCCATTTGTATAATACTTAATGAGCTAAATGAATGAAGCCTTGCGCTCGTATCATAATCTTATAACTAGCTAAACCAGTATTCCAGCTCCACACAGCCTTCACCGTTCTTTCATAGCATGCTTGTTCTAATTTTTGAGCCTGTAGATGATCCTGAAGTGTCCCAATTCCGATGAAAGCTATTCAGCAGTTCTTTAAAGATGTACAGCTGTTGAGAATGATATATTACTCATTCAGTGAAACAGGCGTACCCGGAAAAAAATTAGAGTTCTTCTAACAGGAGTCGAACCTAAGACCTTTCGATTACTAGTTCGGATGCTCTACCACTGAGCTACAGGAGACTCGTGGAAGCTAAGGCCATTAAACTAAGTTCGTGTGACAAACATCCTGCATACTGCTAGGATTTGAATGTCGATGAGTGGTATATGTGCAATGGAATAAATCTTACAGTGTACAAGTGTGTCTGTGTGTCTCTGTGAAGTGTGTGTCAGTTTGTGAATGTTAAATTACGAGCGTCATTCAATCAGTGAGGTATCTTTTCCATTTTTGCATTAGACGCCATTCTGTGTGCTGTTGTTTTTGTATCGTTACAGTGGAGTCCGTCGTTTTCTGCCGCCCCAGTCTCCTGCAACTGTCTTTGTACCGTCCTCTTCTTATGTCACGTGTTGTGAGGTCATGTCTGACGTCACATTCCTTGGGAGGCTCGCGTCACTTGGTGTGTATTGGTGCACTAAAGAAGCTTTGTAATGACCCCAGTCTCATTTACCCTCAATGCCAAGAAGCGAAGAATGTGGCGGATAGCTGGGATATCGAGGAGGTAACTTGTACTCGGGCTAGAGCGGTTTTCAATAGTGTCGAAAGTAATTTCGCGTTTGCTTTGGTTTTGCATTACTACGCTCTGTGATTGGTTAACAAAACTTCGCGCCACTTTCTCAACCAATGGGAATCCAAACCAAAACCAATCGTGTTTTCGCCGCAAGCGTTTTCCCGCGCTTGGCGCCAGTTACACGTATTTGCCTCTAATTCTGATTGGTTCGTTGTGTTGTTTACAACTGTTGCGATTGGCCAGAGTAATTACTTTGGTTTTGGTTTTACGACACTTAATTGGAAACCACTCTATTCAGTTTCAGAAATTGCGTAATCAATTTCATGCTATTAGCCGGGCCGATTAATTTACTCTGGGTCGCTATGGTCTAATCCAGCTAGTGCCGGCAGCAACAGCGTGGTAAAACCTTTTAATTCGCCGAAAAAGAACTTTGGTTGCTGATTGTACGTGTTACAGCAAATCGTTGTTTTTGTGTTAATTGAACGCATCCTCTTCAATTCCGCTCTTTAAATAAAACAGAAGTCCACTCTTTAACAAGAATAAGTAATTTATTTCCAGGCTTAGCAAATTAAAAAATTCTCCTAAAAAATATACCTAAATGATGCTACCTAAATACTAAGCCTAAAAATAACGGGAAAAAAACCCACACACGTGGTATGGTGCGCTCTCCTTAAATTGTCTCCTGGGCGGTTTTGCAGAATTTTTATTATAGTGTTGAAAAACTGGGGCAAGTGGCCTGGAATAGGGGGGTCGTACTGTCCTGTCCACACGAGAAACGTCTGCAGAGCGCGAAGCGGAAGGCTGTTCATCAGCCCCCAGACCACTAAACCCCAGGACAGTTTATGTGTTTTCTTCAAGTTCTTCAGAGTGGCGCAACCTTGTTTGACCTCCATCCAAACCATCTGCGGCTCCTCCTTTCATGCTTTTGCCTCTGGTCTGACTCATCTCCTTTGTAGAAGCGGCCGATACTCTGTTCGTTGAGATCTCCATCCGAACTTGTCGCGTCAATTGACGACCTTGAACTCTCAGAGCTGCTACTTGAACTGCCACCCTCGAGGTCTTCAACGTTTATGCCGAATATCCTGGCAAAGTACTCGTCTGTCGCCGCAAGGTAGTAAGCAGTGTCTGGTCCCTGTGCTCTTGAGTCCTTCTTGATCGATTTTTTGATCCTCTTGATAAGTGACACTTTGTAAGCGTGATCCCTTTCTGCTCTTGTCAGCGCTTTCTTCGGTTTTTTCTTTGGTTCTTTCTTTAGGTTTTCATGTGCGTGTTTCTCTTTGTTCTTGAGTTTCTCGGTGTACACCTGATGCCATTGTGAGGGGCGTGGAAGCGCTCCAGAAACCTTGGTTCTCCGGGGATGCGCCGATGATCCAGATGACTCAGTCCCCAAGTTGCTTGTTTCGTTTTCACGTCCAACGCGTCGCTGTAAATTCTTATCCCTCGTGGAAGATGAAGATTCCCGCTGGTGTGCTACCGCGCATGCACCTGTTTTCGCATCTTTTTGCTTTACCAGTATACGATCGTCTCTTAGCCGTGATTTTCCGCGGATGTTGTCATCCTCCATTAGTGGATAGTTGGCGTCCCTGTTGTTTTCCAGTGGAAACTGATGTTCGTCTTCCAGCGTTGACTCATCTTCATCTTCAATGTCAATGACTTCTAAACTCGAACACTTCTTGGCTTTTTTTCCGGCGGCTTGTTTTGATCGTGATTGTATTCGCCATGGCGTGTTTGGTGGACACTTGATGCCGTGAATTTCAGTCACCGGTGTTTTCTCCAGTCCTTCTTTTCTCCCGGTTTCGACGTTGTTCTCTCTCGTCTCGGTTTTCTTAATTTTCTTGGCGTTCTCTCGTCTCCTTGTCTTCTTGTTTTTTCTTCTCTGGCTTGCTCCAGTCTTCTTTCCTATTACCTCGATTCTCTTCACTTTCTCGATTTTGTCGTTTCCACTAATTACTGAACTGCAGCTCCCCATGTTGGCGCTTAACAAATCTCGCTGGAAAAAAACTTCCTTTTGATAACTGGATTGTGACGTCAAGTTTATTAGTACATGACGTGCAGTTTATTAACGCATGACGTGAATTTTATTAGCGCAATGTAAGTTCGAAGTGCGCGCGCAAATAGTCATGACATTATTTTGTGGGTGTTGTGCCTTTTCTGACTTCTCTCCGATGTTATCTTTAATTTTGATCGTAATCTACATTAATTACGAGGAAGATTACAAATAGGGGAAAACGACAATTTGGATTGAAGTAGTTCTAATTGCTTTAGAATACTCGATAACGAGGCTTGCAGTAATTACGTTTGCGCAGAAGCGAGGTTAATGTTGATCCGAATGTTAAGATGAATACGTGAGTTCGTAAAGATTCGAATTTATCATTAAAAGCCTTGTTCGTAAAGATTCCGAATTTGTAAAAGCGAGGCTCGTTAAGATTCCAAAAGTGCGACTAATTTGTGGGTTTTCTTAATTCTCGAACACAAGGCTTCTGTTTGGTAAACTTTAGATACCACCTCAAGTATCGAAAATACTTAACAGTTTATGACGTCTGTTGATTTTATGTGTATTTTCAAGTGATAAATAAGAAGTAATATATGCGATCAACAATGATAAATGTGATAATGAAATTGACTTACACCATTATACTCGACACATGATCGTACATGTTCCTCTACTTCCACAATACATTTGCCATTTTTTTGTAATAAAACTCACTGCACTGTTTATTCCTTTACCCACAGGAAGAGTCTCTGTATGAAGGTCTTGACCGTTCCTTTCCCGAGGATTACGACCCTGACCGTTTCACTGCAGACCACTCAGGGAAACTGCAAGTTCTTATGGAAATACTGACCCACATGCATAGCACAGGAGACAGAGTTGTGCTTGTGTCAAACTACACTCAGGTAAGGGGTTAGTTTTTAAAGAAACTGGGGTGCTGCGTCAGTGGAGAGTAGAGATGAATGTTTGGTTTTATCATCAGAGCGTTCATTTAGCGTTTGGAACACATTTTGTTATTCATTTTAACATCGTTTTTCTTAAGTTTGTCTTAGCTGTAATTAATTTTAGTTAGATATTAACGGATGAAGAGCCACTCTGTGGAAATGCTGTTAATAAAGTCTTTATTATTATTATTATTATTATTATTATTATTATTATTATTATTATTATTATTATTATTATTATTATTATTATTATTATTATTATTATTATTATTATTATTATTATTATTATCAGAGCTGATAAGATAGTTTGGCCACCATGAAGAGATTCGAGTGCTGACGTTTCAAGTGTTAGCCCTTCATCAGAGCCGCCATATTCACCTGCCTTGTTTAAGCAATAAGAGAAGCAGAGACCGATACAACGTAGAATTACGTTTTAGAGTGCACTATATTTCGGCTGGCCAAACCAGCCTTCTTCAAGTTCAATGAGAATTTGCATTGGGACATACGCTTATATTGCAAGTATAAGCAAACGTTTTGGGCTCAATTCTTATACTCAAAGAAATTGGGTAGTTTGGTAGCTAACCATCCCGGCGCCAATCTTTGTTTTGGCGGGATGGAGCGACTGGGTAAATTACCATTCCTTCTCTGTTCCTTCCTTCCGGCCATTTTAAACGAATTTTATGCTCTTTTCAACCTTGGTACAACACTGGCTGTTATTGATTTCGTTCCTTGTTATTCTGTAGACACTTGACTTACTGCAAAGACTGTGTGAAAACAAAGGCTATGAGTTCTTGAGACTTGATGGTAAAACACCGACTAACAAACGACAATCACTGGTGGATCGGTTCAATGACAAGTATTGTAAAATATGTAAGTGCCATACTCTAAGTTCCCGTCCCCGCGTCTCTCCGCACTTCTCAAGAGACCGTTATTTGTACTTCCCCATTATAAGACATCCCCCCTGAATGTTCCCCTTCCCCCTCCCCTAGAGAAGACCCTCCCTTTACCCCTGTGATAAGCCCTTCTCTCCTGTCATAGACCCTCCTGCTTTCCCCGGCTATAAGCGGTGCCCCTCCCTCTGGTCAGTTTAGGTCTCCCCCAGTTATAACACCTTTTCTATCTAACAAAACAGTCATAACTCCCGCCTTCCCACTCCGCTGACCCTCCAAGCTGTTTAAAAATATAGTTGCTTTGAACCTCTCTAAGATACAACTGGAAGGTCACTTTTTCTCCTCGCCTTTAGTTGTATTGAATTGCTTGGTGGAATGGTTATGTAAGAAGAATGTGAAGATGGTAGATATAGCATTTTCTGTATACCAGGTTACAATTCTCTCGCCCTTGTTATAAAAGCTTACTAAAAATCGCTCACGAAGCTGTGTGAGCCGGGTGCTTACCATATGAATTTTTATTTAGTGGATGAGTAATCAACCCTTTGCTGTTGTTTTTGGTTTGTAGTTGTATTTCTGTTGAGTTCTAAAGCCGGTGGTGTGGGGTTAAATCTGATCGGTGCTTCCAAGCTTATACTCTTTGATATTGACTGGAATCCAGCCAATGACATTCAGGTATGGCGTCAATAAATAAATGAATAAATAAATAAATAAATAGTGCGGAGATATGCACAATCGGGACATGAGGTACCGATGCTCTTGCCTAACACCGTGCTAACAGGTGATCGGTAGCCCAGAGAAACTAAGCAACCTTACATGGACACTCAATCATTGGCTTTGGCACCTAATATTCAACTGACTGGCATGGGTTTCTAACCTGTCAGCATTCGCCTTGGCAACAGCCATGATGAGTGCATTTGTCCTCTGTAAGTTGTGCTTTGGTGGGAAGTCCCTGGAGTGCTAGGTCGAGCGTGAAGCACGTTAGTTGCACGGGGTAGGAGTGGTATAGGGCGCATTTTCTGTTCTACAAACCACCTCTCTGGGCATTAAGTCTGATTTCTTAGCGGTATGTGTTTACAGGCCATGGCAAGAGTGTGGAGAGATGGACAGAAGAAGACAGTTCACATCTATCGTCTTTTAACAACGGTGAGATGAGTTGTGATTCCGGTGTGTTACTTTACGGAGACAACGGCTGTTTGTAATTTTTGGAAATCATGTTGACACTGTGTAGTTGTTGGAATTTTGACACTAACTGCTCTTTTGATAATACAGGGAACCATTGAAGAAAAGATTTACCAGCGTCAAACTGCCAAGCAAGGTCTAAGTGGAACAGTAGCTGACGCGAAGGACTCGGTGAAAATTGAGTTCTCAAGGGACGAGCTAAAAGTAAGCACTGCAGTGTCTGCTGTATAAATGATTTTGCCACCTTGAAGACAAACTGTTTGCGTCTGTAGATGAAAGCTTTCAATTGCCTCCAGTGAAATGAAAGCTATTATACACGTCATACCTTCTCGATTAAGGACAGTGGCTCCCTCTGCTACTGCGCATATGTTCTCCGCATCTCGGGTGCCTGCTAAAACAAAGATATTTTGGCGCGGTTTATAAGAACGCGGAAAAAGAAGATCTTGGCAAAGGTTGTTGAAATCCGACATGAATATTAGGGGGAACCACCCATTTTTCAGATATTATTAAGTTTCAATTTGGGAAAAATACCTACATTGTTTTGTATTTTAACGCTTTTTAGAATCAATTTGCTAAATTATCTCTGAAAAATGCGTGGTTGACCTTAATTTTCTTTTTAGATTTGTTTAGTGTTGCAGTCAGGAAGGGTTAATAAGTGTTAGCTGGGTGGTGATGGTGTTTGATATTACATGAAACTGAATGTTTGACACCGTGATAACAGTACGTATCGTTCCTGTTATATTCACTTTTACAGGACTTGTTCACGCTCCACGAAAACACTTCATGTTTGACGCACGATCTTCTACAGTGTACATGTTTGTTGCCTGAGGTGGGTTTTTGCTTTTCTTCTACTAACGAACGTAACAGCTTCGGAATTCCCACGTGCCGCTACGGTTGTTCAAAATGTTTCAAAAAGTGGAATTTATTGGATGTTTTTCTTTCTAAGCTTTCATCGGGACTTGTCCCACGCTCCTTGTCCCACTATAATTTTAATTGCTGTCTTCTGTAAAAGCTCCCTCTGGGCTAGGTTGAACTTCTGTTCTTAGGGCCTCTTCATATGAGCCCGGTCGACCGGGCTGGCTCGGTTTCCGAGATCTCGCCTCGACACTCTTTTCTTTACAAAAGTTTTGATGTGTTCATATGAGAAGGCGGGCTGGCCCGGTTACCGAGATCTCGGTTTTTGCGACCGAGATCTCGGTAACCGAGATGGAAAATTTTCCCATATGAACACTCCAGCCCGGATACCGGGACTGACCGAGACGAAACAATTTTAACTGAGCATGGCTTCCAGTGGCTTGTAAGATCGCTGACAAGTCAGTGAAATTGTTTTTATACAGGGTTAGCCTCCCGATTTCCCTATTCAGGATGTTTTCGTATTTGTGTTGAAGCCTCCTAAACTGAAATGTTACGTTAAGTCCACGGGTATTTTGGGCCTTTAGGACATTTTTCATCTCGGTAACCGGGATTAAATTTCCCATATGAACAGAAGACAAAATTCGTCCCGCCTACCGGGCTCATATGAAAAGGCCCTTGACAGCGAGGTGCGCAAAACGAAAGCACGCACTGCACTGCATTTTGTTGGCTTTTCTAGGATGACAGTGACGAGGAATGTCAATCAGAGACAGCAGCCAATCAGCAGTCAAGTAGGAATGTAACCAGGCCGTGTCAGTTGGGACTTGACAATAACTACAATAATCAAGTATGTGAAAAATAACTCTGGTTTGGCAAGAAAAGATTCACTAGTTAGGTGTGAAGAGAGATGCGAATTTCACTGCTGTTTTTGGCAATTTGATTGATAGTAATCGTAATAGTAAATGTTTTATTGCAGAAAAATTTGTCCATAGCAGAGTTGATGGCTTGGCAGCATTTCCCGTGCCCCAGTGTTCCTGGTTCAGACTTTGAGGTAAATAACCTGTTTATCTTTCCTCTCATGGCTGTGAGTACATTGCGTGAGTTTTGAACCAATCACAGAACTCAGCAAAACTGGAAATAAATTTCGTTAGCTGTCACTTTCAATCTGCCGCATACCCCGAGTTTGTAACACAGGCTGAGGAATAACTAACTGGTAAATGGTAAAAAATGAAACAGTTTATGCGTAATTGTGCGCATACAAGATTTTCTTTATTTTATTTTTGTGGATGTCAAGAAAAACAGTTGCTTATACTCAACCACGTGTTCACGCATCTATTTGTTAAGAAACAAATAATTGTACGTAGTATTTGGCGAGTAGTGACAGCTCGTGATGTTACAAATTGTTCAGATTACCATGCCGTGTTTGTTTGTCCATGATATTGTGGGCAATGTTGAATATTGTGCACCACTGAAACTCAAAGTACTTCTCATGCAATTTCTCTCAGGATGAAGCTGTAAAGGAAGCAGGCAATGCTGTGTCTTTTGTGTTCAGAACCAAGACATTTGGACAGGATGCAACACAGCAAAGAATTTAATAAAAGATACAGTAGATATTTTACTTGAATTTTATATTCTACAGAGGTCAAATTTGTATAATGTTATTGAATTACATTTAATAAATAAATTCAAGAGTACACTTTGTTGCAACTCAATATCAAGCCTTTAGCATTGAATTTTGTTGCACGTCTCCATCATGTCTTCTAGGAAAAGTTTGGAGAATTACAGGAAAATTTCGAGATATGCAATGCTTTACTAATTTACTCACTATACTAGGAGTTTAAATTAATATTTAGACAAAACTGGATCAGATTTAAAACTTTGCTACTTTGTTCGAAGCAGTCAATGCTATTCCTTCGAAAAATTTATTTTTGGCCAAAACAGATCGCGCGAGCGAATATTCCGCATTTCGTCGTAAACTTGGGTTATCCGAGAGCAGTTGGAGGTTACTGGGTCACGTGACACGTTTTGACCAATCGCGAATGCCCACAAATGGCCTGTTCTGTTTGAAATTCTACTAATAAACAGTTTTATAGGAAAGCTTAGTGGCTTTCATCAGGGTTATTTTAGGATTTTATCCACAGACTCGAAAGTTGGAACCACTTTGTACAGCATAATAAACATCACCACAGGAAAGCTTTCATTTGAATGGTCACACTTAAGGATTTTATCCGAAGACTCAGAAGCTAAAACCATCTTGTACATCATGATGAACAGTACGCCTCTGTAGCTTTGGCTTCTTGAACTCTAGGATTTCACCCACTTTCCCAAGCAGAAGAAAAACATCACATAATTTAATGTTATCTCAATCGTGCTTTCGTTGTTCTTGGAAAATATTTGTTTAAACAAACGAGCGTTGTTGTTGATTGCCATAATTATCTGTTTGAACAAACAGTTATAAACAAAGTCGCTTGATACGATTGCATTCCGTGGAATAAAAGAACAATCCATCTTAATCAAATTTTCTTGCACCGTTGATTTCTTATCCGATCTTGTATTCGAATAAAGTATTCTGTGTTCTGGAACATCGCACTTGATTAACTCGACCTGTAGCAGGCACTTCTGACCTGCGGTCCATCGCGTTATGATTACGTGCTTTGTGAACTGCAAAACCCGTACCCAGCTATCACATGCAATATGGAAACGCTTTATAAAAACGTTCTGATTAAACGTTCGAAAGAGTTGGCAATTAAAAGTTCCATCTGGTATTTTAATGACGATCGAGTGTTCCACTCAAAGCAAATAACCTTCCACTTAAGATCTTATTAGACCACTTTACCCAACTCCGTTTGACCTGTTGATGGTAAACGCCCTGTCAAGCGAGACAAGCCCTTCATTGGTGGCGCTCTGACAAGTTGCAGTCAAGTAATGTTGAGCTTGAGTGCCAACATGCTGGTGGGTTGACCTTAATACGCCCTTTCTTTCTGATGTAATATTTGCAAATCTCAAGTGGTCAAATGTTGCGCTTTTTTTATGAGAGGTTGAATTGTCGGACGCACTTCGTCTAAGGGAGCGTCTTGAACCATGAAGATCAGGAAACAAACTCTAGCCTGTTGTATTTTTGGATTACTTGCTGTTGTCTCGGCGTTTGCAGGTAAAGTACAAAATTAACAAAACTGTTAAAAAAAAACAACTAAGCTAGACTTGAGAAAAAAAGGAAACGGTTCTGCATCAATAGTTTTCTGTTGAATTGTCACACATTAGGAGTTTATCCAAACTCAAACCTTAAAACTCGTATAACTCAAAGTTTAGGTCATTCCAGAACAGAAAAGCTCGATTTTTCCTTCCCATTTTGTGATTTTGTCCTGGGAAACACCCCCTGGATACTATTTTGAGAGCCATGAAAAGTGGGTGGCTTGTTGGTGGTTAGTTATTAGCCTTGCTTACTAAACCATTGAAACTCATATCCTTGGCAGTCCCCATCTATCCACATTTTAAGTTTGGCACTGTTACATTTTTCTTCTCTGTATTTCTCCGCTCTGATTTTTTGGTTTAAGTAAAGTTGTTATTTTGTCGTTGTTTGTTTTGTGTTTGTGTAGAGAACAAAAACACTGTATCTTTTTTTCTTTAACTTTTCTTTTTGCATGGCTGACTTCCTAATGTGTTTTGTGCCTGTTGTCACCTGTTGTAATGAAAACCCTTCTTTTTATTGTCTCGTAATTTTTTCATTTAAATTAAGCGACATTTATTCTTAAAAATGAACGAACTTTTTAGAAGCTACAAACAAACAGACAAAAAAAAAAACAGGTGTTAAACTATATTAAAGTTTATTCGTTTTGTTTACGATTCGTTATCTGTGATCAAAGCATGCTTGTTGCTTTTTTAATTTCTCTTAACTCTTGTACACTTAGAGCTCGATTTTCATTTTTTTTTTTTTCAGCAGGGCGGATTGATTTAACAAGCGAAAAGGAAATATATAGACTCTGATCGCAGGTTATTTATCAGCCATGATTACCAAATCTTGGTTTTTCACGCCCCCTTGCTTTCGTCCTCTTCTATAATTATTGTTTTCAATTTGTTCGCCTTGAATTTACAACAAAGTTATGTCTTTGCTAAAAACAAACAAACAAATAACGTCCTCAGTTAAGGGAATCATCGCTCGTTGTTTATGAACATAACAGTATTTCTTGAATGTTAAACGCCGCAGTCTTTAAACACTCTCGTATTCAGTCCTACTGCGGCCAAATCGCAACACCTGTAAGTCAACTTAAGAATTCCCCAAAAAGTGTTCCAAGATATTCCAAGAAAAACTAAGACGCTACTGCAGTTTACGAGGCGCGCTCTGTAAGGGTGAAAGTATTTTGGCTCCTAAATGTATTGATATGTATTTTGTTTTCTTTTTTTCCTTTTTTTAGTCGAGCGTTTTTAACATGAGCCCCTGACTCGGGTGATTGGGCGACCACTCCCCATATACCGTTATACCGTTCTTTCGCGCGTTTATATTTTTGTTGTTTGTCTGTCTACAGATGAGGATGATGATGATGATAATCCAGACGTTGAGGCCGATGAAGCTGCAAATGCTGCTTGGCGCTCCAAAGTTCCCTCATCAGGACCTTGGCTTGACCGCATCATGGGTGCGTCCGTACCGCACTACTGCAATGATTCACCAGTGATGGCACAATAGCATGTCTACGGTGTTTTGCACCTGTCATTATTGAGCTGGAGTAGGGTGGGGCGGGAGGATTAGCCACTTAAATGTGGGGACATCTCATTCTAGGCTCGCAAATTTAACATTTAATGCATACAACGTAGTCTATAGTTTCCAGATAATACATGTGTGGAAATTTTACAAGGCTAGGTAGGGAAGTGCGAACAACTAGCACAATGTCCGGGACACTAAAGCGTAAAGGCCGATTTAGACGGTACAACGTTTGCTTACGACTGTCGCATGCGATTTCTAGAGCGTGCGCTACCCGCATCATGCAAAAAATCGCACACAACTCTCGTCAATTCATCATGGCTATTCTTACGATTGTCGTAAGATTTTAACAATATGGGATCCTGCAATATAATGACGCTGTCATATATGGTGTGTTTTCTTGTCCTTATATGGTAAAATGACGTGATGGCCAAACGGGAAGGGGTTTTTAAAAAGGAACATACCTTGCCGTTTCGTTGTCCCCAGGATGGGAAGTTTGTAATGCCCCATTGTGTTGTTTCTGTAGGTCTGATACATTCTAAAAAGTTCCGTGGTGTCTACAAAAAGTATTTGGATAGCATGAAGCAAGGCGAATCCGCTGACACGGCTAATGGGGAACTATCGCGGCGTCATTTCGTCTCAGGCCCCGTGCGAAAGGTGTATGTTAAGGACGCACGGAGTAACAAGGGCCACCATCATCGACATCATCATCACAAACATCAGCGTGATCAACATCACGATCATCAAAAACAAAAATCAAGTAAGAACTGTGCACAACCGCATTTTGTTTTAGATATTTTTTATTATTTTATCTTTTTATCTTTTAACTGTTAGGGCCAATTAGAGAAGCTTTCAACTGTGTGCTTTTATCAAAAATCGATTAAAAAACGAAAACTAAAGTATTCGAATTTGAAAACTGCATAGTTGAATTTGCGCCATATAAATTAATATTATTATTAATATTATTACTTTAACTAATCACAACAGATATAAATATCTCATTGGTTGAGAAAGTGGCGCGGGTTTTGCCAACTAATCACAGAGCGTAGTAAATTAAAACAAAGAAACCATACAATTACTTTCGACACTCAATTGAAATCCGCTCTATTATATGAATCAACAAAAACGTATTGTTAATCAATGTTAACGTGATGTTCAGATTTTGCGGCTCATTCCAGTTTGTAATACAGTTTCGATCTGCTTATTGGTGGTTTAAATTCCTAGCAATTAAGCTTGATTTGGCCTCAAACTTGGTGTAAGTTAGATCTCAGGGTTCTTCTTGGCATTTTACTGCGCAAACTCTGTGGAATAGTTCATTGTCTTATCACCTGCTTCCAACGAAATTCCACAGATATATCTCTTTGTTTTATTCTAGAGGTGAAGAAATGGGCGAACATTAAAATCGTAAACCAGGTTGGTTCACGCGTGAAGATAAAGCCCAACAAGATCCTGCCAAGTGCTGTACTAAGCAGCGGTGAAATCTTCGTCTATCACCGACTCCTGAGCGGATCTGACAGGAAGGTTACAATCACACTGCATGCTGAAGATGAGTATACAGACAAACCACTGACCATAAATGGTCAAAAAACTTTGACTGTAAAACCAACCACGTATGATGACACGCAAGAGGCCTACGTGGCTAGAGAGGGTGAGTGGGCACTTTGAGCGACAAAATTAAACCAGGGGCCCTTTCTATTTAGCCAAAATTTTTGGTTTTACAAGATTGAAATGTAAATGGTACGCGCGAATCAAACGGAACTTTTCCGGAACAAACGAACGACCCTTTCACGGCGGTTACTCTACTTTCCTGCCGGCTGGAACTGAAATTACTGTCCATTTGCACAAAATTTCCATTTTCATTTTGTTGTCTTCTTGCGCCATCATTGCGTCACCACGTGCGTTTCTGATTAAACAATGAGATTGCAAGTTTGAAACGATTGAAAAAAGAGCCTTTCCATTTGACAGGGAAAGTTTCCTGAATTTCCAACCGAAAATTTTGGCTGAATGAAAAACACTCCAGGAACCAGTTAACACTTCCTGGTTTTTATTTTTGTGTTCAGTATTTTCTCTTTGCTCATACCTCGGTGGAAACCTGGAGAATAACAAACTGGACAGAAAACGCCACAGTTTGCCTAAAATCTTGCTTGCATTTTCATGAATTTTATGACATGGTAAGGTCGTTAACTTTTTGTGGGAATACAATTTGGGAAACTTTTTGAAGTTTAGGTTTCGAAGTTTGTAGAGGTGTTCGAAAAGTTTGGCGTTTCTTCTGGAGACTGAAAGGCTACAATATTTATCGCTACTTTAATTTAATTCTGTTAAAGAGCGGAAAGGTTCACAAGTGAAGTCGAATTTTTTTTTTCCTTTGAGAAAAAATTTTTACTTACATACTTCATTCACCACGCTTAAAATATGCCATCACATTTACTCCATTGCGCATATGCCACACATTGACATTGAAATCCTAGCAGCATGCAGGATGTTTGAACCATGAACCTTGTTTAATGGCCTAGCTCCCACAAGCCTCCTGTAGCTCAGTGGTAGAACATCCGAACAAGCAATCGGAAGGTCTTAGGTTCGACTCTTGATAGGAGCACTAGTATTTCCTTTTCTTTTTCCCCAGTATGCCTGTGTCACTCACTGAATAATACATCCTTCTCATAATTCAAAATACCTTGACCAGTTTATGATCGAATGACTGCATTAATTAACAGCCGTGAATACAAGCTCTATATCGCGAGCGCTGCAATATAGAGTTCTTGGGCCCAACTGAGCAAAAAAAAATGCTGATTGGTAATTTACTTATACCATAACCATATAATATTACTTAAGCCTGCAAATTTAACTGTCATGCTAAATGAAATAGAGGTTGGACTCACAACTTCAGGTACATGTTAGATTTATGGAGATATTTTGTGCTGATGCCGCTGTACCTGTAATCTCGTTTTACTGTAGACTCAAGGAATGGTATCCTGCATGCGAGACATGGCCACATTGTCAAGAGTTTAGGCAAGTGCTTCATGTTTTTGTCACTAAATTGCCTACTTCACTTACACTGGAAACATAGGCGACTGACGGATGTCAATTGGACACTTTATAACCAACTGAACACTTGTCTTACTCTGCCTCGTCCCCAGGCGCCGCTCTTTAGTCAAACGTGGTATATGCGCCTGGAGTGTAGGGCATCCTTCCCATCAAGCATTGCACCTCCGTTTTCCAGCGCTTTTCGCGGTAAACGTTGGCCCTTGGGGAGGAGGCAGTGTCTTACAATAAACAATATATAACTTACTTTAAAGAGTTGTTCACTGTTGGCGTTTTTTTTAATTACTTCAATTTGTCCTGTGTAAAGTTCGTTCCCAAAATTTTATGGGGCGCATTCCCGACTAGAAAATAGAAAATAGAAAATTATTGAAATTCAGATCACAGATACATCGCCTGAAATTTACGGGGCTAACTACTTCGATGATTGCTAATTTTAACTTCACAAAGTGACCTGTAAAAAAAGTAACATTTTCACAGGAATACTTGGCTTGTAGGCAAAAGTCAACAAGTTTACCAATAATTCGGGTTATCATGTTGCAAAGTAAATTTTTTAATTATACTTTTCGTGTATTTTAGCCGGTCTTCTTGAACTTTATTTTAACGCCAGCCATTTGTCATAACCAGCGGCGTAGCGTATTTGTCATGCTCGATTTTCGTTAACCCAGGAAGCGGCAATAGATGGTTCTACGTGAAACTTACAAACCACGCTGGAGGACAGGCAAGGATTGTCCCGGACCAGATCCTCCCGGCCACCACACTTGACATGGATGAATCTCAAGTGGAGTACGCGCGCTTAGAACCTGGTGACGAGTACAAGAGGATTGTACTGAGAGCGGTGGATGTAAAGAATGAAGAGCCACTCAAGCTGAATGGCGAGTTCACGCTGGCCCTAAGGCCCGATGACTCAGGCGATGTCGCTAGAGTGAAGGTTACGCGGGGAGGTGCGGCTATGTAATTAATCATAGTTGAACGTTTTAATGCCAAAAAGGTGGAATGTTTTAATAGTGACAATGAAAGACGTGATAGTTCATCACAAGAGCTTTTATTTGAGTGATCACCCACCATTAAGTTACTAAAGGATGACTGCCCAAATAAAACTATTCTCAGATGTTTGGAAACACTCTCAGAAAATTACACCTCTGTTAGGTGGACCTTTCTCGGCCCAACAGCCCCACCGGATAATTTATCGTCCGAATTGTACGAAACTAAAAGAAACAAAGCTAACTATAAAAGAATACTGCTACCGTGGCACGTCACCTTTAAATTTACAACTTGCACTATGCCTTGTGCTGTTTCGTAGCTGAAATTAAGACTTGCAAAATTACTATGATGTCGTCAACAGTTGATTAACAAAGTAACATAATTGAAAAGGAGACACCAACATAGGATTTTACTTAATAGTTTTCCTTTTCCAATTATGTGCCATGTCTTTTCTTTCTCCTACTAGACACAATTTATGCCAAATGTGACAACTTTGTTCCAATGGAGGGAGATGTTTTTGAGTACCAAGTATCAACGGATGATTCTAAAAGTTGGTTCGATGCTGTTAGGACTTGCAAGGTACCTGATACAATAGCTTGATGGACGTTAAAAAAAATTAAAAGAACTACAGGAAATACTTCTGTACAGTTGCTAGTTAAATGGACACGAGTTTACATACAATGCAGTGAACAGCACCACAAGAAAGTCAGTGTACCATATTGCTCAAATTATTGAAGTCGTCGCATCAACAGACTCAAAAGTGGAACTACCTTGTACAACATAACAAACTGTGTCACAGGAACTGAAGTTCTGCTCAGCAGCTGTCGATTGAATGGCCACGCTTTTCATGAACAAACTCAAAACTGAAACTGCCTTGTGCGGCTTAATAAAGAGCTCAAATGTAAAAGAGGTAATGTGCCAATGTTTTTTTTTTCTCTCAGCTCTGCAATGCTGAACTACTAAGCGTTCACACTAAAGAGGAAAACAGCTTCATCACAGACCAACTGCGCAAGTCATCTGAAATAAACAAACTGTGGATTGGTATGTCATATAAAGAACAAAAACGAATGTGGTCCTGGATCGACGGTTCACGCTACAGGTACAAATCTACAGTTAAATTGCATGTGAGTCAGCTAGGCTGGATTTCAGCTTGCTCTAGGAATGAGCGAATGAGGAGAGGGCTGAAATTCAGGTTATTTATCGGGCACAAAAGACATTTTCTTATGCATATGAATAAGCTACTGCATAAAGCTATCTAGGTCTATCTAAGCATAAACGCTCATTGAAAGTGTCACCATAAGAGGGAAAGGAGGTCAATTTTTAGTTATCCCATATGAGATTTCGTAGCTGAAGGGTTAAGATACAACTTTGTTTTAAAAGCTATATAAATAGTGAAAAGTTTAGTGAAGCTGTTAGTAAGCGTAAAAGAGGCCAAAGACATCATAGAGTTTAAACCCAGTTGTGTGCCTATTGTGTTCACACTAGATACCAGAACTGGAAGGAGGGACAGCACTACGACGGCAAAGATGAGCAGTGCGGTATTATGTACCAGCGGTATGACTGGGGAAAATGGGATGACGACAATTGTTATAAACCACTTGGCTACATCTGCAAGAGACGTGAGTATAAGCGCGGTGGGATTTTGTTAATCCTACTGAGCCATAGTAACATACTGGGGCATCAATCTGATGAATGTACGGGATGGGGATATACACTGCATGAATTAAATGAAGTAGGAATTCAGTGATTGTCACCACTGGGGCATAGAGTTGACGCAGTACTAGTGATAACAGCCCTCCGCCGCTTTCTACTTGTGACTAACAAATGTGGCTATCACTTACAACGAGAGTTTTCTCCTAGAGGACTCCGGTTTTTCTCCCTTCACAAAAACCACCAATTGCAAGAAATGATGTCGCCTCTCTCTCGCTAAAGCAAAATTGCTCGCATCGCCATCGGAGAATGTAGGTGTTCATGACAGTAGAGATATGGTGGCTTTCAATGTTTTTCGACGATCTGACAACGAGTCATTGGCCGTTTTCACACTAAAGACGGATTATCCGTCTAAGGCGGATGACCCGTCTTAGACGGATAATCCGTCAATTTGGACGGATTATCCGTCTGATTTCATCCGTCTGATTATCCGTCTATTTAGACGGATTTTGAAGACGAATTATATGTCTAAGACGGATAATTCGTCTTCGAATTCACACCTAGACGGGAAATGTATCAGACGGGTTATCCGTCTAGACGGATTATCCGTCTCTAGTGTGAAAACGGCTATTTACAAAACAGGGGACACATTGATATGTGCGATAATTATTAATCTCACGATGTTTCTCATACTGAATGCTTTTCAGATCGAACAAGAGTTGCAGATAAATCAAAGAATAGCACAGATTCGTCAATAGAGAAGAGAGGTGAGGACTGGTTTGTGTGGCGTAAATAAAGTCAGGCAGAAATTCTACCGCGACGGGTCCAATTGCTCAAAACAAGGCAAATATTATCCAGGATATACCTCGACGTTTTGGTCCAGTCCAGTCAGAAGCTGGGCTCTTAGTTCTGTGATTTATAAATGATGGCGCCTCATATTTGTTAAGGTCCTTTTGTTTTAGTTTCACTCAAAGTAAAACTGTAACGTAACATCATCAGTGAAAAACAAAGACTTTTAACTAGAATAACAACCATTTAACTCTCAGGGTAGAGTTGATCAGTTCTCAAACACTCGGGAATGGAACTGTAAAGACACTGTGTAATGCTGTTATATAACAACAAATAAAAGACACGACTATGCAAGGTGTAATAAATAATAAATTATTATTATTAACACGCGTTCCTGATTAGTTTGTGTTCTACTGAAAAACTTAACCTTCTCACCCAGGGTTCTTTTTCCTTGAAACAAGGTTGAATACGCCTTTCACTTAATCTAACCTGTTCGGCGATATTCCACCAGCATTTTGCCTTGTTTATCAACTCTTGACGCTTTCATTATTTGATAAATATTCTAATGGACATTTATTGATGTGGACTTCAGTTTAGATGTACAGATGGTTGGCAACCATTGTTCGTTAATAACACGTACCCCAAAATAACTGAAAATGAACCAACTATCTACCAACGTAGAGCAACAACTATAACGCAACTGAAACTTCTCGTATCTTTCGGAATGTGTCTAAAGTTGGTCACAGATCTGAACTAAGAGGCAGCGAATTGTTGCTTGAAATAGCACAATTCACGTTGGAACAAAAGAAACTCATCTGATATTAATTTAAGGACGGTAAAACCTCTTA
This sequence comes from Pavona decussata, assembly GCF_977016875.1. NCBI lineage: Eukaryota > Metazoa > Cnidaria > Anthozoa > Scleractinia > Agariciidae > Pavona > Pavona decussata. The sequence continues at coordinate 3,084,108 of NW_028145742.1, forward strand.
AAATCATATCTACTAGAATTTGCAGACGTGATAGTGAGAAAAAAGAAACTTGATTTTTGCCAGTCTCTATTTTCTGTCAACTCGCTCGTTCCGTCTGTGTTGTCCCATTCCCATATCTGTTCTTGCTGTGCTGTTGCAGGGTGCCCAAACATTTTATCACAGTGCCCCTCCCTGTGTCGGATTGTTAAGGTTCCCGGATCTTGTCCAAAGTGCGACTGTGGACCACTTGTGAAAGGTTTGTTGCCAGTCAGTTATTTTAAACTTTTCGTATCAGTCTTGAGGCTTATTTTTAGTGGAATCAGACCCAAAACTCGACATATTAGGGGAAATACAAAACTGTCCAATGAAGGAAATTTTGAAATCATCCGGAGTTTAACTGTTCTGTGTAACATAAGAAAACAGTATGAACGTAGAGCGCACTGGTTCGAATTTAAGGCAAGAGATTCGTCCAAATTGTCCATGCTTATAAACACGTCCTTATGTTTCATCCAATCACAGCACATTTGGTAATTGCTGCTTGAGTAAAACCAGTGCCAATACCAGCTCCTTTGCCACTCGTCAAGTGTTTCCCAAATCAATATTAATCTAGTAAATCGGACCAATCACAACGCATGTAAATAATATAATAAACCAATCAGAAGTAGAAGCGAAACGAGTGCAACAGGTGTCACGCAGCAAGCGTGGGGGAAAATGCAGCAGGTGCCAGGCGCATGCGCGGGAAAATGCACTTACTCGCGAAATATGCACAGGAAAAAACCGGCTAACAGCGCGGAAAAAATCTACCCTCTTCTGGAGACTAGTATTCCACGCCCGATAAGCATCAGAGTCCGTTGGGCTTGAGCAATTATAAACCAATGGTTAATCGGTGGACAATGGATTTGCTTTATAGTCTAAAAACGTATTTATATTTATATGACGTTTTTTTTTTATCTTAACAGGCTTTGACACCATGGGGGCTAAAGAGCAGGCCAGAGTGCGCAATCTTTTCTCGGATGCCAATCGTCAAATGGCAGGAGCAAGGCGCGCGCGAATCGCCAGAATCGAACAGGCGCGTGCCATGCGACGCTTCGGGATCATGCGGGAGGCTGGCCGCTTGATGTCTGAATCACGCAATCTACAGCAGATAGCCGAACTAGAGGGCGTTCCTTTGAATTTGCCATTCCAGCAGCCTGCCCCGCGAAAGCAATTGATTCCTATGTCGAAGGAAAGAAATTCTGAATTAAACAGTTCCTGGAACTTGGCCAAGGAGATAGTGAATCTGATCGGCGATATCGAAAAAGCTGAAAAAGAGGAAAAGATACGAAACACTTGATCTATTGAACATCGGTGTTCAAGTTTGAATAGAATAGTTGATTATGTTTTAGGCAGACGTCAAGAGGACTCAGTTGTTTAGAGATCTGCCCGTGAAGTGACTTGATCGCTTTAACCAATGTTCTGTTCATATATTTTTTTTTTCGATTGCTGATGAACTATGTCAAGACAACAAGCCCACGCATGCTTGTATATAAAACCCTAGAACACCTTATCGATCGCTGAGTTACAAACTCCAAGGGGGGAAGATATTTTATAATAGAGAACGATACGATTTGTATAGATTGAATAAACGGCAAAGGTTTTATATTGGTCTTGGTTTGCTTACCAAAGTACTGTCGAAATTTTCTTTGGACCACCATCTCCCGTGACAGCCACACCCTTTAATGGTAAGAAAATGACCGATTCGACGGTAATTAGCTTTTTGCTTTAGTTTAGCTTAGACGAATGGAATTTCTTTAACATTCTATAGCTAATTAGAGCAAACATATTCCCAAATTTTCCTTTTCTTATAAGTCAATCATGTGAAGACAAAACTACCATGATGCCTTGTTTCCGTGGGATCTAAACTTAAGGAAAAACTTGCTAAATTTTACAATTAATTCTAACATGGGGGGGGGGGGGGGGGCAGCGTTAAGAGGAGTACTATGTTTCCTGTCTGACAAAATTAGGTAACCTGTGTCACTACCCTGCGTTTGCCGTGTGACAAACACTTGAGTGACAGGCAACCTCGTTCCCTCTGAGGGGAAAGTCCTGGAAACGAGGTTGTTTACGCGGGTTTTTATTGGTGCGAACCGAGGGAAAATCAAGGGCAAAAGTAACAGAAAACAAACGACAACTGGACGACCCTTCCGTTGGTCAAAGCGTGTTTGGTATTCATCTAACTGACCTGGAAATTATATCACGCAGTGTACTGACTTGCACAGGCAGCATTTCCGTAAGGCTTTTCTATGCGTTAAAGTATTCAATCGCGTTTTTTTTTCTTTCCTTTTTTCTTTTTTTTTTTTTTTTGCTTCTTAGCCGCAGGAAAATACATTGGTGAAGCGGACGGTTTCACGATGCAAGATGTTTTTGACAAGCAACTAAGCAAGTTACAAAAGATCACATCCCTAAACGGCGGAACATTGAAGGAAAATGAAGCCTACCCACGGACCACTATTAAAATTGTTTGTTGTTAAAATGTTTAGTCTTTCTTAACAGTCGGGTGGGAACTTGCTCATAAGAAAACAGAGAGAAGAGATGAAAGTAAAGAGATTGGGAAAAATGAACTAAGCACGTTTTCGCAAAAAACAACAAGAACACACTAAATTAATTATAATAAAATAAATGATTGAGTAAACCAATTGACAAATGAATGGTTACGATGAACAAATGGACAGATAACATATGCGGCTTGAAATTTTTCTGGACAATTTCGTGTATGGTACACGGTATGCCTATAGATGGTAAAGAGTTACAAAGACTCCTCACTCTACCCTAGTAAGGCTGTATTTGTTCGCGGGAGAAGTGTTGATTGTGGCACCGACGACGTATTCACGACGGCGGCGGTGTTCGCGCACGTGCTGAGCCGAGCGGTCGGTAGGAGGACAAGACAGAGTCTTTTTCAGCTTTTTAGAGGTAACGTAGAAATAATCTTCCACCTAAAAGCATTTAAAAGAGTGCTACATTGTTTAAAACGTTAGTGTGTTGACTTCGTCTCCAAAGGATCTGTGTGATGATTGTAGCGACGTCTGTGTGAGCCGTGTAAAGGCCAAAACGTGTCCGGCAAACGTGAAACCCCTTCAAACTCAGAAAATATGGCGTACATTGTAGTAATAGAAACATATATTTAATTTCTTTTAGTGGTCCCCAAACGAAAACGAAAGTGAGACACGTTAATTGCCGGCTTTTACAGCTGTTGAAGGTCCAGAAATTCAAAATATTCAGCAATTTTATACTCGGTGGGGACGGAAAAATCACGACTGAAGTTCAAGCTTACAAAAATTGAACATGTGCCATCTGTAATGAGAAAATCATTTAATGGAAAAATTAAGGGAACTCAACTCCCATGAGACCCCACACTCCATTCATGAACTAAATCAAGTACAATATTCAAATCAGTCATGATGTTCAACCGAGCATTATGCATCAGTCAATTCCAGTTGTGCCCATCCCCCCCGCACCCGAGCAAAAGTGGGGCATTTTCCCGCACTGTCCATCCCGGGGGTCGGGCATTTGACCATCTCACTTTTTTCACCCTACAGCATTGTCGCTTCCTTAATGACAAATTCATCGGCAAATACAGTAAGTTTCTTATCGAATACGTCTAGATAGGACATAAAATGGGACGCTAGAGCTGTAGAATGACCTATTTTTGCTCTAACTACGGGAAACAAGACCCAGCTAGGACTTTATTTGGCCTGAATTAGCTTAGTAAGTAAGACAAGAAACGAAGATAATAAAACATTTTTGGCATCTTTGAGCCACCACCGTGGGGCATTTGAACAACTTCCCGGCAGTGGGGCATTTGTCAGTTTATTTTCAAAAAATCCTAATTCCCGGGGTCGACCCGGGGGGGGGGGGGGGGGATGGGCAGTGTTGGAATTGACTGATGCATTACTAACACATGGAACTGATTTCAAAAATTTTTGTGGACCAGTAGTCTGTCACAGACTACTATAAAAGTAACCGAGGTATTTGTCAGAAATTCTGTAAGGAACCCCTTTAAAAAACAGAACCTGGAGTTTATTTTGATCCCTTAAAGCAGGACCAATATATTTTGGTTGAGGTTGGGGTACTTGTTAGTAAAATATGGGATATGCCAGGAATGAGTGGTGGTGGATCAAGAACTTGGTGTAAGGTGGGGACCTGTAGGTCTGGAGTTGAAATGTTTCAGCAGGGATTTTAAAAACTTGCCCCCTTGGGTCTTATCTTTTTTAGAATAAGCTGTTGACCTGGGCCTAGGCTGAGCTCCTCCCATAAATTCACCACTTGTAATGTACGTATAATATAGGGTCACACATTCAACAGCAACTAGAAAATGGGGTCAAAATTATATACAACTGCCTCACTGGACAGTTAAATCCCACATTAAATTTTAACAAATTACAAATTTTTGGCAGGGATCTGTGAAGGGTCTAGTTGGTTTGCTGTTATGGCAGAGTTAGAACTGAAAGATGACAGTGACTCACCGGAAACAAAGAAAAAGTTGGTTTCTCCAATGATAGGAACACATAACGGAACTTTCCATTGTGATGAAGCCTTGGCTTGCTTCATGCTGAAACAGTTGCCAGAGTACAAACATGCTGATATTATACGGACTAGAAACCCTGAGGAATTGTCAAAGTGTGATGTTGTGGTTGATGTTGGAGGTGTTTATGATGCAGACAAACACAGATATGATCATCATCAAAGGTATGTTGTGAACCAATCAAGCTACATCAGTACAGTGTTGAAGACACATCAAATTTTTACCCACATAGACTTCTGTTGGTTGTATTGATGAGATGACTGTAAGAGGACAAATAAACGGATTTGATAGATGTATTTTTTCAGTCAGTAACTTTGGCCTTAGGCATACACGGAAAAAAAGGAAATCCAAGTTCTCCCAACAGGAGTCAGGAGATAACTGGGAGCTTAAGGCTGTTAAAAAATGTTAGGGTTAGGGTTTGAACGACTATTTTTCATTAAAAGAGTACATTCCTCGTTGACAATTTCTTTCCCAATGTTGTGTTAGGAGTTTCACGGGATGTATGAAGACGCTCTGCTCAGACAAGCCATGGATGACAAAACTAAGCAGCGCTGGGCTGGTTTACCTGCACTTTGGACATAGAGTGATTTCACAAATACTCAGCACCAAAGATGATGATGATGTGACCAATAAAATATACGACAAAGTTTATGAAAACTTTATTGAGGAGATTGATGCTATTGACAATGGGATTAGCCAGAATGATGAGGAACCTCGGTAAGGCAATCAGTGGATGTTTGTTAGTTTAGGAGAGTGAAAAATACTGTCAATGGAGTTTGACTTCTCCAAACTTCTACAAGAGTTTCTTACTGCTGGCATTAAATGCATAAAAGCTAATATATTTCAGGTGAACTACCATAATCACATCATCTTTCATGCTTGTCTTGAAACCAGGTACAAAATCACCACAAACTTGAGTTCTCGAGTGTCTCATCTCAATCCACGGTGGAATGATCCAAATCCAGACCCTCAGGTTTGTTTCTTTTGAAGTAATAACTTGTCAGTTCTCTCAACTGCTGTTTAATTTTTGTCAGTACCTCTACTTGCTAAATTTCCTGAGCAGTGAGGGAGGGAGGTGGGGGGGGGGGGGTACTCTCCAATAAAAAGGATGGGGGTGCTTGTCAGAAAATTTCAAAAACACCCCTAAAAGGTACCAGAATCTAGTTTTGTGGGCGTGGCTCATATTCATTTTCACCCCCAAGATTGATGTACATGTACCAATAAATGAACAAGCACTGGTACTTTTTCAGATCAATAACCTTATAGGCCCCTGAAAGGTACCTCGACAACTCCAGTGGTGGTCCTTTTAGAGTTTAACACCCTAGGAGGTACTAATCCATAAATTTACCGCCCTCCCCCCCTTAGGGAGGAGTGGTGTTCTAGTCTTTAGTTCGTTGGCTTTAGCAAAATTATATTAGTTCGTGCAAATATGAAAAGGATTACGTTTATGGTACATTCAACTTGTTGATTGTAAATATTAACTTTTCACCCACAGAAACAGTTTCAAAAGGCAATGAATTTAGTTGGTGAGGAGTTCTTGGACAGGATTTGTTTTTACCGTGACTCATGGCTCCCAGCAAGAAGTTTAGTGAAGGAGGCAATTTGCAAAAGAAAACAGGTTGGTTTTGCAATGTTCAGAGAATTTGTAGGTAATGTTTATGTTTACTCAAGGTGAAAATGTTCAGCTGATTTGGTCTGATCAGTTAACATGAAGTTTAACAATAGTTAATCTGACTGTTTGAACCATCGAACAGTTGTCATGCTCAAGGCTTTAACATTCACTGAAATCATATTAATTTTGGTCTCCTTTTCATTTTTTTTTTTTTTTTTTTTCAAGGTTGATCCCAGTGGAGAGATTGTTGAATTTGAAGAAGGTGGTTGTCCATGGAAAGAGCACTTATTTGAATTGGAGGAGAACTTGGATGTTGAAGCGCCAATTAAGTTTGTAATATACACAGATCAGAACAACAAGTGGAGAGTGCAGGTGACCTGGTTTCTCATGATTGTGGTGTAATTGTCAGGGGTAGTGGATCATAGATAAAAGATTAGGAAGACAGGTTATGAGGGCATGGGGTAGGTGGGGTGTCTTACCCTGTTGTGCCAACGATGGCAGATGTACAGGAGACCAGGTTATGTTGGGAAATGTTTTGGTATGCAGGCCAAAACTTGGCTGGTTACATTAAAGACTTACCAGACCTGTTGAATCTTGCCCTTGTATTGGGAGGTATCAGTACTTTGGTCCACTGTAATGTTTATATGCCTCAGAGTATATCAGGGAAGGAAATATAATTTTATATCATGACTTGATAGAATAGGTTTTTGTTTAGGTAATTAGTGCACTCATGTGACTGCACAAATTGTTTCAAGGCAATTATTCCACCTTGTGTTTGTTTTAAATGACAATAACATTTTTCCTTCTAGTGTGTTCCTGTTCGTCCTGATTCCTTTGAAAACAGGTAATTCCATGACAGATAAAAATCTAACATAATTTACTGCACTACTGTTCATTGTTGAGTGGTTTGAAGGAACTTCTACATAACTATTTCAACAAGTTTGATGCTCCAGATTGTGTAAAAGTTCAATTGTCTGTTTCTGAGAATTGACCAACTTTTTCAAGTTAACAAAATGGACCCCATCCCAACCCAGGAGAACTTGATCATTTTAATCATATGTAAGGTCTGTACATAGCCATTTTAGATCTGCTGTAAACATGGCATGGTATTGCATAACTTATTATTATTATTATTGTTATTATTATTATTTAGAACTTTTAAGTTGTAAATAGCTTGGAATATGTTACTAAAGATTATTATATTAACAAATATTATTATTATTATTATTATTATTATTATTGTTATTATTATTGAGAAAATAGTCACTTTGTGATGACATATTAAGCTCTTTGTGCTCCACACTCCAGCACCAGGTTATGAGAAATGTCAATTCTTTTACTCTTTCTAACATGTTGCATTAGCTGGGATGTCCAGCACATGTCAAGTCCCCGTCTGCTAACAGCAACTGCCCATCTGTCAAGTAACTGTCCATTTCTCTTAGCAGCCTTTCGTTATGTTTCCTTAGACTTGGCTTGTTGGAAGAATGGCGTGGAGTAAGAGATGAACCTCTCAGCATTCTGAGTGGAATCAAGGGCTGTATATTTGTTCATGCGAGTGGTTTTATTGGAGGCAATGACACACGTGAAGGGGCTCTTAGCATGGCTAGAAAGACATTACAGCACAGAGACAGTTTAGTTAATAAAGCTAATGGCAACAGTTACACTGATCCAGAGCTAATACAGATTGACCACAAAGAAACATAACCAGATGTCAAGAACATCTCATTGTTTTCTGTGTTTCCTCAAGAAGTGTGTAGACAACAATTATATTTATTTACAAGGAGACATGGAAGGTCAATAGATTGATTTTGTGAGCGAGTGCTTAAGTTCACCTTAGTTTGTTTCATTGGCACTGTGTGAAATACCCGCTACAAGTGTGTGAAAACATCACAGCTTTGTTCCAGAATTCCAGGATAAGGAGATTACATAAAGCAAAAAACTTTACCTCTCCTGAGAGAGGTTAGCTTAGAAATTGGTTTAGGAAACATTTTCAGGGTCTGGTCTGTTAAAAACTGTTTTAAAGAACTAAAGAAACGGCTTTAAAATAGAAGTTGCCAAATCGTCAGAATAGGAAAATTCACTAAATTAATTTGCTAAATTAAGTTGTCACAAAAATAGTAACATCAACATCATCACTGTAAGCATAAATAAAAAGAACGAAACATGGTTTGACTAAAAACCTGTTTATTGGTAATTACACAGGTGGTCTATCTAAAAAACTGCTTGTTTCTTTGACTGTTTTCATCTTATAATCACAGTTTTTTTTTTCTCTTTAATTTTCAACTGCTGAAAATGAATAAACATATTTCTAAAGGCAGTTTTTTTTATAATAATTATATTAAAAGTAAATGTTATTACTCAAAAGCTACCAGAGCATTTTAATTTCTAAGTTAGGTCTTAAAACAAGATTGTCCTACCAGCCAGTTGTCTATTAATTACATGTCACAACCAAGCTGTATAAATATTACACATGTAACGTCTGTGTTGTGTATTCTTAAATAAACAAAATATTTAGAATAATTGGTATGTGTAGGTTCCTATGTACGAGATGAACTTGAAATGTGCTGGATCCTGATGGAATGGTTTATTCTGTGCAGGGTAAAATTATTTCATTGTTAATAAATGGCCACACCTTATTCAGGGTTGTGATCAAAGAACGTGAAAAGGCCTTAAGTTTCAAATTATACAGAGTCAATAAATTGTGTTTTTCTTCTTGTGACAAGTTTGATGTATCCTACCATGTTCTCAACTTTCCACTAATAAGAAAAAAAGTTTTATGAATATGTGTAATGCATTAAAATAATAGATTATAATTTGCCTACAGTAGTTAAAAATTCAAAACCTATTTTTTTCTTAATGTTAATGTATCTATTTTCTAGCTTGCAGTACAGATGTTTTCCGTTTTTGACAGGAGAGTAAATCATTATGTCCATCTGATAAAAAAAAGTTATAGAAAGTATAGCTGTGGGAGAATTATTTGGGAATGCTGACTGCCCAGACTGACCAAATTTCATCAAAAGCACAAAAATCTTGAAAAAAAAAAAAAAAAACTTCAGCCCATTTTTTAAAAGTATTATATTTGCTACTAATTTGCTTATACATAGACAAGTGAAAAACAAAAGATAAAAACGATCAATGTTTTGGAGTCATCATGACGCCATTATCAAGTTCGAAGTGATAATGGCGTCATGACAACTCCGAAACGTACGTTTTTATCGTTTGTTTTCACTTGTCTATGTATAGCTAAACCTTTACTATTGCTTGTCTTGATATTTTGAAGTGAAAAATAAAAGTATCTCCTTTTAAAATGTTTCCGACAATTTGTTTGGATATTTGAGTACACTATCAATCATGACCCCACAATATTGATCAGACACAGCACCAAGGTTTTTTGCCAGATGACTGGTTAACATTTTAATGTCATCGCCAGGTTTAAAATCCCTCAAGGCCATGTAAATAGCTTTGAAGAAGACTTGTTTATCGTTGTGATACACTCCCCTGTTTCCATGGATCACTGAAATCCCATTGTCTCTGGCTGAACCACAGTTGTTTCCGTACATGCAGTGGTCAGGACGGTAGTTCCAATCACAAGAGTACACGTACAGCAACCCTGAAGGAGAAATTCTGACATTACATACATACATACTTTACTGGCTCGTCCCCACGGGGCTTTTCAGAGTCAATTTAACAAATTACATAACTAAGTACAAGACAATGTAAAAGAAGATAAAGCTAGTGGATTAACTAAAACAGTCATTAACTGCTTGAACACCATCACGGAAGGGCTAAGTTTGAGCCAAGGCTGCAACTCATTCCACAGAGAGGTCGCTCGATATTGAAAGGTCCTTTGGCTGCCAGCAGTGTGGAAGAGTGGTATGACAATTATTGTTGGACTGAAGAATAAAAAAGTCTGAGCTCTTTAACAGGAAGTTCTCCAATAAAAGGCAAGATGCCAATTTTAAAAAAAAATGAACTTAAAGTGCATTACCTGGATGATCATGAAAAACAATATTCAACAAGTCTTGGTCGCCCCAGGTTATGCTAAGTTTATGCTTGTGGTAGGCCTCTAGGATCTTTTCTGTCCAGCCAAATGCCCGCATTCTGGTCAAATTCATAAGCATAACACCAGAGTTCATTCCAGTTTTTCCAACAAATGGATGGCGTGCAAATCTGGGGTACCATGATAGTGAAGTCTCTTCCCCCTCCGGAGCCATGGAGGCAAGCTGAGAGCTGTCAAACATTTTAAAATGGCTCCAAATGTCTTCCACTGGTCTCAGCATAAGGACATCGGTGTCCAAGTAAAGGACACTGTCAATACCATTTAGGACGTCCTGAAATAAAATAAACTAAATATGAGAAAGAACATTCATTTGGCATTATTCTGAATGCTTTAAATGCAGCAGGTTTCTTTCACAGGTCACTGTGACTGTGATAATTGTATTTTTACAATAACTGTCTAAATTCCCGCGCGCTGATTAGCTCGTAGCTATCGTCTATAAGAGTACAGACAATGAAAATGACGTCAGATGTAACGCGCGCCCTTTCTCAACAAAAAAAATAGCCAATTCCGCTCGTACTTTTTCCATGTTATTGTAAAAAACAAATCAACGGCAGTTTTCTATGGTCTATACTCTTATAGACCATAAAATGACGCCATAAAATGTCCAAAACTTGGCAGTGAAACCACTAGCCTGCGGCTCGTGGTTCCACTTAAGTTTTGAACATTTTTTGACGTCATTTTATGGTCTATAAGAGTATAGACCATAGAAAACTGCCATCGATTTGTTAAATATAAAAAAGCTGAACACGGTCTCCTAGTCCTAAACTCCATACCAATTCAGGCCTAGGGCACGCTAATCCTCTTGGTTATATACCAGTACAACAGTGACCTATACTTGTGACCTGTGGAATGTAACCTGTAAAAAAGACCTGTTCTATAAATGAGTGACCACAAAATGACCAGCTCATGCTTGACAGCTCAGTTGGTTGAGCTGCACTGCACCAGCATCGCAGAGGTCATGTTGAACCCCATTCAAGCCTGATTTTTTTTTCAGGCTTTCTTTTTGAATAACTGTGATCCATGGTTACTCATTCATTAATTCTGTTTTGGATTTATTTTAATATGTAAAAGAGGTCCAAACACTGCTTTTGGATTTAGGAATATGGAAATTAAAATTTTGTGCACCCAAAGTAACTTATGTCAGTTAGTAACATTTCAAAGAAATTTTCAATTAATACTCACTAAAAGAAACAGTCTCTGTGCTGCACACGGTTTGAAAAGTCGTTTCCACTCATCAGAATTTTCTCCAGAGGGAAAGTGCAAAGAGTAAAGTTTGAACATAACCTAGAATGATAATAACAATAATAATTTATTACTTACATTGTGCAAAAAAACATATAAATGATCTATTGTGCATGGCATCTGAATATGTATAATCAACTTACCTGTCCAGATTGAACTGTTTGCCATTGATTGAAAATGTTCTTTAGTCCATCATGGAGTTGATCCTCCGCTACAACATGAAACTGAACAGTTCTGTTACTGAACAAAGTGGTGGATTTCAGCATTGTTGCTGCTTCCATTGTTCGCTCTCCGCACACCACAGCACTAACATGAATGGCAGCTTGGGATGCTAACATCCTACAACAAATGACATCAACTGTAAGCAAACTAACTTAGCATCAGCATGAATAACCACTTTATACCCTTAGTCTTGCATAGCCTTAGCTTCTTATCCAGAAAAAACTTGGGGATAATCAAATTATCATTGAAGCATACACTAATTAAAACTGTCTTTGACAAGGTCATAATATAACATAACATAAAAACTATTAAATAACATAACATAATGTTACATAGTTTATTAGCTGTCCCCCAAGGAATTTTTCAACAACCAATTACATTAGCAACTATAAATAAATTGACATATTAAATTTACACTTGCAACATAAAAGATGATAAGGACTAAATTGACTGCCTGTTAGAAAACTTTTCAACTTTAATTTTTTTAATCTTTTTGTTTATTTGTTTACCCAGTAGATGGTATTAATCTGTACCGTTTATGTCACGCAAGTTTTGGAAGTATGTCACAAAACTGTCAAAACCATTCAATTTGTCTGCTAAACGCCTAACCAGCAGTATGTATATGTTGTGGTTCAATTTTATCCTTGGTTTAAAGTTCATTTTCCATTGTTCTTGGGTATGGTGATATATGATAATGAGTTTGAAACGATCGAAAATAAAATTTAAATCAAGGATAACATTGAACCGCAACATACACAAGCGTTTTCCAGAACAAAATATGATCGAGCCATCATCGATGTTAACCAAGATAGTTATTGTTTTATTTACTTAGGGGTGACAGCCTTAATCTGGTCCCAACAAACATGAAGGTTGAAGTTAAAATAAACTTTTATATATAACTCTCACTTCACTTGATTCAGCTTATTCTTGTACCCATTTAAACGTCATAATGTAAGTAAGTTACCTTTTTGCGTCCTCGCTTTTCACTTGATATTTCGCTGTGTTTGATTCTTTCTTCGATGGAGTGAAGTTCTTGGAGTTTTCTTTAACACGTTTAAAGAGTCCATCAAGTTTACCAGCCGCAGGAAACGAGAGCTGTGTTGATTTGACAACGTCTGCATCTTGTTCGTATAGACTTAGTAACATAAATTCAACGATAACTACTAATACTAAAACTACGCCTAAAATAATCACTATCTTGGAAAAAATTCTAAAACCCATTGGTCTAACATAGCAGATTCAATATACCCCTGGAGTTGGAATATCCAAACAAATAAAATATTGCATAATTAAAAATAAACTAAAATAGCTTGGGAGCCACCCGCTCTTAGTAGCCGCTCCTTGCGCAAGTTTCGTTTACGCTTCACATGGAGTCGTGAAGGTTCCGCCATGACTCTTTGAATTTCGCGAGAAATCACCCCAAGGTAAGCCTAGTTCGCACCTTAAATGTAATTAATAACCATTTATTAGCCTTTTCCATATAACTATGTAATTAGTTTTGGGAAAAGATCGTGAAGTTGATAAAAAAGTTTTCGACTTGTGAGCAAATTATGCAACATGTAGGACGCATGAAAGTGATTTCATTTTTCGCACGTGGGAAGTGCTTCATGTCCGCTGTTTTATCTGCCTACACAATTATAAGGGTCAAGTTAAGTTTTTTAGGAACATTGGATACAGAGATGATGCTTGAACTAAGTGTTTTTCGGTTATTCGTCGATTAATTTTTAGTGACCTCGTGGTACGGTATTATCGAGGCTGTGTTTGAGCGCCAAATTTATGCAAAATTTCCAAACGTTTGGCGCGGTTTTGGCGCTTGAATAGATATGAGAGGGCTCCAGAACTAGAAATGGTGGGGTGGTGAGCTGATAATGGCATTCTAAAGAAAACTTGTTCTTCCAGCTCACATGTTTCTTGTTAAGTTTTCAGCTTTGTCACTTCATTGGAAATTAAAGCTATACAGGTTTTCATAGTTTTAACAGTAATTTACAGGTTTTTTTTCTAAATTATCTGAGTGGTTCAGAGACACGGACTTGAAATCCTGGAGGTCTTGGTTTCAAGTCCCTTCTTACCCTGCGAGCAAGTTTCACAGCAAGTTCCCTATTTGGGTCAACTGTGAGAGGACTGGGGCGGGCACCCCCACACAATCCTCTTGCATTATATCCTCTTGTGGCCGACCCAGAGAGAGGCCCTCTTGAGAGCTTAATTGTGAGCTAATCCCTGTCTGATTTATGGAGGTGATTGGTCCCCACTTTTTCTGAACAGTTTCAATTTTCATCAAATGAAATTGCATTTTCTCTTTTCATTCCTAGATGCAAAAGGAAGGATTAACCCTTGAGACAGGAGACTATCTCGCCTCACTGTTGCAGAGGTATGAAGAAAAAGAAGGTGGCCTCCCAGCTGATGCTATTCTGCCTCCAATACCAGTTCCCCGAGATGATCCAGGTCCTCCAAAACCTGCAAAGTTCTTGGTACCCTCAGTTATTCTGTGGGATCCTTTAAGCCAAGTTCCACAAATGGCTGAGTTATCTTGTCCTCATGAAATTCATGACAATGAAGTCTGTGTGCTGCGAGCACATACAAGTAGCAAGTCCAACTATGGAAGGTGGAAAGCTGCTCGAGGAACTCAAGATGTCCCGCGTGTTCTCTACTGCTGTGACGGAAGCACGTTGTTGGTGAGTCGCATGTACACCTGCAAAAAAGGCCATAAGATTATTTCTCATGATCCACGAATTATCGAGCACATTCCTCCATCATATCAAGTGCCATTCTTTCTGTTACATAGAACAGGCTTCACACGTGAACTGGCAAACTGGGTGCACTCATGTGTGTTTGCTGGTATGACCTTTCATGAGATTGAAGAAGTGTTGATTCAGAGGCACCGTGATGTGTATGAAGACCGCAAGTCCAAGTTTAATGCAGAAGTCAAGGTGTATCTAGAGAAAAACCCAGATACCAATCCCTCAGAAATTGAGAAATTTCCTGACTTCAAGACTTCCCAAGTGCCATCTTTGGAAACCATCATGTCAAGCATTGTCCACATGTTTGAAGGAAATGAGCAGTTCTATATACAAAGAATGAGTGAATGGTCTGCCAAATACATTATAGCAGGATACTACTTCAAGGTGGCCACTACAATTGGTGAAAAATTGGACAATGGCAAATGGACCACTCATTTCAAAAACATTTACACTGTCATGAACGAGAAAGGCCAAGTCATAGCATGGAAGTTTACCAAAGAGAAAGATCTGAATGAAGTGAAAGATATCTTGATGGGACTGCAGATGCGTTTTCAAAACCAAGGGAATGAGCTAGAGATGATCCTTGTACCAGAATGTTGTGAAAGCAAAGATCAGTTTCAGTCAATTTTTGGCTCAGAGGTCCCTATCAAGTTAGAATTATCCAAGGCTATCCACAGAGTTGTGAGAAAAATCCCAGCTAAGAAAAGGGAAAGTAATCAGCTGACCAAAGCTTGTGTTCGTGACTTCGCTCTTGCATTGCGTTACCCATCTGACAGAGGGGACACCCGTCAGGAAGATGTGCCTCCACCAGATGTCATTACGGAAAACCTTGATGCCTTTGTGGTTGGCTGGAAAGATATCATTGAAGGGACTGAGCGTGTCTTAACTCTGGCAGCACAGAGACAGATTGTGCAGTTAGAAAACCATATAAAATTGGGCTGTCTCTCAGGAATCCCAGTTTATTTAGGAAGTGAAACTGTTACTGATCTGCAGAATATTTTGAAGCCAGTCTTGGAGAGAAAGTTTCTGAATGCCGACATGGCCTTGGCCCTGATATCCACCCTACTGTATGTGTGGAATGAGAGGAAAGCTAATCAGTTACCTATCGGTGCTCTTGTGAGGCCAATCTCAAAGTACAGGGGAACGCTGGAAGTCAGTGGTTTTACACCTAGCCCTGAGAGATTTGGAATTGTCAAGCCAGAAGATGATGAAGCACATGATGTCCTCTCCTCTGCAAGTTATTCATTTGATGTTCTCGCTTTGCAGTGCTTGATACTGGATGCATTTGATGGTCACAAAGAAGGTGACGAACAGCCAAAAGGCGGTGAAAGCAGTTTAAACCACAGTGCTCTTAAGCAAGTCATCGCAAGAGCATCAAATTTGATGTCAGTATGGGAGCTTCTCAAGACACAGGCTGTGCATGAAGTTTCAATCAACCCTCGCCTGTTGCACCTGATGGCCTGTTCATTGATCCTTTTCAGTCGCAATGAATGTGCAATTGATGACAGGTCAAATCATGAAGCAAGGCTGAATGAAATGCTGCGTTATTACCAACTGATGGTGTTCTCTGAGAAGAAGGACGTCACTGAAGCAGATGGATTCTTCACAGCAGTCAGCTCTGGGCTCAACTCCATTTTGCGAAGCGATTTACCTGAAATTGAATCAGTCAAGCAGCACCTAGCCTCCATTGGATACCATACAGATGAAGGGAGCAGCCTGGATGATAATGTTAGTGTACTGCGTCAGTTGATCAGCGATGAATGGCTAGCTAGTGAAGAAGAGTACAGCAAACTTCTGGTGTCGCACATGATCAGCTTCAGGGAAGAGGCAGAGGCATTCAGAAACAGAGGATACTTCAAAGGTAAAACGTTTTGCACTTGTTCACAGAATAACAGATCAAAAGGAACATAGATGTTGATCTTTCTAGATGGATCATTATAGACAGTTCTCTGAAACAAACACATTTGTCGTTGATTTCTTTCTGTCCTTTAATTAGACAGCTCTGTAATTTGGATACTGATTACCATTACCGCGATGGTGCTTTTGTGCTAATTACCAAATTTGGCATAAAAAAGCTAATCCAATCCAATTTTAAAGTGAGATTTGATATTTTGATAATCCACAGCTTGCTAATTTAAAAGTGCAGATGTTGTGCATTACATTTACAATTCAACTTGCACCAAAGAGTCCAGCAATCATCATCAAAATGCTTGCACCACCAGTTAAACTAACAGTCATCAAAAGGTTTATACAGTCATGCCATTTTCAAGTGACTGAAATTATTAATAACAATGATTATGATATCTCTGAATTAATTATTTTTACTTTAATTTGTTTTAGCTGAGATGTCCAATCTCCTGCCAATTGCAGCAGCCAAGGTTTTGCGAGTGCCAGTCATCGTCTTCACCTCTCTTCAACATTTTCCCATTGTCCCTGTTGTGCCATCTGATGCCATTATCATTGGTTCCTGTGTACATGTGGCCTACAATGCAGCGGGCTTCGGAGGCTTTTATGATGTTGGTACATACGTTAGCAGTGCTGTTGTACTTCCAAAGATCATGACAGATCCATTGGCGAGGCGCAGAGATAGCAGGAAGCGATACAGAGAGAAGATCGCATCACAGAAGGTGAGTCAACCTCCAAAGAAGAGAGGCAAGAAACCCAAATCAGCAAGTTCCCAGGAAGAGAACCAAAAGGATGCTGAAACAGAAGATGCTGATGATTCTGTTGTTTCGCCGCAAGATGAATCTTTACTGGATTCATCTTCAGCAGATGTAACAGAACAAGATGCATCCTTGGAGGTGTCGGTAGAAGAAGGGGAGGCATCACTGGATACATCTGCTGTTGTAGACAACACTGATGAAGGAGTACAAGCTGCAGCCAACCTCATTGAAATGGCTTACAGCGAGGCGGGCGTGAACGAGAGCACCCTAGAGGAATCCATAGTTGAAGCTCCCTTGAAAATTGCAATTGTACCAGGAACTGAACCAGAAGTAGATGAGGATCACACAACATTTCAAGCCAGTGAAACAGGGCTGATATCTGATGAAGGCGCAGCTACTGCTGAAGATGTTGAGACACATACCATAGCGGAGGGCGTGATTAATGAGTCTATCAATGGTGAAGAAAAAGAATCTGAGGTAGCAGTCAGTGAAGAAGTTGCAGAGACCCCTGAACCTGTTTCAGCTGGACATGTTAGATCCCATGCTGAACCCTTCACCCCTGGAAGAAGACCTGGGTTACTTGATACCGAATCAGTCGTAACATTCCAAGAGGGTGTGAATGTCCAGAAGCAGGCTTTCTCCTGTAGCTGTGGCCGAGGAAGTGGCAAGAACCAGAAGCGGACGCAGTTCTGCCTGACCCTGGAGGGTGGCTACCTCACACGCTGTGCCTGTTACAGGAATGCATCCGGTTGCTCTCATAGATGTCGCTGCTACCTCTGCTGCAATCCCTATGGGACAGCTCAAGCAGCCAGGGCCACCAAGCCGGCTCGCCAGGTCCGCCGTTTCAGACCTAGACACAAAGTTCAAGTGATTAAGAGTCGTTTACCAGGTCTGACCTTCGCTACCCCTTCACCAAAATCTGAAGCACAGAGCTCAAAGTGGATGGAAGTTGACAACTTGGCATTTGAATGTCTCATAGCAGCCATGAGCCATGCTGGACTGGAACTGACTCCAGAGAAGATTGCTGCAGAGTACGACAGCCTGTGCATCATGTCGAAGGATGAAGGAGGTATCCTTGGAAATGTTCTACAGTCTAAAGCGCTTGCAGATGTTTCCCAGCAGTTGGAGGTTGTGCAGAAAAACATCCGCACATTTGAGAACTTGTACAAGAAGCAAACTGAACTGAACTGGTTTCAAGGGATGGAGGTGGTTTTCTCAACTGAAGTGGTTGTGTCTTCATAAGTAGTTGAACATTGTCAGAAGACAAGTTGAGACAATCTAATATGCATGCAAGGCCTTGGCTAGTGAAACTAGAGAGCAAAGTTGTGTCAGTCATGCAAACTTAACAAGCCATTGAATGTTACAGGCTGTATTTCAATTGCCAAGTGTTTTGAAAGTTTGTTATCATTTGAAAAATACATAACATTTAAGGTAGTTTGAAGGTTTTTTGCAGATGAAGCAAAAAAAGTCATACAGTTTGTGGTGATTTCCACAATAATAGAGATTTACATGTAGAATCTTGTTGAACGCAAACAGCAAACATGATGTTAGCCTTTGTGTTCTTGAAAAAATGAGTACATAGATGAGAATAGTGCAAAACAATTCCGGCCTTTCATGATAAAGGAAAACTAACCAATTTTACTGAGAAACTGAAAATAGGGAGCAGCAAATGAAGGATAAACATGATCACTTGGTCATTTCTGCTGTTAGTCGTTTGTCGTAAACATAATTCTAACTCTCTCTGTTATTACTTAGTGCTACATGTATGGGGTCACAGTGTGAAAATCTGAGATTTCCTGAACGAGCATTCATACAAAATTAATTCTTTTTCAATTGCATTTTCAGAAAATTGATTCCTAATGAGGACAATTTCTGATGGTGATCATTTAAATTTCCTGTTTTCCTAACCCAGTGAAATAGCACTGGAATATTCTTGAGTGTGTTAGTTTTCGTCATGTGTTAACATTCAGCGTTGTACATAGGAACTGTCAAGTCTTGTTATTCATGGAAAACATGGGAGAGACAAGTGCCATTCTCGGTGATTGTCATTTGGTATCATCACCACTCAAGGCAGACTCCAGGCTGAGCTCAGACCACTTGCAATCTTTTGTTTGTTTGTTTGACAAACTCGCGAATGCTTTGACCGAGTGAAACCAGGAGGTCTGGGGTTGGTGTCTGAAACAAAAAATACAGAAAAAGAGGAAGAAAACCACAAAAAATAATGGGTTTTACTAGAAGCAGCATATCACGCAAGTGACGGCCGCTTAATAACACCAGTCTAAAAAATTAAAAAAAAAAAACATTCATTACTGTTTTGTTATGTTTTGAGTAAAAGGTGGGTGAAAGTGATCAAAATGTATACAATCTTTCCTCAGTCAATTCATTTATATTAATCACATAATAGTATATGAACAGTCTCTCTTCTCAAGGATAGTAGAGCAAGAGGCAAAACATACATACAGGAGTGAAATTTGTCTGCAACAGAGAAAAGTTGGCAGACATTAGTGATTACCATGCGTAACCTTTTGTTTTCTACTCAACTATCCCTGAGAACTGGAGACGCAAATCTGTTGTCTGTTTTATGACAGATGTAAGAGTTGTTGAAGTTATATTATTAGAGGACAAGTTTATTCCTGCGTCCACTTTACATCTTGCCCTCCTGCACACTTTGAGCTAATTCAAGTGGAATAAGTGTCCTATTGTACCACATTTTTGTGGATTAATGGCATCAAGGAGTAGTTTGCAGGTTAACATTTAACTTTCCTGGCACGTTTTCATTGATTGGTTTTGTGTAAAACCTGTTTTCCATAAAGATGTCTCTCAGCTTTCTTGATTTTGTAATCAGTAATAAAGTTGTCATAACCAGTTGGAAGCTGTTGTCATTTTTATCATTTGTTCTTTAAGGTAAAGTGTGTAAAAATGGGGAGTATCAGAACCAGTGGGTCACACTATGCTTGATCCAGGAACTTTTCTCCCTAATGAAGACTACAGATTACACACCCTGCTCACCCAAAACCAATTTACAACCAAGAAGATCAGATATTTATATTTTATTACAACAATAGTTAAATGAGTGAAAGTTTGGCTGTGTTATGGTCATTATGAGTAATCCATAATCAGAATTCTGACTAGATAGTATTTTGCATGCTTTTGGATAAACCCTTGCATCACAGATGCAGTCGAACCTCCCATAAGCGACCACCCATAATGTCAAGGATATGTGATTGCTTACGGGAGGTGGTCACTTACCAGAGGTCAGACCACAAAAGGGGGGGGGGGGGGGGAGGTCTAAATTCCAGGTAATTTACATGATGGTAATTGCAGACACCTAACGACTTTTGCCCTTGCTTATCGAAACCCTAAGTAAAAGCTTTCCTGTAGACTGCCTGATTTAGGACCAAACAGTAAACGGCGTTTTTGCAATGTTACATTTCAAGCGTAACACATCAACAACTTTGGTGTTTGTTTGTTTGTTGCATAATCCAGTTGACGTTCTTTATCGTCACAATTTTTCTGTTAAATAATACAAGGTTGAGAGAGTCATCACCGGTCTTGCATGTACATGCATGCTATTTACCAGATAAGAGAGCTTTTTTCCTATAAGGGATTCAACCTGATTAAAGTTTATTTCAGTGTACCATAGTGCATGTATATGTTATCATTTGTTTCAATGTCGGGAGACACTTCCGGTAGCTCCGGCTGTGGGATTTTTAGTAATACGGCATCCGCTGTAATGATGGGGGCCAATATGTTACAGTCAATTTCCACCCGTGAGAGAAACAGCAGATTGTGCCGTGTCAAGTGGTCGCCTACGGGAGGTTAAAAAACAATAGAAAATTTTAAACAATCATCTCTAAGAGTGGTCGCTTACGGGAGGTGGTCGCTTACGAGAGGGGGTTGCCTACGAGAGGTTCCATCTATAGTGATTTGACTTGAAAACTTTTGGTATTTTGGAAAAGTGGTCGCTTATGAGAGGTGGTCGCTTACGAGAGGTGGTCGCAAAGGGAGGTTCGGCTGTAATTTTACTAAGTCTCTGCAACATGATTTTTTAACGTGTTGAAATAAAATGGTAACAACCATAGTCTC
Organism: Pavona decussata; assembly: GCF_977016875.1. Classification (NCBI taxonomy): domain Eukaryota; kingdom Metazoa; phylum Cnidaria; class Anthozoa; order Scleractinia; family Agariciidae; genus Pavona; species Pavona decussata. Next base: position 3,105,271 of record NW_028145742.1, read on the forward strand.
TGCTGCTGTTCTTTGTGTTAAAACACAATGAACAGCAGCTTAGGAGAAGACCACAATTCTGGTCAGAACAAGAACGGACAGCAGAGTCAACCAGTATCCAAGAACAATTTTATAACTAGTAATAATATCAAAACAAAAGAAAGATTGTTTCATAGGATTTCCAAACACCAAGAAATGGGTTGAAAAAGTCTGGGTACCCAGGGTTTTTTTTTAACCAACTTTGAGGTGTTTGGAAATCAGATGAAACATTCTTTCGAGTGTTTGATATAGCTTCTCAAACCATTAATAATTCTTGGAGAAATTCATATTAAATTCCAAACCTTCTTCACGGTAGTGATTTCCTTTGTTTACTCTTCTTGATTTATTAATGACTTTGAGAATGAGGCAAATCCAAAACAACATCTTAGATTATGTATGCTAATAAAATTCAGAACACAAGCAAACAGGCCAAGAGTCGCTTGGGATTTGCTATCCCACCTGTTAAAAAAAGGCTTTTTACAATAGGGGTGTAAGTGATGTTTTTAGCTAAAAAATGCTGATTCTGTGTGTTGAAGCAAAAGGCCGACAAAAACAGCAGCCATGATGAGCAATTCTGTCCAACAATTTGACCTTGAATAATTTAAAAAAAAATAACAGATTTGTGTTCAGTTCACCACAGAATCTATGAAGTGCAATGTAATACAAGAAGTGGGCGATTTAGGAGCAACTTAAACTTTCATGCAGTACACATCACTTATGCATCTCTTGCACCAAGCACATCAAACAAAAGTGTTCAACCTATTTTACAAAGCTGTACAATATTCCATGTTAAGCACTTTTTTTACATCTTTTCTAAGAAATCTCTGAAAGTAATGTCAGTCTCTAGATATCTTCTTTGTGTCTTGTGATAATTCATCTTCTGTTCCCTTTTTGGTTTAAATATTCTCTCTTCTTCCCTTCATGTGCAGGTATACTTTGTTCATTCATTGCCAAAATAGAATACTGGCAGCCATTGCTATACAACAAACAGCGACATATGGACTTTTTCTTTCACCTAAACAAACAAAAATTCAAAGGTGGATTAGATAAAGATTTATTCACTAGTTGACTCACAAGACGAAAATGTAAAAACACACATTTGTTGAGAATGATGTATTATTCTAGAAAGTGCCACAGGCATACTCGGAAAAAAGCTACAGGAGACTTGTGGGAGCTAAGGCCATTAACTAGGTTCGTGGGACAAATATCCTGCATACTGCTAGGATTTGAATGTTGAACGTGTGGTATATGAAATATAATTTTTTCTGAGTATGCCTGTGTCACTTTCTTAAATAATACATCATTCTCATTCATTCACCAGGCTTGAAATATACCATCACATTTCTTTTATTTCACATATTTGTTGTTTCCAAGTAAAATACCAGTGGAGTGGGAAAACAGATGTTTAAAATTTGAACTAGAAAGCCATTTTGATGACCACACTAATTATTGTTGGTTGAAAGTTAAACCGATGAAAATCAAATTTCAGCTTGTACATGAATTTGCATCCATTCCAGCAAAACAAACCACGCCTATGGCCTGAAAAAAATTTTCTTACAGAACTTGTCTGGACCTTGCAGACAGGGTTAGCTTAGTACAATTTTTGTCCATGAAATACATATGAGCATGTGAAAAGAGGAAAAAGTTTCTCTGAAACTTCATAAAGTCTTGACATCCACACTCACCTATTCTTGCTGCTTTCCAAAAGATCCCCAACAAACTGCAATAATTATTGGTAAAAAAATGACATTCAAATTAAGTCTTTTTTAACTTGCCCTTATTGCTATATAGTATAATTTGTAAACAAGGCAACTAGGAGCACTCCCCACCCCCTGGAGGGCATGCTAGACCAATTTCCATTCCATGAATTTGGAAACCACAAATGGTGATCATACATGCACTTCGCATTGGAAATTTGTGTCAACCAATATGAAATACTACCCAGATCTGGGTAAAAATTACATCATCAGTATGGTATTTCTGCAGTCATTGCTTAGACATTGCTTTCATGGGAAGACCAGTGGAGGCACCACAACATAACGTCATAACGTCTGTTTATACAGACTAAAAACAGGGTCAGACACTTTGTTTAGGGGGGAGGGGTAGGAGAGAAGTTCGATAATGGGAGTAGGCAAGAAAAACTCCAAATTTCTGATCTCCAGAGGTTTACAGCTCTGTAACGCTCTTTCTTCAGGCCAAGAAAAACTGCTGGATGTATTTAGCAGCTTTTTTTTGTGCATCCACTGGCAGCTTTTCTTGGCCTGAAGTATGCTTTTTTTTACAGAACACAAAACCATATTCATCCTATTTGATAAAAAGAGTGGTACAAATAATCAAGTCCCTGAAGATTCATCATTATTTTTAACACCCTCTACATTTTCCAATCAATCATTTCCTCTTTCTCAGGCCCCCTTGCCACACAGCAGACAAACCGGTAGTTTGCAGTGAAGCGAGAGACACATTCATATTACTGCGAATTGTTAACAAAAAAATATTTCCTCTGTCACAAATGAAAATAAGAACTAAATTTAGATCAATGTAAAAGCGACTTATTTTCAGTGGCAAAAGCGTAAACACCATTCCACGTCATCAGGTGCACCCCAAATACTGAAAGTATGTTATGAGGGAAATAGGTTCAAAAAATAAATGTCCAATTCAAACACTCTAAAACTCCCTAATATTCTTTTGCCTTACCCATGTTTGTTCTTGTCCAAGAGAGCTGGGTAGATCGACCGAATGTATGCACATGTACAGATTAACAAAAGCACCACTGTTAACAGACTTTGGAAATTGAAGATGGCAGACTATTAGGGAAACAGAAGCATAAAAGCGATGAGATCGGGAATACTAGATAACCTGTTGAATAAAACCATCGGGCGTAGAATTGTTTAAAAAATTACCAGCTTACCATCGCTGTCTGCAAAAACTAAATGCGTTTTCCAACCGCGCAGTTCTCGGCCTTGTCAGAAATTGGGAAAATGTGCTCGAGAATTCGATTTACGTTATATGAAGTAACTTTTTGTAATGTGTTTGTCCGCTGTCCCGTAGAACTGCTGGAGAGACCCAGAAGAGGCAGAAAACAAAAGAGACCAAAAAAAAGAAAAAAACAAAAGGGCGGGAAATGAAAGAGCTCTTACTTCTCCTTCCTACTTTTCTTCGTCAAAATTTTCCTGCCCTTTTCTACTTTATCCTTGTCCCTACTTTCTGTCGCTGGGTCTCCGAGGATAAGGCTGACTCCTACTCCTATTCCCACTCCTACCTGTAGGACGAAGAGTGAACATCTGCGCAAAGTGAAAAACAGGAGAGCCTCTTAAAATGTTTTCTTCCTTCCCATCAACCCACGAGTCTTTCCAAAAGATTTCAGAATCAGACAGATGACTGAGGGATGGAGGGGGAAGACGACGGGGGAAGATATTATTTTTATACAGCCGGAAAACAAATATTACAAAATAAGATTATTATTGATGTGGAGGTATAGAGGGAAACAACATCAAAATTTGCAACCTCATTGGGGTCTCTCGGAATATGAAGATGAGACACCCTGGGAACAAGGTTCGAAAACTTCAGTTCAAGAGTCAGGCCCATTATTTAAAACAAACATTTCAACTGAGTGATATCATTGGGTCGCTGGTCATAGTGTTTCACTGTTACCATTCTTGTTCTTTTTTTAAAAGGAGTCTAATGCTGATGGGTGATAAACCCAGGTTGTTAGACAAAAAGGTTGGAATGTTTCCTTGGAAAGTTATAATTTTGAACCACCACCTCTTAACAGTCATTATGGCCTGAAACACCTCACCCCACCCCACCTTTTGGGTGTTTCATTTTACTGTATATTATTACCCCCAGCTTTTATAATTATTGCAAAGTGCTGCAGTCCCTTTCTGGATAGTTGAGAGGGCGCAAAATAGCCAAGCAAAAAAGCTGAAAGCTGGAGCGAATGAGCAGATGGGGGGGTGGGGAGAGGCGGGAGGAAGGCCTCTCCAGAAAGGGACCACTGGCAGTCTATATATTTCCATGCAGTAAATGATTTTTATGCATGCCCACATTCTTCTTGTTCAATTATTCTGAGCAAAAACAGGGACTCGTGGCCTAGTTGGGGGAAACAGTAACTTCTAGAATGATGTTTACCCAAGTATGTTTGGTTACAAAAATAGAACCTAGAAAAAGGAACTGTGATGACAAGTTCACAAAAAGTGAGTTTTTTATTGGTTTGAACTGGCTGACAGAGAGGATATTAAATATTAAATACTATATCCTGGTAACATGAACACTTTTGTGATTTCACCGAGCACAACTCCTGTTAAGCGCAAAACAAAAAAATATGTCGCAATGACAATCATGTTTACCAAGTAAAGGAAGTCTAGAATACACATCTGGACTCTATAGCTCACAGTGGCAGTGCCGCTTCATTGCTCCATTTCACAGTTTCCCCACTCAAGCTTTCTCTTTGTATGAAAATTGAAGGGCTGAGAGCCTAACCAATGTCTTATGTCAAATTTTAAGCTGATTTTCGTTTTGCTCAAGTATCTGAATTTTTGCCTGCTGCCTTCAATTTAGTTAGAGAACATTGCTCCATGTCAACCCCCCCCCCCCCCCCTCCTCCTCTCTGCAATCCTCTGCTGGTTTACGCTTTAGTTTTTGAGAAAAAACAGGCCAAAATATCGAGTCAGCGAAATTCGACACAAGATAGTTATGCTCTCAGCCATTCAATTGACATTGGCTGCCACACAGGTTACAGTATATCAGCCAATCAGATACATGTTTAGAATACACTAGCTTCAAAAAACAGTGATTCCAACAGAGTAAACAACAGTATTATAATTTTGAAATAAACTTCATGCATTTTATTAGCCAATCAGAACACTGCTTAGAACTGAAAAGCTTAACTAAACAATAAATTAATACACCAATACCCCTGATTGGATAATAGTCCTATGAAATGAACTGTTTCTATTCAAGAGATTTGGAAATCAAATTTGAAACAGGAACTTATGGGAAAACCTATTTGAATTATCGAAAACATTTTGTGATAAAACGGAAATCTTTACCATAATCACAGGTTTTTATCACAAAATTAAAGCACAAAACAATGGATGGAACATTGGAGCAACGATTCCTGAACAAATTCAAGGCCTTATGCAATTGTCTCTTTTTCTTTTCATCCATGCTACGTTTTTTTAAACAAAAATTGCAACTTAGAGCTGCAAACGGATGAACATTTCAAAGATACTGGTATACCAAAGACACAAACATGCAACAGCAACAAAAAAGCAAAACAAACAAAGAAGCAGTTTTCATACAGTTTATGTTATGAAAGCTGCTTCTGTTGTCTCTAATATACCAAGACATGCTCTCCACTGGTTAGCCAAAGAGGGAATCCATAATTCATGAAACTACCAAGTTTCAAGTCAATGAACTCGAGACAAAAGAAACGTTTTGCAAGTAGAAAACATAGAACTGACAACTCTGAAATGCTCCTGCAAGAGTATATGTAAAATTGAAAACTTTTTAAAGAACTTAACCATCATTTCTTGTTTAGTGAGACAAGTGAACACTAAAGTCACAAAACTTTGTATGATATCTGAGATTACAAGTACCATACCCATAACCGTTTTCTTCACAAGTCAGATCACCAGTCTTACAAAGTGACCAGTCAAATGAAAGCTACCAGGGAATACTTTGCTGTGGAGTTGTTTACCTTATTGTACCAGTTAGCTTTTGACATCGTGGATGAAATCCTAACATATGACCAAATTGAAAATGAGCCCTACTGCATTAAGCAGGCAGCCAACATTGCTGTTCTCTTGCCTATTTTGCTCAAGTGATCAAAACTGCTTACACGGTTTAAGTCATATCCTACATGTACAGTAAATTCTCAAAAATCTACAGATTTGAATAAAGGATAGTTGTCGACAGGGGAAAGCTTGGATTTTCCCCACACTTGATTGTAGAAGCCTTGGATTTCTCCAGACTTTAAAATATAGCAGCTTCTTCTCCAATTAACATCATTTCATATTTCACCTGTAATCAGAAATAAACAATGACAGTTTGATTTGCAGTTAAGTGAATTTTTAATCCCAAGCTATCTCAGCCACTCCCTGCCTCCTCTCCCCTCCAAGTTGTGTTCCCAGAGAGGGAACCACATTCTTGTGTTCCAGAGGGAACACAAGTTGTTGGTGTGAAAGATCACAATGCATATTCAACCTTTGACAAACTGATGTTCAGTGACAAGCCATGTTTGTTACCAACTTAACTTATGTTTTCATAATATGGAATGAGAATGGTTCTCGTAATGGAACGTAACGTAATTGCCTGATTTCATACCGTGGAGGTCTGGGTACCAGTCTGTGTATTATGGGATATGGGACTCAACACCCACATAGCCAGAAAGAGCACACCGCACTTTACAACATCTTCAAGTTTGGTGTTAATCAAGCTAATATCAGGAAAGATACAGCCATTCAAAAACTCCAAATTTTAAAAAGAAATGTATGGAACGCCAGACGTGTGTCCGGCGTTCCATACATTTCTTAGTAAATATTTTAAGTTTTTGAATGGCTGCATCTCGCCTAATATTCGCTTGATTAACACCAAACTTGAGGATGTTGTAAAGTTCGGTGTGCTCTTTCTGGCTATGTGGGTGTTGAGTCCCATATCCCATAATACACAGACTTGTACCCAGACCCCCACGGTATGAAATCAGGCAATGGAATTAGAGAATGGAACTGCCTTCCCGAAGAAATTGTGTCAGCGAGTTCAATTGACCATTTTTCAATTTAAACTAGCTGATCTTTTTCAAAGTATTTTAAATAGCTAGTTTTTCATATGACAGATTTTTTGTTTTAATAGTTGGTGTGATATCTTATCAGGATTTTTACTGACTTAATAAAGATTAGATCTAGAAGTAGATATGTGTTAAACCAGTAGCAACAGTAATTTAACTTTACTTTAAGTACTGTTTTGACTTGACTGGCTGTCTGCTCTGTCCTTTCCCTTAACATATTCATGTTCATCTCTTGGTTTTGCTCCACCAAATATTGTCATCTGTTGAACACTGGATGCCACCTCATTCACAGGATCTTTTACAGTGCGTGGCTTTAGTTTTAATCTTGGTCTGGCTGCTAGTTCCTCTGTTGGCAGGAATGAGATATAGAATCATAAAATTAGTATAAAATTTCCAGAAACACAATTATTAAATTAACACCTAGAGTTGTGCATCTTTTAGTAAAACCCTTAAGTGTAAACATTTTTGTTTGTTTGTTTTAGGGTACTTTACTGTGGTACTATTATGAAATCCTAAAGAATAATATTCTAATATTGTAAGCCAATGAGCAGCATTTTTGCCTTATGCCTTTCATCATGCTGTTTTTCCCTTTCGTTGCCAAACAGACGAATTCATCTGCTACTTACCCTTACCCGTTTAGGTATCCATGGCGACCCCTCCTAAGTCTTTTCATGGTCACTAAAGATTATTATAGGATGTCCAGTCACGTTTTTCTTTCGTTGTGTTCTTTGCTGGATATTTTCACTCAGTTTACACTGTTTTTTCCCAAAAAACTCACGTCTTCGATTTGTATTCCATTTAAAAATGGCGTCGGCATACATTCCAATCGACAAAGTCATAGAACGTTGCACAAGCGATGTTCCTGGGGAGGTTTTTTCCAATTTTCCGACACATCAGGCAGATTTTTCATTCAAATTTTAATCAGCTCAAAATATCTATGGTAGCATCAATGGTCAATTAAATGTATTCTTAATGAAAGGATATTTTATCCTGAGTAAAATGATGTATAGTTTGTGGGGGGGGGGGGGGGGTAACATTTAATGCTGAGGACTTACAGCCAGATTTATAAACCGGTTTGCTGGAAAAAAATTGTTCCCCAGGAAACTGCGAACGAAAGGGTTAAATAAGGTGGTTGTACACATAACCACTCAATTCCTGTGGTACTCTAGTCTTCTATTTTTTCTACTTCCTCATAAAATTATTTTTATGGTTTAGCAATTTTGCACACAGTAATGAAAGTGGGAAGGAAGGATTCTAAATGACTATTTCCCAAAGGTGGTTTGTTTGAAAGAGTCAGTCCTGTAAAAGTGCATGAATTGAGCCATAATCATCACTCTCTTTAGTTTCCACTATGGTTCAATGGGCAAAAAAAAGGTCCATCAAAATTTCTTTAGGCTCATTTTCAAGCTTTTAATAGGATGAAAGAAATGCTAAGATTCTGTCAATGAAAACTTGAAACCAAGCGTTAGTCATATGGTTGTCTCTTACCAGCTGAAGGCTCTTTAAACTCATCTTGTCTTCCTGGGCCTCTTCTGTCACCTCCATAACCACCCCTGCCTCCACCGCCACCACCACCACCACCTCCGTATCGTCCTCCTCTTCTCCCTCCCTCATCTCTGCCACCCCAGCTATCTTCTCGGCCACCCCAGTTCCCGCCGCCACCACCACCGCCACCGCCCCAACTATCACCACCACCTCCTCCTCTATTGCCCCAGTTTCCACCACCACCTATCATGGTAAAAACAATGTCATGTAAAGGTTTGTTAAAGATAAGAAAAATAAATTAGCCTGACTTATAAAAATCTGTGGCAGTGCTACTAGGTTTCCAACAATGGGCTGATTCAGGGTTTTCATTAATTTGTTGTGGTAAAAGGGTTCTTAATGATGAATAGACAGTCACCACTCATTAATTTGTCTTGTCTTGACTGGTTTTAAATCTCTCCAAAGGCAGCAGTACCATGTTCAGGATAAATGGGTGCCAGTTCCTGGGTCCTGGCTTCTAATACAACCCCTCATAATTTAACTATGGTAATTCTACTTTAGGGGAAAGTTGAAATGCATGATAAACACGTACCTTGCCCTCCATATCGTCCATCTCTGTCACCAAATCCACCTAATATTTGGTCAATCAATAAAATACCAAGTGAGTAAGGGTGTGGTTGTGAGAGCAAATAAGAAATTGAAATTTTGATTACCAAATTTTTGAGAGCGAACTTTCATAAAAATTTTAAAAGAAAGAAAACTAAATGCGCGCTTTTTTATCCACAATTTTGGAATAAGAATGGTTGGTAGGATTGTCTGCATAAAAAAACGCCCGGAACGAAGATGTAAGGCATTTCCACCTGTTCTTGCAGTTAATTGCCGACGGAGAGTAGCCATTTTACTTCATGTCGTCGGCAATCATTTGCCAAATTGCCCTTTTCTTGCACAAAACATCACTGAAATAAACCTTGTACTTTTGGTACAATGAAATTAGAAGCAGTGTTTCATTGTGTCCAAAAGTGCAACCTGATTTTTTCTCCAGTGAATCTGTAGCGCTCATCTCACCATCCGCCATCTTGGATTTTTATTCGCAACATTCTGTTCATTCTGCCCCTGGGGGCCATTCCGGAATAGGAATGCTGAATAGAAAAACGCGCGCATTTTACATTCTGGCCGTTCTCATTCCAGAATTGTGAATAAAAAAACTCGCCTTAATATTATTTTTATTTTGGTGGTACAAAAGTCGGCTAAAATTAGAGGATATTCCACAAGACTGAGAAGGATAATATTATTGTTTTATTATCCAACACATTGATAACAAAGCACAGAAAAATTTCAGAGGTCCTTCTTTGTTTAAAGCGTTCTGCTGTAGCTGGATAACTGATGTGTGCAGACAACTAATATTAACCCTTTCCCGACCAAGAGTGCCATATGGCACAAGATGTAATTATGAGCTCAGTATTTGGTCAATTTGTGTGAAATTTGCACAACCAAAAAATCTTTGAAAAATCTATAAATTGAAGGCATAAAATCATGCCCCCCTCCTATATGAGACTTGATTTACCACCCCTCAAACTTTTGGATTTTTTTCCTTTGTACGTTAAGGGTCCAGTTGATATCTTACAACAAGCAATGCACTGAGAGCTGTACATTAAGCTATAGTTTAGGGGGATACCCAGTATGTACAACGAATAAGAAAATTTTCAATGTTTTTCTTCTTTCGTTTTGGACTTTTCTCACTCTAATATGTGACCTCCTCCATCTCTGTTGGTGTGATTTATAGCACACTCCAGCAAATACCTTTTAAATGGTATATCACATGTAGTCTACCAGTTCATAGTTAGCGATTTAGAAAAATTCGCCATTTCCCTCGGACGGGAAAGGGTTAAGTGCACCATGACCATACTTGGACAGTGTTACAATGTGTTGAATAATAAAACCAAACTTTGCTACTAACTTGGTGTCTTAACTAAAAGAGTTAGTTGCTATTAGGTCACCAAAGGAACTGAAGAGTTGGAACTTTCCAAAAATTGACAGAAACTTATGAAAATAAATGAGGGATAACAGTCATTACTGTAAAACTCACTGGATAACGTATCCTTCTTGTCTGGATGTAGTAACAGACATAAAAGTTCTTGGTCTTCAATCTTTATAACCCTACCTTGGGAATGCCCCCCTCTGCCTCTTCCTCCGCCTCTGCCACCTCCACGGCCACCATCTCGCTTTCCATCAGCTATGTCAACCCTCAGTGTTCTCCTCTGATCTCCAACCAACTATTTAAAGAAGTTGTATCACATGGCAGATTGATTAGGAAACTTTGTACCATGGACCATGTCACATAGTATGAAGAACTTTGAGGAAAGTATCTTTATATAAGATGTTTAAATGTAGGTCAAAGGGTTGGATTACAGACAGGCTCTGAACAACTCACAATGAAATGCCTAGGACTATTGGCTATCACATGTGGATCATTCTAAGTATTTTGTTACACTGTCATTTCCCAAACCATTCACTGGTTTCCATTAATTTTATACACTGAGGTGAAGAGAGGGAGAAAACATGGAGCAAACTGATGGTAGCAGTGACCACCTACAAAACCAATGACCTTCACCACAAGAATGAAGCCAATTAAACAGACATGTTTAAAAGAACATCTGCATTGTTTAAAGCCAGCCAGAAAGCAAGTGTGAGTACGAGTACGACTACGAGTTTCTCAAATAGACAAAGAGTGCACGCGCGTGAACCAGTGTCATTTTGGCGGGAAAACGAAATAGCTGTCGTCATTTTACTACGAGATTTTGTAAGAATCTCGTAGTGGCGAAAACGAGTCCTCGAAACTTAGGTGATCTCGTCTTTTTTGAAACACGAAAGGGCTTAACTATCATCATTCAAACCAACTGCGTCAAGTTCGTCGTTCGTAAAGAGTGAAATGAAATTTTCTGTGATATATCTGTTCTAAGTACTTCGCTAAAAACTCGCAGTCAAATCTCGTAGTCGTACTCGTACTCGTACTAGAATCTGAAGGTCTCTAATGTCTTGAGTAGGAGGCAGTAGTTCTGACAATACCATAATGCTGTGGTCACAGTGGGTGCGTATGGTTGTGCCCTGTGAATCCCCAGAGTAAAGTGGATTACATTCCCTGGTTATGTGGGATTTCTAGGACTCAAACATCACTTCTTTGCTTTGCATATAAGACACCTGGTTGACAGGTATAACTCATTATTAAATTCTCAGCCTCGGATATTGCATTTCTAGCGTTCTGATTGGTTCACTAAATCTCGGTTATCAGCTCATATACCGTAGTTTGACCTTATATGGAAAACGAATGCTCCAGGTGTCGCTAAGCTAATTTTTTTTCGACGGGAAGCGAAAGTTTCTTAAGAAATATGTAGAAAAAAAGAGAGGAAAGAAATACCAAACAATGCCATCTCAATATAACAACAATAAAAGTCACAGAGTTTGGTATGACGCTATTTAATGGTAAAGTTTCCTTTAAAATCTTTAAAATTGCAAGATTTTAAGATTTTTAGAAGACATAAAACAACAATAACAATCGGTTACCTTTAAAAAATTCAGGATGGCTTGCAAATCCTGGCGGTAAGAGGTTAAAGCCAATCGAAGTAATTTCTTAGGAAGAGCTTTATGCCTGCCTTTATGTTTTTACGCATTTACGAGGACTTCAGGAAAAGTTTATCTATGAAATCTGAACGAGCAGCGGCCATAATGTTCGTTTCCGTCGCTAGCTCGGCACCACTCAGCAAAACATTTGCACAAATGTGCACAGCACTTACAGTTCTCAAATAAGCTTAAAGTTTAAAAACTTGCACTGAATGCTTGTCTCAGTGAGGTTGTACCTCGTACTCTTGGACTTGCCTGAAGTGTTTTAACTCGTCCGCGAGGAATTCGGTTCCGCATGAAAAAAGCCGTCCTTGCACTGATCTCTTCCTTCGCTCGGCACCACACAGCAGAACATTTGCTCAAATGTGCACAACTATTACGCTTCTCGATGAGCTAAAACTTCATAAGCACTTGAATGCTAGTCTCAGAAAGGTTATTCATACATTTAAACGTTTAAACGTTTCTTCAATTTTAGATGTCCGACTGTGTCCGATTTTCTTCGCTTTCGATTTTTCATTCAACTCCGTTTGCAAAGAGCTGCGCGTGTCATGTGATCATTACGTTTCCCGCGCTTTGGTCGGAGGTTGCCTCAACATCCGGTCGTTTTAATTTGAAGGAAATTTTTTCTTGAAAATATATAAAAATTCAGTAAACTTCAACAGCAATATCCAAACGCGGAGAATTTAATAAAACAATTATTCCATTCGCGCTTGTTGGATATGAGATTAGTTATAGCCAACTCGACGCTTCGCGCCTCGTTGGCTATTTACCATCTCATATCCAACGCGCGCTCATGGAATAATTGTTAAATACACTTGGTTCATGATGGAACACAAATGGTATCTACTTACCGCACCATCATAACCTAGAGCTTCCTTGAGTGATTCAACATCTTCAAATTCAACATAGCAAAAGCCTATAGATAAAGAAAAAATGGCAAGACCAAGGTTCAATGGTATACTTTATTTTTCCCATCAATAGTCAAGTGAAAGTGACATACGTTAACTTGATCATGATAATTAAGGAACTTTACAATAAGGGAAAAGGTCCATTCGTGCTTCATCAGTAAAAAACCAGTGCTTCAACTCAAAACTGGAAGGAGGAATTTCATCTAATTTTTAACAACTGCTTTTATGAATTCCGTCTTTTATTTCCAAAAAATAGCTCAGTTACACCAACTTTGTCTAATGTTTTCTGCTCCCTTAAAGTAACAACCTTCTGAAAGTAGCAAGCCCCAAAGGCTGCTAATTCTGAAATTAATGAGAGTGGTCATTTTCAGAGTTTTATCATGTGCTGTTTGGATTTCCACTTGGAACTCACAAATACTGGTTATTCCAAGCATCACTACTTTTTTTTAATTCCAAGCTGAAAATAGAAGAAGTAACAAAGATAACTTTGTCGGAAACCTCTGGCAGGCACTATGATACTCTTTATTTACAAAATATGTAAATAGCCTGTACATGTACCTTTAAATTTATCTGTTTCCTTGTCTCTCACCAGGCGAATGCTTCTGATATTATGCTAAAATTACATAAAAAAATATTCAACTCATCATGATTATATCTGATTCTTTTTTATATCTTTCTGTTAGTGTCTGGTTGTACAGCAGACAGCCAAGTATGAGAAAGTTGTATGGAAATACACCAGGCTCTTCAGCATGGGTTTCCAACTCGCTAAGCATACTGGCACAATAATTGTGTGCCAGTATGCTGAGCAATTTGATTTTTATTGTGGTCTTTGGCGTAAAGCGGCACAAGATAGAGGTTGTGCCTGGTGAATCATAGGTGTTGGCATGAAAAAAATTTACCTTGGCTTTTGAAAAAGGCAGAAATGAACTGCTATTAACCAAAAATACCTAGGATTTCTCTCCCGGTGTAGGATTTAGAGTCTTCAGGCAGGGAGCAGGGAGTCTGGAGGACAAGGTTGGCATGGCAGAGGGTGAAACATTTCTCTGACATAGGTGTTTCTTCAGGCACTTGGAGCACAACATTTAAACTCTTGGCTTATCTTCAGCATGGGACATACACAGAATGAACCCTGGTAAACACTCCTAGTTTCCAAAGACATTGTGGAGGATCATAACTTAAAGACGGTAACTTTTTAATGCGCCGATCAACTCGAAACTTCAACATCCCCCCCCCGGGCAAACCCCGGGCATTTGAACTTTTGAAGATTGGATCGTTCAAATTCCCGCCCCCTCGGGCCAAAATGGTGTTCAAATGCCCCTCCTAAAGAACAATCGTTGTCGGCTCCTGTCATGAGTTACTACAAAAACCACAACTTTAACATTGAAACTAATGATTGGAAATTGAATTTATTAAGTCGGACAATGTCAATCAGCAAGCGTAAGCTGCTCTAACTCCGAAACACGGCGAAGGTTGTTTAACGAGAAATGCATAATAACATATTTAAAATGAGTTAGCCAGCTATGTAGACTGTTCGAGTAGCAGGGTATTCTGCAGTTTAAGCCAAAGTAGCGGTTTTTCATTCGACAATTGTTCACTGCTGTTTTATGGCTATTCTAAAAACCTCTGCAGACACAAATGCGGGAGAAAGGTGCAGCTTGACTGATTGCATAAAAAACTACATCGTTTAAAGAACTAGAAATACATATTAATTAGTTAGCCGGCCAAGTAGAATGCTGTTCGAGTGGCAGGATATTCTGCAACTTAAGCCAAAGCGGTTTTTCATTCGACAGTGTTTATTTCTTTCACTATTCACTGCAGGACAAAGCCGCAGCTTGACTCATTGTATAAAAAATCTACATCGTTTATATACAATCTATAAAAACAAATTAATATTTAAGCATCTCACTTTTGAAGACCTTTTTTTGTAACATTTTTTTTGTAATGCTGTATCTCTTCCTTTAAACTCCTCCATCTCGTCCAAACACGTATTTATAGCTGTTAGCGACTTCGGCGCCCCCCCCCCCCCCCCCCCAAAAAGCGATTTGAAACCTGACACTTCCGGTTCAATTTTCCCCACCCCACCCGGGCAAGGTCAAATTCCCCACCCCCGGGCACAGAGAATAGTCAAATGCCCGGGGTTTGCCCGGGGGGGGGATGTTGAAGTTTCGATTTGATCGGCGCATAAGTTCTTCCTAAAAGGCTGACAGACCCAATCATTTGCAGCAGGTAATGTCATAATTCCCTTTGACATTCTTTCTGATTTGTCAAGCCAAGGTCACAGTCTATCGTCAACGTCATTTTTTCTTTGGACATTTTTTCCCTTACACTTCAGAAAATACAATGCTATGGAAACACTTCAAACAAAGAATTTAATCAGATATGCAATGCGAAACAGACTAACTTGTGGTATTCAACGATCATGATCTTGAAATGCATGCCATCCACGTAAGCTGTTATGCATACAAATTTCATAAGATGAAAAACCAGACACTTCAGTTGGACGTGAGTTTTCGGACCAACAATTTTAACGACTTCGAAATGATTAAATTAGGCTTCTGTAAGCTCCTCTCATCATAGTATAACCATGGATGTTCTTTTAATCTTCGGGAGTATGAAAAACGGGCAGAACAGGACACTCTATGTAAACGACATCTGTGATATCGACGAAGAAAATAACTACAACAATTCATTCAGATTCATTACAATGAAACGTGAAGCCCATTGGTTAGCGATCGCCTACAAGACAGTGTCTATCTAGGTTTTCGACTTTGATTGCAGGGAAAACTAACCTTTATGTCTGTAAAGATCGTATCCAAGTCTCCCTGGACTGTATCCGGAGGTAGTCCGCCTACAAACGCGGTGAAAGGTGGTTCCGTTGGAAGCGGTTTAGGGGCGCGATCGCGATGCCCTCGGTCACCCCCGCCGCCAGCACGCCGTCTTCCTCCGCCGTAAGACCCGCCATAATCTCTAAAACAACAATATTGAACCCTTAAAATTTCTCCATCGTGAACAATAGACTGAAAAACAATTGCGCTGATTCTATACCTAGGTCCATCCCCAAAACTGTCGTAAAATCCGCCGGACCATCCACCGCCGCTTCTCCCCTCGAAGTCGTCCGCCATGTTGGCAGAACAGAATGCAGACCATAATTGTTTTTAGCAACACAATAAGGCGAGACCGTAGTCATTGTCAGCGGAAATTCAAAGAGATATCATTTTGGGTAAGTAATTCTACCGGAAGTGTCTAAGGCTGAATTCAATATGGCCGGCATGGAAAGTTCCGAAACAAAATCACAGGGTAAATTACCGAAAACGCGGGCGTATTTCTGAGGAGGTTTGCCAGATAATTCAATTTTGTGTCCAATTACTTCTTTTTGTTCGTTTTCAGAAACAGAAGAGCGGGCGCGTTTGAGGTTTCAAGTTGAGCTAGAGTTTGTGCAATGTCTGGCGAATCCTCATTATTTGAATTGTAAGTAAACAGAATGAAAGGTTGTTTCTTAGATTTTTAAGATCAGATGTTAGATTTTTAACATTCTTTGTTTTAAAATTAACCTCAAACAAAGCATGTTTTATAGAACTTGTGAAAATAATCAAGGAAAAATTGGCTACTACTATTATAGGTGGTTTGCATTGCCGCCATGTTGGTGTACAAAACAAAAGAAAATTTGTTATACATTTTACATAAAAATGGAAGTTAAGTCCCAGAGAAGAAAATGTTATTGTTCCCGTACACCAACATGGCTGCTATGATGTCACATGCAAACAACAGCTGTAGCTTATACGACAAAAAAATTCCGTCTCTTGTTGCCAGTGTGGCCTGACAAGGCTGTGATAGCCATGTTGGTAGCTATGGTATGGCATGCAAACATGTTCACCTCGAAACAAACCCATGTAGTTTTGTATTTTTTTCTTTGTCCAGAGTGATAGAACACAGTTTTCAACCAATCTGAATGGAATATTTTAAAATTCAGTTCCAATTTATCATGTTTGGTATGTGTTTATTCATTCAGTTCTTGCCCAGAGAGGTTACTTCAAAGAACAATCATTCATAAATTACCTGAAGTATCTGCTGTACTGGAAGAAACCAGAGTATGCTAAGTTCTTAAAGTAAGTAATAAATTGAGAAAACAAAGATTTCATAGGATTACCACCACAGTCACCAGCATAAAATTAACAAGACTAACACATCATTCCCAACTTGCATTCAGTTCTTCAAATTCAAATTTATTTGCCACACATTATTTAAGAAAGAAAAGTATATGTTAATGAAAGTGAAATAAAAAGATACAAGAAATGGTGAGGTGACATAAGAAAGACCTCAAGGTTTGGGTAATACAACATGATTATTGTTTGAAAATAACGCCGGACACTTGTTGGAAGTTGGATGTTGATATCACACAAGAGATACAAATAAGTCGTTTTACTGCACTGAAATCCTTTTTATTTCATTTCGTTACCACAAAAATAACTGCAAATCCTTTTATTATTTGTAATGTTTATTCTTTTTTTTTTTTTTCAAGTTTTCATAAAGGAGTTTTTACATAGGGCTAACCTCAAAACTTCCTTTCAAGAAACCTTTTCTTTTTTTTTTTTATTAATTTTTATTTTTTAGACGATATTCAACCTCATTCCCAGTGTCTCTCCTCCTCACATTCCAGGGATTAAAAAGTCCCTGGGACTTGAAGAGGAGAAATCCTGGGAACATATTTGATGTATATTTTGATCTTTTTGTATCATTGAATTAAGCATATTATATAAAGATAAGGTTTCATTTTGCATTAGTCATCACCCACAGAATTGCTGTTGAAAGCAACAATGGAACAACAGTTTCTCAACTAATCTTTTCAATTATCACTTTTTCCAGATATCCTCAGTGCTTACACTTCCTTGAACTTCTTCAATATGAACATTTTCGAAGAGAACTTGTTAACCCTGCATGTGCCAAGTTCATCGACGAACAGCAAATTCTTCACTGGCAGTATTACTCCAGGAGAAGAATGAGAATGAATTTACCAAAACCAGGGCAGACAGGTGCTGGATCCGAGGCTGAACCATCAGAACGATGAAGAGTAAAAGACAAGCTGCTTGTATTTATTTACAGGTGTAATCCTGTTCAGGGCTGGGCATATTTAAAGGTGTTCTGGCTGTTTTGTCATCACTATGCAAGGCTGTGGCACTTTCCATTATGAAGGGGTGCCTGGAAAAAAGCCCTAACTGACTTCTGATAAATTGCTAGATTCCCCTTCCAAAATGTGAAATTAAGGGAGAATTTGACCTAACATCAAAAGCCACTAAGCCAGATCTGGAAGGAATGAACCATTTGAAGGCATTCCAAGCACTGGCATCTAACCAATCCTTAATACAGTGTGTTTCATTCTGCACGGTTCCCAACACTCAAGCTAACGTTAACATTTAAATTATTTTGATACCAAAGACAGGCCATTTAAAATTTACGATCAAAACTGTTGCATTTGCTTCATTTGAATTTGAATTAGTCATGGAAAGATGGTCGCACAATTAGTCACGCAGCAAGTTGTAACAGTTGTAACTGAGGTTACAATAAATATTTACAATGTATTTGTTTGGATTATTTAACATGTACGTCAATTGGGAAAAAAGTCACAGAAATCAAAATAACTCATAATAAATACGATACTCCCTCCACATTGCTAAGTTCTTTGTCTGATAGAACATTCGTGACAAGTAACCTACTTGTACCCTTGTGGAACACCTTGTTTTTATTGTTTATAAAGATGTCTAACAGCAGAACAAAGTTAACAACAGCATTTTGTCTTTATAGTTTTATTTTAATGTAACATATCACTTACAAAAGATTTGAAATAAATTAGTGTAAATAAACAAAATTACTCAATGTAGCTAAATATATGCAATAAACATTAAAGCAGGAAAGCTTTGTTGAGTGATCCTTATTACAAAGGTCTTCACTTTCACAAAATGCCACTGCTTTCAACACGAACTAACAATTTCTTTTGAGTACTTGCAATACGTCGTAATATAATAATTATTCTTTGTGGCAACAAATCTAACCCCAAAGTCAACAGGCCTTTCAACAAAGTAAATACTAGAAATGGTGCCAAAGCATTTTGTAAGCTACCCCTAAGAATAGCTGGGTTGCCCTTTCAGAACAAAATGATTTTGTTGTTGTTGTTGTTGTTGTTGTTGTAACACAGCCATTTTCCAATCTTGTATAAATACCACAAAATTAATGAACTTAGAAATGCTCACTTTATAATAAATATCAGGTGTATGCACCAAACACCTCTCTGGTGGCCCACCAGTGCCATACCACTTTTGTGTGTATTGCAATATTTTCAGCCTATTTCTTAATTAAAAAATAAATAAAAACCTTTTGATATTTTTTTGCCTTTTTTTTGGTTTTATTGATTTTTTTTAATTTGTTTCTGCTTTATTTTATTTCTAAGAAGAACCATGGTTAGAAGCCCAATTCTTGAGTATGTTCATCCTTTGAACTTGAAATTGCTCCACTTCCTCTTTCTTTTGCAGACATATTGTGAAACTTAGCATGATAATTTTTTAGCACAATATTATTGCATGCATTCAAGAACTGTCCTTGGTACGGTGTAACAAAGCTTGTATAACACAAGTGTAAAAGGAACTGTGGGCTGCAAGTTTGGAGTGGAGCTTGGTGCACTGATGGGCCAACATACACCTCTTTCTCAGTTTCCTGCATATCTGAAACAATTCCCCTTAATTCTAATTAATAAAAATGTCAATGAAGTAGCATGTTCTTTTAACTGGATCACACAATTTTCAACAGTAGAAAGTGTGAGAATTCATTCCTATCAAATCCAAAGTATTTTCATGCTAACAGACAACTGAAGGTGGCTCACAAAAAAAAATGTTTGTGATGGTGAACATGCACTTATAAGAAAGCTGTCTTAAATGTGCAAATGAAGGGCCGAGGGCATAACCGACCTATTGGTGAATTGAGTGTTACTTGAGAACCATATGCAGTGAGAAGCTATTTGCAGTTTAGCCTTAGTAAGACAACATAACATAGGTGTCTGTGTGTAGCACTTAAAATCTACAGATCATGCAAAAGACTATCATTCACTAATTGAAACACTTATATCTTGCAACAATCCTTTTAATATCTAATCACATTCAGTCCAACTAAGAATTGCACTGCATTTTTACACAATGTACAGTGGAACTGTTTTAATCTTAAAAATTTTAAACATATTCAAGTATGATAAATAAAAATGATTCTCTGAGGTCAATGAAATTATAAAAAATACAATGATCATCTGTAACTACAATAAAATTTTATCTAATAAATATTAAGTCTTCTTGTTATTCCTTTCTCACTTGTAAAGAGCTGAGCAGCTCTGTAGCCTTTTCAACTTCACTTTCTGGAACCTGGTGGAAAGTAAACATAAAAACTCAATCGAAGGGCTGAGAGCATTAAACATCTTGTGTCAAAGGTTATGCCAAATTTTCATTTTCCTCAACAGTGTTTGGATTTTGGCATGTGGCCTCGAACTGACTCAGAGAACATCACTCTGTTTTTGTTGTTGTTGGTTTACACTGACATGCAGTTTTCATTTATTCATCCTTCACTGGTATATTACGAACTCACAATATGACCAGCTCCCAGTTGGCTTGACAGCTCAGTTGGTAGAGCACTGCACTGGTATCACAGAGGTCATCGGTTCGAATCCCGTTCAAGCCTGAATTTTTTTCAGGCTTCCTTTTCGCAACTGCTTAAGTTGCATACTAACTGCGAGGATCTTGCTTCTATTTCCAGGTTAGACTTGTTATTTCCAAAATAAATACGCTTAAAAGATCCGAAAAACAAAACCAAGTTCACTGGTTAGTGAGTTGTTTTCTGAAAGCAATCCTTATTTCGGAGTTATTAAAAAGGGTAAACCTTCTTCATGTGTTGCTGTAAGGTCTGATTAATGATTATATTAGAAGGTACCATCAACAGAGCTGATGGTAATTAGTTATTAATAACAGCTGTATGGTTGACCATTGGAAGTACGTACCAAGAGATGATCAAAAAAGAAAGTGCAGATGTAAAAAGTGCTAGTCGAAGCATCGGCTAGAGGCTCAGATACCTGTGCAACAATACCACTCTCCTCTAAAAACAATACACAAACGGCGGGATATTAATGCAGGGGAATGAATTAAGTGACCGTGGAAAACATCAAGCTACCTCTAAATACTTTTGGCAGATAGAAAATTGACAAAAAATGTCAGCCTAAAAAAAGAGCTTAAAGGTGAGACTGTGGTAGTGAGACAAGATTTTGTCCAACTGAAAGATTTGGATTTAGCCAAATTCCTTCAACAAACTCTGGGAAGGATTGTTAAATCTTCAGGACAGTTGTTTTGCCAGAAGCAGTTTAGGGTATCTTTGATTGGTTTCCACGGTACTTATTGGACTGACAAGTCAATACATACCAGTGTATGACCAAGGCCATAAGTACTGATGTAATAAGTAGACATTTGTACATCTGCTAAGGGTTCGGCAATCTGGGCAGCTACACCAGTTTCATCTACACAACACATAACAAGTAGATACATGCATAGTCTAAGCTGCTAGGCATTTAGCATCACAGAGTTGTTAAAAATTTATACTAGCATGCTCAGATCGTTAGCTGATTTTCTCAAGGGTGAGTTGACATGTTTAAGTCAATATTTAGTACAATACAAGATCAGACTTGGGAATATAATTTATTGTTCAGTGGATGCTTAGCATGTAAGCAATATTGGTGTTCCAGGAATAATTATTGCAAGCAGGTTAGAGATAATACAAGACATTACAAATTAACTTGATAGAGCGGTTTCCAATTGAGTGTCATAAAACCAAAACCAAAGTAATTTCTCTGGCCAATCGCAACAGATGTAAACAACGCAACGAGCCAATCACAATTCAAAGGAAATAGATGTAACTGGCGCCAAGCGCAGGAAAATGCATGCAGCCAGGCATGATTGGTTTTGGTTTGGATTCCCATTGGTTGAGAAAGTGGCACGAGTTTTGTTAACCAATCGCAGAGTGTAGTAATGCAAAACCATTGAAGCAAACATGAAATTACTTGTGACACCCAATTGAAAACCGCTCTAAGAGTTATGTGTTTTTTAAAAATCAGCATGTAGTTAATTATTTCAGTCTATATCTATTTTAATAAAATAATATTTATAATATAAAAATGCATTGTTTTTGGTTATTGCCAACTCTAAACTTTCATCTGATAATTGCCTTTGTTCGTTTAGTCTTCAGTTGGCTGTATTCTAGTTTTAGAAGTAGAGCAATCATTGTGTGAACTGTCAGTTAGCATAAAGCAAAGGCCAGTGCCTTTTCCTTGTAAAAATCAACTTTCTAACCTCAATTTTGCCCAGCAATGCTAGAAGGAACCTGGCGGGTGCAAGTCATGAAAACAGTGAACATTTAGTTCAAACTCACCAAATCCTAGAGGGTCATCTCCTACACGAATCATTTTCCATCCTTCATCATTGGTGTTTGTGTAAAGAGAGCCTTCAGGAAACCTGCCAATGAGAAAACACAATTTGTTTAGAAAGATCAGGAGTGATTGAGTTGCATAAACATAAAACTGGGTACAACTGCTAATATTCCACATTCAGTGTACTTTACTGCACCTTTCAATCAGATGCAACCTTTCACTGCTGTGAACTATTGCAACAGACTGAAATGCCTTAGAAAATGATGTATAACTTAACTGGGTCAAATGGTTACATTTACATGCTGTGATTGGTGGATTTCAATCCAGTTTGACAGTTTTGGTATTTTCAAAGTCTTGGCATTAAATTTAATACAATCATCCAGCGTGAAAACGTGTCCAAAGAGAATAATACATAAAACCAACTCACCACAGATCAAGCAAATACATTCACTTGATGGAAAAAACGTCTTGTGCAAAGTGTGAAGCAAAGTCTTAAAACCTGCAAGTGTTTCTATTTTCTAACAAGAAGAATGGAAACTGCAGGCCAAACGTTCCCCAGAAAAGCTGTTGGATCATTCATAGTTTATATACCTTTTACCTAACAACATTTTTCAGTTGAGTGTATGTGACTATAAAATTAATACCCCTTACTACCTGAGTTCGAGGTCTGTACTGGAAGTTATGGACCTAGTTTTTCCCTGTTGATTTATGGCCCAACCAAGAAGCATGCGGGCCATAAATCAACGGAAAAAAAAAATGAGGATCCATAACTTAGAGTATGGACCAAGAAAACAAGGTTAGAAAAAAAATTATTGTATCTTTGAAGTTAATTGGGTTTGCAGGAAAGGAAACTAGTTGAAGTCAAGGGAAGTTTAGCCTGCAAAATTGACCAATGACAGCGGGTGTACTAACTGAGAGATAAAATAACGTGTTTAATTTGTACCTTGACAAAGCCTCATTGTCTAACACTAAGGAGATATCTCCTTCAACAATGGAAATATGAAAGAATGGCTCATATCCCTTGTCCATAGGTGACCTAGGATGCAAGAAAAACACAGGATGACATGTCATGTACATTTTCTATTGTCAACTCAAACATAATTCTACAAAGTCTAAAATTAATCCTCACTTTGAATAAAACATCAATTCAAGTAAGATGGAGGTCAAGCTTGGTAGCATACGGCAATCCAGACTTGTCACATGAAATCTGTTCTTTGGGCATGTGAAAGGGTGAACAATTGGTCTGTGTTCATCTGAAAAAAATTAAACCAAAGAACAACTTCTTTTTTAGTTTGATAGACAAAAGTATGCAGTGAAAATTGTTTAAATCATATAAAAAGAATTTTGCACTACGTGCATTATAAAACATATGTGATTGTGTACCTGGTTTCCTCTCATTCATTTTTGTCATTCCAGCCATTCTATCAGCAATTGACAATGTTACAGGTTCCAGTCCTAAGCCACTGTCTTTAAATATCTTGTAGTTTTGAGCCAAGCATTTTATTGCTGTGTCAAGGTCAACCTCCTTTACCTGAAGGCAAAAAAGAAGACAATTTGTGCCACAGGTCACCTACATGGAAATACACTGAAAATGTATGTATGTCATGTATAATTTATTATCCTCTCCCCTTGAGGATCTTTTCAGGGATAATGAAACAAACCACTCAGAACAAACATTGCAAATGCAACATAACGTGGTTAATAAATTTTATTTACAAGGAATTGAACACGGGTCAACTCCAGTGAGAAGCTGGAGTGGGACTTCAACCCAGCACCTCTAGATTATGGTGCCCTTACTGCTTGGCCACACTGCCTCCCCATGAAAGAGTTAAGGTAAAACTTGCGCTATGGGCCTCAGCTATGTCTCATTTTTCAACCCACTTCTCAGAATTTGGAAATCAAATTAATAAAACAGTCTTCCTTATGTTTGATGTTAAATATTATTTCACGTATATACACATTATTAACACCACCAAACCTTACCAGGACATAATCAGATTGATATGTTGATATAACCAGTACTGATACTTTGAAGTCTGCTAAAGGTGTGATCACAGTCTTGACAATTTTACTGATACCAGTTAACTGATGGCTTCCATAAGCACCGGCAGATACAGACAGCACTCGCCAAACCAGATCAGGCATGTCAATACTCTCACTTGGCGGAAGCTCTGTCGACAAAAAATTGGACTTACAGTGCAAATGAAAAAACAAGCCAAGTAAACTTTGATTTAAATTTCAATACTGGCTTTAATTTGTAAGTATTTGCACAACTGACAACCCACAAGAAACTAAAAAAATCTGGAGATTCTGCAAAAATAACCTGCAATAAAGCCCAGTTTTAGCAGTGTGCTGATTTCCTGTTAGCAGCACTCTTATTTTCTCTTATCTAAGTGAACCAAAAATAGAGCCTGATCACAGGTTACTGCAAAAAGTAATGAGATTTTGTTATTAGTATTAATGGTGGCAGATGAGCACAAATTGAAAAAATGTCAAGAAACAATTCATCATAAGAAAAAAATCATCACACTAGACAACTTGATTTTCAAGTGTTTTCTAGTTCTGAAAAAAATAAAGTACAAATCACTGTTCTTTTTGTCAATAGTCAATCGCCATTGTTAGATCATTGTTCGCAATTTTGATTTTGGCAAAACATCGCAATACCAACTGATAATTAAAAGTAAAGTAATAATATTATTTATTTTAACGTCAATAACACAGGAAGTACGTATGCAATCTCCTGATCTAGAGGCTTATGATAAAGTGCTTGACAATAGTCAAGATCGAATTGGAACTTGGAAACAAACTTTGGACTTTACACTAACCCAAATGATTGCAAATGACACACTACATTGATACTAAACTAACATTGACAATTTGAAGATCATATTTTTCTAAACAATCTCTGCTGTTCTCTAAACAACCACCAGTACACATTTACATTTATTAGTTTAAAAACAGAGCTATAGTGGATTTTATGGAGGTAAACAATTAAAAGGTGGGAAATTATGAATGCATTACATCTAGGAATTTGTAATTATTACAGAGAGCACCAGGATGTACAACATATCCCATGTTTCTTTCAAACACTGTTGAATTAATGTGTGGATTTCATACCCCAATACTAGTACGATATTATTCATACCCAGTGGATAACCAACCAATAGCGCATTTCAGATTGTTTTTTTATTGTTGTTGTTATTTTGTTTTAGCTCATTTATTAACATAAGTTATACAACATATCCCAACATATTTTCAAGAAAGATTCATAACCTACATATTTTTTGTCCAACCCAGTGCTCCCTATAAATAACGACAAGTCCCTTAAATTATGTGAAAAAAAAACCCTACAGGAGCATACAGTAATGAAGGTTCAACAAACAAGAGCTTTTACCAGCTTAAACAAAGCTTATTAATATTAATATCAATCATGTATTAAATCAACCCACAAGTGAATTGAACAAAACTAACCAAAGAACATGCAGAAATATATATATCTTGACAGTGTTAGACAGTTTGATCTTAAAATTAATTATACCTACGACAAAGTCTTTATGTATAATACATTTGACCATGGCATTAACAAAACAATACCTTTTTTACTTCTTTGTCGCAAGTGCTTTGATCTAAAAATTAATCTCTTTGTGTCTACTGGGTTATATATAAAAGTTGAAGAAGGATAAAACTTTTGTGTGTCATTTGATGTTTTTAAAAAATTTAACTCAGTAGCTTTTAATTAAATTAAAATCTAACACATTAAACGCCATTAGGGTTGACACAAATTAGATTGACTTATAAATATTACATAACAAATGTTTTATTTACAAGTTGTGATTTAAATAAGAAAGATCACGTTCATCCACATAATCCAGGTAAGTTTTTTTTTTTTCACAACGTGGCAAGCTTGTTTATAAACATGAAAAACTTGTCAGACCCCATTCACGGCAAAGCCTTTCTTTGACTCACCATTCCACGGGGTTCCAATTCCTCTTGATTATAAACTGATAAAGAATTAATTAAAATGGTCGCATGCAAAAGTATTTCTTACTCTATTGCTTTGGGGTTTGCAGCGGAGATCACATAACTTATTTATAAGCTTACGTTCTGTTTTTTTTTTTTTTTTCGGCTTCTAAAGTAAG
Source organism: Pavona decussata (assembly GCF_977016875.1). Classification (NCBI taxonomy): domain Eukaryota; kingdom Metazoa; phylum Cnidaria; class Anthozoa; order Scleractinia; family Agariciidae; genus Pavona; species Pavona decussata. The sequence goes on from NW_028145742.1 coordinate 3,131,665, forward strand.
AAAAATATTTATATTTGTCTCCTGCGATGAGGTTGATTTTCGATGTCATGTACTGTGTATACTTACTATATCAAATATCACCTCACGATAATTAAAAAGATAAACATACACGTAGTATAACATTCTGTTACTGAAATAATCAACAAAAAAGATTTTGTCAGGCGAAATTTGAAAAAAGTGTTTTTTTAATTACAAAAACATAAATATACAACATCTATATCATCTCTTAACACCAAGATATTTTCCCACACAATTCTCTGCCATTTACAAACATGTATACACAAGTTGGCTTACGCACCTTTACAAAGGTCATCTTCCGCGATAATTGTGTAGCCATCCCTGGTTTCAGTAAAGCTGAAAAATCTTGGCCTGTAGGGCAGATACGCGACATAAGTGAGAAAAAATTCCGTTAACGTATCATGAAAGCCTGAGCGCGGGAAAATAAAGAAGCGATTTCATACACAAAGGGTCACTCGATTGAGCAATCAAACGATGCTTCATTCACGAGACTTTAATCCCTTGTACAGAAATTAAGTTCACCCCGTCGTGATTGCCGGTCATTTAAAGTTTAGGAAAAACAACAAGAAGACAACCTGAAAGGACTTACTTTGATCGAGGAAGCAATGAAATTTTTATAAGCGCGTGAGCGTATAAGGATATCGCGTCCTTCTTCAGGTTGGAAACCCGCAGCTTGTGATCGAGAATATGAAGTTCAGAGGAATGACCCAAAGATCCGTTCATCATTTTGCTCGAACGCGAAAATAAACGTCAAAAGGATGCGTTTTCTTCGTCAAAGTGCGTACCGTACACCACTGGCCGGCACCGGCACTGCACTTTATGGGCTTTTACGCAGCTGCGTCAACGTGATGATTGAAGTTCAGTGGTATCACAGGATACGGCAATCAAGGACCTCCTAAAAGCCGTGTGGCCAGCATATAAATACATTTTTGCTGCATCTTCGTCAAAACTCCCGCGGCTATGTCAAAATAAGCTCTTCATTTATGCAAGACTTCAAAATCCGTTTACATAAACAGTTCCTTACACGTGCGGCGTCCAATGAAAAAGCTTGAATCAAATAAGCGCGGGCAGTCCGTTGGTATTTAAGTAAAAAGTACGCGTATTTCCTTCCCCGGAACACCGCAATTATTTCTGTAAACAACGTGTTGTGTAATCTTTTGTCAGGAATCGAATCGAACACAAACTTTCAAACTTTAGTTACATGCAGTCCTGAAATCCCTGAAATCCCTTGGGACCCGAGCACTCACTGTGCGTGGTTACAAAGCAAAGCCACTCTCGACTGACTAGAGAGGGGTCCGGTAAATTCTGTACTACTTGTTGAAAAATGAAGTGTTAACCAAAAACAGAGAGTATTTTTCAATTTATTTGTCTTTAAGTTGACTTCTAAAATATTTTATTAACTTCTCTTTCCAGAATTGGGAGTTACAACTTTTCAAGGACACTTCAAAGTTAGCCTCCCCAGGGGTCTCCGATGGTTTTTCCAAGTGACAATCAACCTTACAGTACCCGACACTGGAGTAATAACTTGAAGATTTTCGTCTCGTAAAAGAATTTCCTTTGAAGAGAAGGATGTCGATTTTTACTCCAACGAATCAAGTTAAACTAACTAATGTAGCGGTGGTAAGATTAAAAAAGGCGGGGAAGCGTTTTGAAATCGCATGCTACAAAAACAAAGTGATGTCTTGGCGGAACAAAGTGTGAGTATGGTTATTGCATCAAATGCTGACATCGCAATAAGCTATTTGAATTGAAAACTGACAACGTTTCACTTTTTAAACATCATATTATTCCAGGGAAGACCAGAATTTTATATCCCGAACAAATGTAACGCTATAAATATGACCAAAAGATATCATGTAAGATTAACAAGTTAAAATCAATGGTTTATTTTTGTATTTTTTTTACCAGAGAAAAAGACATTGATGAAGTTCTTCAAACGCACACAGTTTTTACGAATGTTTCAAAGGGACAGGTTGCTAAAAATGAGGACTTAACAAGAGCATTTGGAACAGTTGATCAATCAGAAATTTGTGTACAGGTAAATTAGAACTAAAACTATAAAATAGAGACATGCTGTTAATTGTCCTGGGGGGGACTCGCACAGAAAAGTGACAGGGGTGATTGTCAGAAATTTTGAAAAGAACCGCTAAAAGGTACCAGAATTTTGATTTGTGGGCATGGCCTGAACAATTTTTTACCCTTTAGATGTACCAACTATCAACTATGTTTTTTGGCTCAATGTTATGTTCCTATCGTCAGCCATCCCCTGGGGGAGGGGATCTGAGCAAAGGGGTCACAATCCTTAGGGATACTAGGCTTTACCTTTTCTTACCTATTATTCTAATGCTTGCACATTAATGACGAGTATCAACTGTTATAATTTTATTGTTGTGGAGAAGATGAACACTATATAAGTGATTATTACTGTTCCTTAAATTCTTTAGTTAGTCCTGTAATAGCAAATTGATATTACCACACAGTTACTACAGAACCCAAGTTAGTCCAACACTCTGTCACTCCGCGCCGTGATGCCGTGAGTTGCATGACAGAGAGTGGAGGGGCCAGGACTGGACTAAGCCCAAGTTGATTTAAAAATTCACATAAATATAACTCAACTATAATAATTTAAAATAAAATTAAAAATTGGTTAAATGCTGTTTTTTTTTTGTCACTGAAGATTCTAGCAAAGGGAGAGCTTCAAGTGTCAGAAAAGGAAAGGAGCACACAGCTGGAGTCAATGTTCAGGGACATTGCTACAATAGTGGCTGATAAATGTGTGAACCCAGAGACAAAAAGGCCTTATCCTGTCGGCGTGATAGAGAGAGCAATGAAAGACATCCACTATTCAGTTATACCAACAAGAACAACAAAACAGCAGGTACTGACCTGGCGTGGGAAACGTGCGGCAGGAATTACATGGATTTGTATGATAGAGTGATTCTTATCAGACCTTGAAATGATTATAAATGCATGAACAAAACCAGAACAACAAACATTTACTGTAAGGTGGCAATTTTTTATTGTTGATGATGATGATGATGATGATGATGATGATGATGACGATGATGATGATGATGATGATGATGATGATGATGACGATGATGATGGCCGTAACACATAACACCTGTTACAGCTGAATACCCTTGAGAGAGTCTTAATTTTACAGGCTGGTGATGTTGATGGTCATGGGGTCTTTTTACTCAGTAACCAAAAAGAGTGTTACCAGTGTGAAGTTCAATGCAACATGTATCTTAAACCTGCCGTGATGATGACAGTGACTGCAACAGTGATGACACAGAACTCTAAAGTTGTAATAACTTCTCCATCAGTAACATTTTCCTTTGGAAATATTATTTCAGCTTAAAGTTTATTGCTTTTCTGCCTTGCATTTATATGTCTTTGAAGGTTACATTAGTAACATGTTTTTAAACGAAAAGCAACCAGTAAATTAAATAAAGTCCTCTGAACTGGCATTTACTTCTTAGGCTCTTGAAGTTATAAAGCAACTTAAGGAGACAATGGAAATTGAACGTGCTCAGATGCGCCTGCGGCTGATTATTCCCAGTAAAGAGGCTAAGCGTGTGCATGAAAAGCTTAAACCCAGCATATCATCGGTGGAGTCAGAAGACTGGCAGGGAGGAGATTTAGAAATGGTAAGAACAATGAATAAACCTGGGACAGAACTGCTCAGTAGCTTTCATTTGAATAGTCACACTTTAGGGTTTCAAGTACAGAGTATGAAGTGGAATCACCTGGCCTAGTGCAGCAAAATAACTGAGCAGTACCACCATAGTACTACAGGTTTACAAATTTTAATTTGAATGATCTCGCTTTAGGATTCATTGATAATTCATAAAGTGAGCAGCCAATAAATAAGGAGCAACAATTTAATACAGTTTATGGGTATGTGTGCTGTGAAATTTACTGCACCATAATGTACAATGACAATAATTGCTGCTCATGAGTAGTGGCTTTTCCTATTTTTGTGAGAAACAAACAAAGATTTGTTAGCTCTATTTAGTGGTCTCTATTTAGAACTTTCTTTTGAGAAGCAATGTCAAAAACTCAGACTTCGTGCTTCATCAGGGGTTCCAAACACCTGTATATAAATTAATAAAAGCACTCGGCCACTTTCCTCTGTTTCTCAGTGTTTGGAAACCCTGCTAAAGCACTGATCCTCTTTTTTGACATATTACTTCTCACATTCATCTGGTTTACACTAAATTTATTTTTCAGGTTTGCCTTATAGATCCTGGTTGTTACAGAATTATTGATGAAACAGTCAGGGCCGAAACTCGTGGACGAGGAACACTAGAAATGATCAGTTTAAAAGACATTGAGGAAGGGGACGAAAGACTTGAGTAGTAGAAAAGTTGTATTAATAACATCTCATGTTTATCAAGAAGGTTTAAAAATGTAATAAATGTTCATTGCAGCTGTGACATAGGTTTTTACTCATATGATGAAAACCAAGACAGTAAAAAAGTTTACTGACAGTATGTATTAAAATGACATTTTATTGTTTGTCCTTCTCAACCAGGCTCCAATATAATACAGTTTCTGCACTTGTAACATTATTACGTTCAGGTTACTGTACCCTTTTCTTCTCTGGAGGCTCAAAAGTGTGTTGCGTAAGAAACCGACTGAACAAAGCGATCACATTTACTTAAGAGCAGAAGGCATTGGGGTTATTCTTCTGGTCTGTTGCAATCACACTTACACTATAAATGTCATGACACTCCCGCTGCCATAGTGACTGTGCTAGGGGAATTTTCCCTTTCCCTCTCTGGAAGTTAAAATAAGCAACATTATACATGTAAAAATTTACCAGAGGGAAAAGAGAAAAGGAGCTCTTCAGACGTTAGGTGCTGACTCATTAAAATATGTAAAAGATCAGGTTCCCTACAGAATCTCAGTACTGTGAGGCAGAGTATTTATAAATCCCCATTCCCTTGTAATGATGATATTGCTTTTAAGTCAGTGAACAATAACTTGAAAAATGCAATAGTTTGGCTGAGCACTTGCCCTTTTTGTTGCTCCACCTAACTGAGAGTCTAAAGTCTTGAGTTCTTCACAAAGCCACATTATGTGATATTACTTGATGTTACTTCACTTGGCACTTGTAAATACTGTAGCTTTTGACTCAGCAATCTTGTCACGGTGACGAGAAATTCTTTACCAAAGGAGGATTTCAGGTGTAGGCTGGCACTTCTTTAACATGAAAGCTGACATTTTTATTCATCAGAGTCAAATTCATCCTCATTAGAGACTACACCTGAAGTTGTCTTGGTCTTAGTTTCCTTGGCACTTTCTTTCCTTTTCTTGGTTTCAAAAGGGTCAAGGGGAATTTCATATTTTTCTGCTTTCTTTATGGTCCTTGTAACTTTCCTTCGTTCAGCTGAAACAAACAATGAAAGTGGTTACTGTATTTGAAGGAAATTTAGTGAATGAACTATCAATGCTAAAAGTTTTATTGAGGTGGGGGGGCATGGGGTTTATGGTATTGCCAGATAACTAGGAAGTCATATTAACACATGCATGGTTGTTGTAAGGCAGGGTTGAATTGCAGTATCGTAATTTCAAACTTACCTGGTGTTTTACACTGTTGTAATAAGTGCAACAGCTGGTCCTTATTGTGACGTATAAGGAATCTCTGGCAGGAGCGAAGCGTCCCTGCAGAGAAACAATGTGAGTGATTATAGAATTACCCTTGGTAAAGCTGGACGAATGGAAGAAAATTAACTAGAAATACGTGACTCGCAAAACCTCGCGAAGCTGGGGCTGGGTGGAAAACCCTCTTTACTCATATTGTAGCATCAAATGAGGAGATTAAAAGGGGCATAGGTTTTTTTTTTTATGAGAATGGTCTTTTTGTAGTTCCACAGGCTAGTTTGCGGTTTAAAAACTATTTCTGACGCGACGTAATGTACAACGGGTGTGCAGCGCTGTCGTGTTCGATGAATTTATTTCCCACGGAAAATTATTTTACGGCGGCCACAAAACGTGTAATTTCTTCAATGCAATCTTTCACAAAAAAGATTTCTAAAAGAAAGGGAAAATATTCAGGAGAGATAGTTCTGTATCCAGTGAATATTGATGAACATTGCAGTTGAAATTTGATCGTGCGCGCATATTTTTTCCGATGTATGCAAATTTTGCTCCAGACAACGCCAGACAGTCTGACGTCATTCAAGTGCGGACACCTTCAAAAAAACATATATATATATAAATATATTTTTTGCTCGAATTCGCGCAGCTTAGCTCCGCTCAGGCCGGCTCAGCCCGACAAATTTATTAACCTCGCTTCGCGAGGAATGATATCTATACCAGTTTGATTACCTCCCACATGAAGGACTCGGCACATACAAAGTCTCTTCTTGAACCTCCTGATAAATGTGATTGCAGACCAAACCATTCTGTAATAATCCCTACCACAGGCAACAAAAGCCACTCCAGTAAGTGGGTTCACATACTTCACTAAAACAGAACAATAATACAATCAGTACACTAAATACAACTGTGGCATTTTAGGTGTGATGTTGAACTGTCTGTATGTCCAAGGACAAGTTACAAATGTCTTGAGAATAATGCTAGCACTATATACCACTGTTAGTTATACTTCAATAAATCCCCCCAAGGTTTGGCCCTTTGTGTGTAAATGTATTACAGTGTCAAAGGCTACTGAAACACTGTTTTATAAATATTTGGTTGGCATGCCTCAAAATGTAGGCCAAACTGAAACTGCTGACACTTCAATTATGAATACTTTAGTCTATAGGTAGTACCTGTACCTCCCATGCATTCCATCTTTATTTTAAAATATTGAATTTGTAGTAGCTGTTATGTGCAAATTTTATGAAGAAAATCCAACACTAAGCTATGCAGGCTATATTCTTGTGCCTTTGAGGACACTGAAATTCTTGGGAGGGGTGTTCATTTTCTCTGCACCTCCCACCTCACCCCTAAAATTAAAACATACTACTACCTTTCAAGGAGCGAGCAAGACAAGCCCTTCCATAGTCCCCATGGGATTCTTGCACTGCCTTCTTCACCCCCTCATACACACATTTACTTGTCATGCTTTCATCAACCTTGTTGTCTTCAAATGAAATTTCCACCAACAGGTACCTATATGATAAAAACTTTGAATGGATGAAGCTTATATAAATGTGACATATCCCAATGATTTCTTGTATCTACTTGTACCACGATAGTCAATTACCTGGGGATATGAGTCAATTGCATCGCTATAAACCAAAAAAATTTAATCCCAGGTTTAACAACAACAACAATTTATTTGGTATTCCCACATGAGTACATGGTATTACTTAAAATTACAAAAGGGTTTCTCGTTAAATTAAATAATTAACTTCTGTCTAATACAGATGTCAGCTGATGACTGATGTTGCTCCATGCATTGTGCATATAAAGAGTAAGACTAACCTCTTTTTGTATCTGACCATGATTTTGTTACATCAGGAACCTCAAAGTTGTCAGAGAAAGCCCTTTATGGAATTCTCTCTCCCAAAATCGCTTTAAAACTGGAAAGAGATCATCAGCTTTTCAAAAGATCTTCAAGGTGCAGTTTATCGACAGGCGTTCCAAACTAACTTTGTGACCGCGCGTACTTTGATGAGGAACTCAGCAACCACGTTGTGTAAGAACACATGGCGCAACAAAATGGCTGCTCGACTAAAGGAAGCCGTGTTCTTTTTACTTCAGACATTACTCTTGCTTGTAATCTTTTTAACCTATCAAGTAGAGGGTAAGTAGAATGTATATTAACTTGTTATTCTTACAGACTCCAAAACAAAGTTAATACCATGAGAATATTGAGTGTTGATGACTCTCTTTCAGAATCATTAACTTCACATGTAAGCTTATCAGCACGCAATTAAAAAAGTTGCTTTCACAATGACACGAGAATTCAGTGATACTTAATGAGAAGATATACTTGGTACTGGTGAACCCCTGGGGAAACCTGAAGATACTTCAGGGGGTATAAATCGTTCAAATATGTGAGATAGCTTCTCATCCAAGGGGAGAAGTCATATGCTTCATGCTACAGATACCGGGAATGATAATATTGGTTGACCTGTGGCCCTTGTGTGGCTTATGTTCACCAGCTGGGTGAGCTGAGATTTCTTCCCAGTCTGAAGAGTATGGCACAACTTGACAAGTTCTTGCACATGCTGAGGCATTTTCTGAAAACTCGCCTATGTACCGGCCATGCTCTGCAGACTGGGATTTTCTTGGTGTTCATTTGGGGAAGATTGCACACAGGCCTAGTAATACATTAATTCTACATGCACCACTGTCATACTTATCCTCTCCCACAAACAGTGAGTGTGAATAGAGTTTGTGTTGGTAAATGTATACACAGTTACTGGCTGGGGCTGTGTGGAAATCTTGCCTTCATTTGAGATAGCAGGTTCGCTTGATAACTGAGATCCTGAACACACTGCGTGAATGCCCCTATACCCAGTCTGGAAATTGGAAGGTTTCAAATCCTTTGGAAAGTGGGGTGTGATACAAAATGTAGTGTTTGTGTAGGGGTCAAATGTCAATTAATTAATGATTTCTGAAATATTCACAGAATGCAAATGAAGATATGTAATAAAAATTGTACTTGTCAAATGAAGCTTTACTGATAATCTATAGTCACATTTTCAGTTTTTGATTTGTCTGTAGATTTCCCCTTTGATTTTCCAGTGCAATTCAATTCCCAGAATGGCTATATTCGTTTTTCACAGTTGTTGTGGATAGATGGTTGTTTTGGGGAAGAGAGTGATAGTAGACTGCAAGCAGTCCCTTTTTGGATAGTCGAGATCGCACGGAATAGCCGAGCGCGAAAAAACTGGAGCGAGCGAGCGGAGGGGGGGCTTGGGGAGAGGCGGGAAAAAGGGAAAAGGAAAAGAAAGTCTCTTCTCGTTTATTTCTCCTTGCACCAGTCTCGCTGCGCTCGACTGACCAGAAAGGGACTGCCTGCAGTCTAGACTGATAGCAGAGATCCAACCAAAACGTTTTCTTTTCCCAGCACATTCTACAAAACGTAGTAGAGAACCCACCTGGCAGGACAAATTAATAGCATGGTGGATGTCTGTAAGAACATTTGGAGCAAGTCTCCTCTTTGGTGGACTAGGCTTATCTTGGCTGATTGTTCAGATACGAGGAAAACCAAAGCCTGACAGATCAGAACATGGGGAGGAAAAATCCAAGAAGGTAAATACCTCAACTTGACCAAATTAACAATGCTAATTATAAGTAGGGAGTAAGATGTAATGAAAAGATCATTTAACAAGCATAGTTGAGCCATTCACCTTCATAAATCCATTTATTCCATCTTAAAAAGGTGTCCATTTCAATAAATTGTCTGATGCAGAGAGGTGTCTCACTCAACTTAGTATACATGTGTATATCTTAAAGAAGTTTTGTCATGGTTTCTGTCTTAGTAAGGTGGCTGTCTTAGAGAGTTCCTTTCTTAGGCAAGATTGTTAGGCAAGAATGTTATTAATTTTGTTAGTGTTATTGTAAAGGTAGTTTTTATATAGCACCACTTCCAGACATGCTTTGGCAAGTGTCCATCTTAGAGGGGACTCTGTACTAAGCGTTGATAAGAATGGACGTGACTCCACATGCATTGTTTATCCCATATCTTCATCAGGATAGTGAAAGAACTTTGAAAGAGTCAGCACTGCAACTACAGTCAAGGATAAGTACAAGAAGAACAGCCAGATCTGATGGAATTAAAATCTTTTTTGGGACACAGACAGGAAAAGCAAAGGTACATGAATCTACTTTTTCTCTGTGCGGCGTGTTTCCAACATTTAGGTTTAAAGAATGATAATATTAAATTTAAAAAAATTGTTGATTAATTATTGAACAATTATTTGTCTTGATACAGTTTTTGGTGGTCCATATTTCTCGTGTAGAATGTTAGTTAAATTATCAGTTTTCAGTTTTTAGGATATTTATTTATTTACTTCATTTAACAGATTTTCTTATTCTTAACTTTGTAGAACTTAGCAGAATCACTGCAAGCTGGAGCAGAGGAGTTGGGACTTAGAAGTGAAGTTGTGGATTTAAAGAATTATGAACCAGAAGACAGTCTTTCTGAGGAGGTACTGAATAACATTCCTGCTAAGAAGGCAGTCATTTACAAAACTAAGTAATGTTTGGTTTATCAACAGAGTTGATATCTAAAGGTAAATTGGCCACCGTAAAGAGATTCGAGTGCTGATGTTTTGAATGTTAGCTCTTCAATGAGTCAGTGAGTTGCTCTGATGAAGAGCTAATGCTCGAAACATCAGCAGTCAAATTCCCTTTTATGGTGGACAATTGTCCTTTAGTTATCAACTCTGTTGATAAACCAAAGGTTCGTTTCTACTCCCCACCAATGCAGCTCCACAGTTTCTTTAGAAACAAACCATTTTTATCCATTTACAAAAACTTCTGAGAAAAGCAGAAAGTCATCTGCTTTGCTAATGTCCAAATTTGTTTGTGATGTATGTGAGTGATGAAAATCTGCGAGTCAGCGAGCCATGTGAGCCTAGGTGTGAGCCATGTGAGTCATGTGAGCCGTGCGAGCCATGCGAGCCATGCTAGGCAGGCGAGTAATGCGAGCTACAGTACAAATGTTAAGAATTTTTTAAATGTTATATTTACCTTCACATGAGAACAAGAACAAGAGCATCGGAACAAGATGAATGAACTCGAAATATTTAATTCTTAGAGCAGGACAACGCAAACCATCACAAAGGACGTTTTTTTGAATCAGCCAATCAGAAGCCAAGTTGAAAACAATCAAATAGGTACCAATTTTACTTCCGGCTAAAATGCCTAACAATGCACTGAAAACCGTCAGTTGGGTATCTTTAAAGGGAAAGTGTACGTAAGTGTGTGCACAACCGTCACCCTCACTAATTTGCCAATCAGACGAAACCGAATGCACCATGTTCAAGCTACCTCCTCTTCTCTTATGCTATATCCACGGGCTTTAAACCTTACGTTTTCGCTTTCTTCGCCACTCGACGTGATATCATTGCCATCACCTTTTTGTTCTAACGACTCCAGAACCCTCTCTGCGCTAAGGGAAACCGTTCACGAACACTTCACAACCGACGCCAAATGTTTTGATTCGAAAGAATAGTGACTCGCAGAATACATCGGGGGAAGGGAGGGGAAGCTAAGGAAGCCAAAAACAATGAGGAAGTTCGGGGCCCTCCCCTCCCCTTCCCCGATTACTTAACTCGGCGCCTCACAGCCCAAGTACTAAGAACACGAACAATTTGATAATGCGACCGAAAACTTACCTCGTGCCACCTGAGTACAAAAAACGGGACTGAGAACTTAACTTGTGGCCTGAAGTCTTATCTCTCGGCCCATCGCAACCCCAAAAAATAAAAAAAGAATGAATTTGATAACGCAACCGAAAACTTAACTCGTGCCGCCTTACCGCCCGAGTAAAAAATTCGTCCAAAATGTCCTCAGATCATGCAAATGTAAATAAGACAAATAAAAATTCTTAACATTTGTACTGTGGCTCGCATGGCTCGCTGGCTCGCAGATTTTGCAGACCCGATGTATGTTTTCTGTTTACTTAAGACTGGTTTAGTAATCCAGTAGTTATCAGAAAATTGTGGAAAATCGTACATCATCATAACATCCAAATTCTAAATTCTAATTCGATTTGAAAAGTGTCCCAATTAGCGCTTTGCGCTAAATACATTTACACTTAAGGACGGTGCCTACTAATACCGAAATATTTTTGTGCGGCTTATGACTATGCGGGAAAAGCAGATCTTAGCAAGGCCTATTGGAATCCAAAAAGGAAATTGTGGGTAGCCACGCATTTTTCAGAGATAATTGAGCAGTAATATCTCTAAAAAACGCCAAAATATAAGGCAATGTATGGGATTTTTTCCTTAATTGAAGCTTAATTATCTCTGAAAAATGCATGGTTACCCCCAATTTTCTTTTGAGATACCAAAAGCATTTGGTAAGTTCTGCTTTCTGCGTAGAGTTTTAAACCGCGCAAAAATATTCCTGTATTAGTAGGCACTAACCATAGGAAACCCGAGTATCTCGCGATGCGCAGAACGTATGCGCAGTAACAATAGTAGGCACCGTCCTTAAATAAAGTGATTTATTATTATTAACATAGGGATATTTTAAAGTACTCTATCTAGTAAGGAAGCTAGAGTGTGAACTGTAAATACCCACACAGAAACTTCAAAGTATTGTTTAAAAGGGGATTTTTTTTTTTTTTTTGCATCTTTGGAAGAGTGAAAGGCAGGGGATACTTTGCCTCCCCATAGCTATTTCCTTCCATCTACAATTTTTGCAAAGTGCTTGTTTCTTAGTTAAAATATTTGCTTTTAAAAAATTGTAGGTGAACACATGTGTGTTTATAATCAGCACATATGTGGATGGAAAACCCCCAGAGAATGCAGAGTGGTTTTACAAATGGCTGGAGGAAGCTGCAAATGATTTCCGTGTGCAAAAGTCCCTCCTACAGGACTTAGATTATGCTGTGTTTGGGCTTGGGAATTCTCTCTATGAAGAGAACTTTAATATGGTTGGTATCTGTATTTCATGTCATGCAGAAAAAATAGTTATCGTAAGTAGGTAGATTATGGTTATCTGGGTGAGTGTAGTCCAGAGAAGGACTATTTGAGATGACATTGACTGACATTTCAACAACCTGAGTGGAAGTCTTCATCATCTAGTCAAGTAAATTGTGGATCCTCAGTGGATGGTGTAAATGTCTTATGGTTGTTGACCGGATTGATCAATAAAGTCACAATGTTATTGGTCATCAGTTAGTTAAGCTGTGATGTTATTAGCTGTGTAGACTGTAAGAAGTGATTTGTCTGTTCGTTCTGTCTTTTGTTAGTTTTGATTGAGTTCAGTCGTTTGGTCAAGGAGTATTTGAAAAAAAATCTGAATTTACAGGAGGATTTTCCTATACAAGCTGAAGCTGATCATACTATTGTCAGTAAAGAACTTTTGTTAAATTCACACATATATAGGTTGGAAGAAATGTGGACAAGTGGCTTGAGATGCTCAGTGCAAGAAGAGTGTTTTCTTTTGGGGTGGGAGATGAAAATGTGGCAAACAGCAAACATGGAGGTGAGGAATTTGAAACAAAAGTAAACAAACATGGCACATTGAAAGCCACGCTTTTTTTGCAAAATTTGTCCTTGTACTAACAACATTATCATTTTATGTATGCTAGGTTTGAAGTTTTGAGCATGTTTTTCTGTGTGTTTTCATGAGCATTCTTAGGGTTTTTGTACGCTTAGAATTATACAACAACAACTTTATTGCATAAATAGTAAAATTGCATACAAAGGCTTGAGAACCTGCAGTGGATTCAAGAGAATGCTTTTCAGGAATACTTTTCTGTGGTTCTTTGTGATTTTCAATTTTTTGTAGAAGTTTTTATCCAGCAGTTTATTTTAATGCTTTGGAAAAGATCAAGGTTAAATCATCAGTATAAGGTTTCTCAGCTTGTTACTGAAACATGTGATATTTCATTTAGGCACAGAAAATGACTTCAAAGTTTGGAGCTCAAACTTCCTTTCCCAGTTCAAGAAAAGGGAAGAGAAATCAAGTGAGAGAGACTGCCAGTGTTCTGGTGAATCACAATCTGCTGATAAAGCCCGTTGTGAGAATCAAACAGATCCTGTGAACAATGGAACACAAGAAGATGAGGTATGGCACAAACATTGCAGGTTACATAGCAAGTGGTACAAGAATCTAAACATAACATTGGCTTATGTCAAATCATTGTTGGAAAATGTCTGTATGGTCTCATACTAACCTGTGTGGCGTAATCGGGGAAGGAGAGGGGGAATGAGGGAGGTAGGAAAAACTGATGGAGGATTGGGGAGTTCCCTCTCCCTCTCCTCAATCCCCCCTCATTTTTTCCCGCCTCCCTCGCTCCCCCTACCCCTTCCCTGATTACGCCGGCCACACAGGCTAGTCTCATACCTAATCAATATTGTGAAGGTGCCTATATATAGTATTGCTGAGTTGCTGTTCCCTTATGTTGTTTTCTGTTGGTTAGTGCTGCTGCTGCCTCAGCAGTACACCCATGACCTTTGCACAGATAAAATATTGAACTCTAGGTCTGGATATGTGGCTTTGAGTCTTTCAACTTGTGTTGCTTGCTTGGGTAAAGCATAATCTCACAATACATCCTTGCAAAAATTGATGATAATAATAATAATGATGATGATATATGATGATATAATTTAGCTTTAATTGTCATGCCTTTGCTATAATTGACACCAGTATTCATAAAGTTGGGATAAGACCCGGGGGGGGGGGGGGGTACTCCCCTATATAAGGTATATAGGTATGTGCCGCCCCAAAGTACAGTACAGTACCAAGAGGTCCTTGTTTGCACTTTTCTTTTTAAGATTTTGTATGAGAGCAGCAGTGATGAATCAGCTGGTGAAGATGATGAGCAGGACAGCAAAGGTGGCTTGTTAGATTTGGAGGATTTAGGTCCTATGATGAAGTCACTGAAAAAAGCCAAGGTAAAAATTGAAACTGGTCAGTCACAGTCAACCCCTGGATGGATGCTCATTCTAGAAACAGCCAGAACTTTTAATGAGCATTTCCAGTGTACAGGTGTGGGCTGACATTGACAAATTTTCATGTGACAAACTACAACAAAGTCATAGTTCACTGTGACAAACTCTGACAAAGTCATAGTTCACATTTATAATGGTAATCACCCACTCACTCAGAATTATAAGTAATAAATTAAAACATTTTACTTGGTGATCTCAATATTTAACATCTTTGTCTTCTGCTCTTCATCTGTTTGTAGGAAGAAAAAGGTGCTATGAAACAGAATGGCCCCAAGAAAGTAATAGGTGTGCTTACTTTTGACTTCATAATGGAATTTTTCTTTGTTGTGACTTTCCCCGTTATTTTATCCAAACTTACAGTTCTTTTAGCTCTGTTCTTAGGACTTAGCTACATTAGCACAGATATCAAGCATGATGTTTCAACAGTATTTTCTGTTTTCTGTTTGCAAAGCCAAGCAAACATGGTACAAACGATGTACATGCTAAAACACAAGGTCAAAAGATGAAACCTGATGACTGCAACACAATAAAACCCGAGAAAATAAACCTCTTTGATTGACATCAAACATAAACAAACATTGGATGATCCATTTTGGTCTCTTTGCTTAAAACTTGAAGACGTCTGCCTTCACAGGAACAAGATGCAGAAGCTGGAGTGTGCATACAGACGACACTGAGAGGTGAAAAAAAAACGAAAAGTTTAATTCCTTTTTTTTTCCAAGGTAAAAAGAAAAATGTGGAACCCAAAGAGATGATTACACCAGCACTGGAGAAAGCTTTAACAAAGCAAGGTATTAGTCTGTCCACACTTTTTCACACTCGTAAATAAATCAGATCTCAAAGGAAATACCAGTGAACTATCTGTGGTTCTGGTTTATAGCAAGGTTCATTTTAACCTTATGAGAAGGAGCCTGACCATATTGAAAATGGAATAATGACCCGATTATAATTTGATATAATTTTTATTACCAAAGCCCTGTACATAATTCCCTTGGAATTTGGTCTCTTAGTATTATTTCTATTTATTTTGTAACTTGTAACATTTTATTCCATCTTATCAGGGTATCGTTTGATTGGCACTCACTCTGGTGTTAAACTCTGCCGGTGGACTAAGGTATGGCTTAGTTAACTTACTATATTTGGAAGAGAAGAGTTTTTCAACCAAACAAGTGGACTGTGAATGAAAGCTTTTTTGTACCTATAATAAGGTAGATTGCCAATAACTAAACTATAGAATATTTTTTCTCTCTGTTTCAGTCCATGTTAAGAGGTCGAGGCGGCTGCTACAAACATACCTTTTATGGAATAGAAAGTCATCGCTGTATGGAGACCACACCCAGCTTAGCTTGTGCAAATAAATGTGTCTTCTGTTGGAGGTAGTTAATTAGTTGTCTTTGATTTAACAGTGATCAGCATCAGTACCTTTGAATTCAAAGAACTTTTTCGTTGTTGTTTAGACATCACACAAATCCTGTTGGAACAGAATGGAAATGGAAGATGGATGATCCAGACACAATTGTGAATGGGGCCATGGAAAATCATCGCAACATGATAAAACAGTTCAGAGGTACGTTTTATCGACCTAACTGTTTGTAAGATTTCCTGTATCGCCTTGCAACTTTAGATTGAAGAACTTGAGCTGAAGTTGTTTTCTTTTGGCAAAAGTCCCACAAAACACCTTTACTTGTCTCTGTTTTTAGGTGTCCCTGGTGTTAAACCTGAACGATTTGAAGAGGGAATGAAAATAAGACATTGTGCGCTCTCTCTTGTAGGTAAGCACAGAACAGACATATATAGGCTAAAGAAATACATGCAAATTGCCTGCTCTCCGGCAGTAAAGGCTTTATTTAATTTGTCTGAAAGGTTGATTGTTTGTTGCGTTGTAGGTGAACCCATAATGTATCCAAGAATAAATGAATTAGTCAGAATTCTCCACGGACATGAAATTTCCTCGTTTCTTGTCACCAATGCGCAGTTTCCTGATGCCATCAGGTGGGTGTTCTGGCGTGATTTGTAATTTATTTCTAATGAAAGTAAAGTAATTGTGTAGTGCTTGCACAATCTCTCGAGCCAGAGGCTCACGATAAAGTGCTTGGAATTTGGAAATGTTGGTTTTTGGGGAGAGGGGAAAACCGGAGTACCTAGAGAAAAACCTCTCGGAGCAAGGCCGAGAACCAACAACAAACTCAACCCACATATAACACCGAGTCCGGGAATCGAACCCGGGCCACATTGGTGAGAGGCGAGTGCTCTCACCACTGCGCCATCTCTTCTCCTTTTCTGATCCATATAATGCATATTGGCTCACAGTTCCACTTTAGCAAATGTGTATTCTTTCCTCTTTAAGTTGAGGCTCGAGCAAGAACTGGGAATGCATGTGTCGGAATGAACAGCTTCCTTTGCGCACTAATTTGCATAATGTCAGAGACGTCTGGGTACGAGGCAGAGCTTAGAGTTAGCTATGGCTAATGGGAAGGAAAAAACTAAGAAACCCCATCTTCTAGCTTGCCCTGTCTCACTCCTCTTCAGTTCTCTAATGACGGCGATGCAGTTGCAGATAGATACGGAGCCGCCTGTTGGTGCCACACGCGCATATACACGCGTGTGGCACCAACAGGGCTCCGTAGGTAGTGCTACAACGTGCGTGCAAAACATGATTCCGTGAAAACACGCTTGTTTACTCTATTGTTCCAGGAACCTCATCCCAGTTACTCAGTTGTACGTGAGTGTTGATGCAAGCACAAAAGAGAGCCTCAAGAAAATCGACAGACCGCTCTTCAGAGATTTCTGGCCGCGGTTTCTGGATAGTCTCAAAGCATTATCAGAGAAGGTTTGCAGTCTTACACATTGGGTCTTATTGTAATTTGTTTGATACTTCGCGTGACCAAACATTGTATATTCTTTATTTTGTGAAAAAGTTTCGTAAGAAATCCTTCCTTTCAGTACTGAGCAAGCAATTCACTACCATTGTGTCATCAAGGTATAGCCACCGAGTTTACGTGCTACATCTACATGTACTCTGAAGAATCATTCGGACAGGTTTACCGTCATTTACAAAAATGTGTCGAAGGAACAAGAGCGAAGAAATATGAACACATATCTTTTGTCTTAAGCTCATTGATCGGAATTGAGACATTTTGGTTTGCATCTTCTTCCCTCCAGGTGTATATCAATGCTTATCTTTAGAATCTTTTTGTGAAAGAGAGAGCGGAGAGCCTGGGGTGTGGCTTGTGAACTTGCGCAGACGCAGTGTTGGGGTTGTGGGAAGACTAACTCAACGTTTGTGTTTTGAATCATTCCAGGGACAGAGAACCGTTTATCGTCTGACTCTAGTGAAATCATGGAACAGCGAAGAACTACAAAACTATGCTGATTTGGTTTCCATTGGCAAGCCTGACTTCATTGAAGTGAAGGTAAAGTAATTTCATCCACCAATCACAGCAAGCGTAGAGAATGCAGTCAACCAATCAGAATTCAATGTGAACATGTGCGACTGGTACTTTTCAGGGGAAAACTCGTGTAAGATTGGTTGAGGCTTTGCCCTTGATAAGCTAAGAAAACGATGCAAAATATTTGCACGTGCTGTTAACCAATTAGCAAAACCAAGAGGGAAACAGTTTCTGTAAAACTGCATGTGTAACAGTTGAGACATTTTAACGAGCCTAAAGTTAAGCGGAAGAAGTTCCTGCCCTACAATCTTCACTTATATAATCCTTACCAGCTGGACTGTTTGCCAAACTAAGGAACATGTTACCACTGATGTGTTCTCTGGATGTACGTTTCTTTCTCAGGGTGTAACATATTGTGGAGAGTCGAAAGCATCAACTCTGACGATGGAGAATGTACCTTGGCATGAAGAGGTATTTATAGATTCAGCTGTGGTTACAATTACTTTGACCCTTCCCAATTTCAAGTAGACATACCTAGGCTCCCTCATTGTATTTTCTTCTTGTGATTACCGTGCGAGAGGCGAGAAGATTCCCGACCTTTTCAACTTTCTCTGAACTGCTTAGAGAACAGTAATCTTGTACAAAATTAACATAGCAAGGCAAACAGATTTCAACAACATATTTTATTTTCTACGAGCAGAATTTTTTGCCCCAACCCCCCCCCCCCCCCCCCAACCACCCCTCTCCACGGAGTGAGGCTCTTCTGTCATGTTTTCACGTATCAAGATTGCCGAATTTGACGTGACTGTTCTTTGTTTCCTTAGGTTATCGGTTTTGTACAACAACTCGTTGATTTGCTGCCTAATTACGAGATCGCCTGTGAGCACGAGCATTCCAACTGTCTTCTTATTGCTGACAAGAAGGTAGGTTTCTGCTTTCTCTTGCCTACAGATTAGTTGTTACAGACTCCGAATTTTTCGTGGGATAGGAAGGTAGACCTGTGTTTATTACCATTTCGTACACTTGTTTCTTTGCGTTTCATGTATTTTTTCCCTCGCTGGAGAGTAAATTTTACTAGCCTTACCAAAAGAAATGCCATGAATCCTGTTTGTTCCCAGCTTTGTTGCTAGTCGCGCCGACTTTCGTTTTTCCTCAGTTTATATCAGAGACTGGGACAGGCCGTTTGCATGGAGTTTGAGGCGTGTCTTAAATAGTGGGCCTCTCTCAGTCGTGTGTCCACCATCGGTTATTGTCTGTCATGTTGCGGCTGGAGCATACCCTGCAAGCAGAGATCCCCTTGATCTTCCTTGACCGCAGGGATCTGTGCTTGCAGAGTAGCTGGAGCAGTGTAGACCGGTGCTAGTGTTGTAGTTTTTACGTATTTGTAATTTCTGTACCTAATTTTGCAGTTTAAGAAGGAGGATGGATGGTACACTTGGATTGATTATCCCACATTCCATCAGCTGGTAAGTATTTCATTCCCATATTCAGACCTTGAATCATTTACTAAACGCGCTCAAAATTGTTGGTCTGTTGATGAAATAATGCATTCTCACCGTGAAAACGAAAGCTTCTTTTAGCAGTAAGTTCCTTCTGTGTGGTTTGTTTTTCGGTGTATTACAAAATGAAACTGGGATTATTTTTCTTTAATTTTTAAGAAAAGACCAACGGCTGCTTTGTCTCTTCATATTGCTATTTTCTTTGCCTTTTTGTAGATGGGTAAATACGAAGAGAGTAATGGAACAGAAAACTTCACGGCCCTGGACTATATGGCGAAGACACCTGATTGGGCCCTAATGGGGCATGCGCAAAGGGGGTTTGACCCGCTGGAGACGCGCTGGCACCGCAAGAAAAAGAAGGACATTAGTGGCTGTTGAATAAAGCGTGCATTGTTATTGCAATTACAAAATAATCAACAGAAAATGCCAATTTGGTACGAGAACGATGGTCGACAATTCTCGAGGTTCTTATCTCGATAAATAAACGGGACTAGATTTGTAAGAATCTTCACATGTCCTCATATTAGAACAGACACAAGCCAGTCCATAAAGCTTTTAAGTTGACTCTGTGCTAAGTGCAAATAGTGGAAATAAATACATCTTTTAAAGCAATGTTCAATTATCTACAAGTAGCCCTGTAAGCAAGCTTTTTTCTTCCATTTTGTTTCAACATCCATAGTCCCTTAACGCTTTCTGGTAATACATTCATCTCGCATGCATCAGTGTTTAACTGCATATATTGGCCGTAATCTCTAGAAGATTGTGGTGGAAGTTTTGGTTTGGTAATCAGACCAAAATATGAAGTAATTCTTTTCAATACCCTTTTCACAGGAGTACCTGATGGGGCCGCTCGACTGAAAAGCCACTTTACAGGCTGGAGTAGAGCTGGCTGGGAACTGAATACATTAGACGGTTAACTGGCTGGAGCGTTTTTAAATATTTAGCTTGCTGAGAAGTTTTATTAAAACACAGTTTCTAGCTGGGTAAAAAATGTCTCCATTGTTTTTTCCTACCTGCCAGGCTTATAAAAAATCGTATTTGACTTTTCGCTCTAACACCGTCTATACCGATGAAATTTGAAGGCAAGTAGCGCGCCAGGAAATGACGACAGTTCCACTTTTTTTTATCATGTGTTGTTCTTTCTATCTCTATATCACGCTACATGAATGTCAGCTGTCAATATAAACGCGGTAATACAGAACACATATCATAACAACTCGGCGGCGTGATCAACAACAGGAAATTCGTGTATAAATTCGCAGGCTAAAAGCCCACAAGTGATAACGTTCGTGTCTCTTTTGTAAAGTCTCTGAAATCCCCGCGAGTCAGGACTTATTCACATTAGGATTAGTGGTTTGTGCTCGCCCCTGTGTCAGATTAGTTGTTGTTTTTTTTGTATTTGGAGCAAGAAAGGGCCCTCTGAGCTCGACGGACTGTGAGTGGTGTCCGGGCACTGCAGTCAGCCTGAAGGCGACGAAAATACCGCAGGCATAAATCGCTGAAATTGGCTCTGAGGACAACGAAAAGGTGAGCAAAATGTTACGTTTCACTACGCTATTCACCAAAGCTCATTTTAACGAAATTCCTGACATTATTTTTATATCTCAGCAAAAAAGAAATCGTAATACTCGCGAACTATTTTACACTGAACATGACCAGCGCTTTTCTTCCACTCGAAAAGGCCGCAAAATACACATGGGCCTCTCCAGGCTTTTTGTCCAATAAAATTACCCTGTTCCGGAAATTTGAAATATCCCTCCAATTTTTCAGTCACATTCGCGGAGTTTTAACATCCTGCCGTGTACCGTAATTATTTCATGTTTCCCTGACATTTTTCCAAAAATCTCTCCAGATTCGCGGAGTAGTTTCCTGTGAAACAAGCCCTTGATCTTGGACACCTAAGAGTTGCAATCTCCCCTGCGCGAAAATCTATTTTAATTATTGATGTTGTATTTTCAAGAGAACGTGTTTAATGTGTAGAATTGGCTTAAAGGCTATGAATACCCGTCGACAAGTTGACACGGGACATGAATGAAACGCTTCTTTCCCTACCGTGTCTTCGGGCGACTTGCCAGCCTTTAATATCAAAATGGCTGAAAAAGAGAGAAAAATACAGCCGACAGCGGTACCTCTGGACACTGTGCCGGAGCGTTGTACCATGACGATGCACCACGAGATTTCGGCCCGCGGTTCGCTTATGCCAGCTGGAGATGGTTCCGCGATGCTTTCCGATACCTTGTCCCCGACAAGACAGTGAGGGAGAGAAATGTCGGCCCCTAGACCATATGAGACAGATCCCTTTCGTAGGCACCTCAGTTCCACCTTACTGACTTAAACTGAGATTCAGCCATGTATATATATATGACAATGTAGTCATTTTGTCTTCCATGTGGTACGTTTTGAGGTTTGAGCGTGCGCACGGGCTAAAACGATAAAATGACAGAAGGATGACTCGTGGTCAAACGACCTATAGTTTTGGAGGTACAGCTAGCCTTGGACTCCTTTTACCTTATTTCATTCTTACAGTTTTTATATCCGTTTTCCCAAAAACGATTGCTCCGTCGATGGATTGTTGACATTGTTAAAGGAATCAGGTCGTCACTTGAAGAGCTCTGTGAAAGCCGCTGCTATTTTTCTGTTTTTGGCTACACTTATTATTGTACCATGTTATGAAAATTCGCCACGTTTCTTACTACAACAACTCAGATGCTACCTTTCGCCTCTTGATGTCTGGTGACATCAATCCTAACCCTGGACCGATTTCTGCTTCGAGTGTTGGTAAGATCAATTGCCTCGTGATGAATGCCAGAAGCTTACATGTAAAAAATTATCACAAAGACAGCACAATAAACTAGCAATCCGTGTGTAACCTCCATCGCTTCCAGGACCTGGTGTGCGCCGGAAACTCTGACGTTATATGCGTCAATGAGACATGGTTGAACCAAAATATCAGCAACTCTGAAATATTGCATTCTGGCTTTACAATATCTCCTCTTCAAAGCTGTCAAAGAATTTAAAACTGAATCGGAAGCCGAGCTGCAACAGCTTGAGATCATTTTTGCTGAAATTACTACGCTTACTGTACTGGTCAAAGAATTTTATTCTGTTTTTGCTGTAGGCCACCCAATTAAGATCCAAGTTGGATGGATGTATTCGATAATTATTTGCATGAAGTTTGTGACCAGTTCGACAGTATGGTAATTTCGGGTGACTTTAATTTGCCAGACATCCTCTGGGACTCAATTGACAGCGCTTCGGGTGTTAACAAACTAGCCTTTATAAAAACCCTTTACGACCACCTCTTGTCACAACTCAATAAAAAACCCATTCGTGGCAACAACATACTTGACCTTGTAATCACGAGCGTGCCGAGCCGTGTCAATGTAACTGACATATTGTCTCCAAAAGATACGGGGGTTCATACAGACCATAGCGTCATTATTTTTCAGTTTGACGCTTTTATAAAAGGCCCACCAAAACCCCTGAGATTTGTCTACGATTATGCAAAAGGCGACTTTGAAGGTCTGCGTACGGCTCTGTCAACAATTAGCCTTTCTTCGATCATAGCCAGTGACGATATAATTACTGACTGGCATCAATGGAGAGACTCGTTTCTTGCAGCGGTCTCTGACTATATACAGACCAAGAGGCTAAAGGGACGGAATCCCATGTCTCGGATGTCTGGTGCCATACTTAATTTGATCAAGAAAAAGGAATCTATAAGACAAAACCTGAAACTATCTCCCTCGAGCCACCTAAGGGAGAAGTTAAAAAACTTGCGCAAAACAGTTAAGCGCATGCTGCGGAACAGCCGTGATTAGTTCCTTGGTTCCGTCGAGTCAGACCTCAACACAAACCGAAATTGCATACAATTCCTGATCGAGTCTCGACGCCAATATCCGCTGACCAAGGTAATCGTACGCCGTTAAGATCTTCAGCGTAAAATCCTTGGGAAATAGCCAATCTGTTTAAGTCCTACGTCGCATCAGTTTTCGCAGATAATACCCCCCCCCCCTCCCCACCCCTTTCATTTGGAAGGGTTGCCAATGCACCAGCCTCTCCTGAACTGTCGGAATTAACGGTCACGGTTAGCGAAGTCCAATCCGTGCTCGAAGCCCTTAATGTCACGAAAGCCACTGGACCTGATAAAATCCCCGAGAAACTTCTTGGGAAATAGCCTCTGTAATTGCATTATCTCTTTGCATTAAGCACTGGTTCTTTCCCGCAGAACTGGAAGGAAGCTAACGTTGTTCCTGTTTTTTGGGGTAGTTGACAGCTGGCTGGGATTTGCATTTCTTAAAAGTCTTGCTCGCTGGCAGTAAAGAGCGGGTATTTTTTTTCCCAGGGGCACTCAGTTAGTGTTTAGTGCAAAGTACGATTAATTTTCTCTAAAAGGATCGTTGGGTACTTCTGATTAGTTAAATAAAAACTGGCCTCTTCTGAGAAAGCAATAAAAGTAAGGGATCAGTGGAAAATAATACTGTAATAACAAAGAAACTTAATAACTGAAAAAACTGAATCAGTTGTTAGCTGGAGGGGAAGATTGCATACTGTGATTCTTATCGTATTGCAGTGAGGTAATCTGATTCATTTACAAATTAAAGCTTAGAAATAATAATAATAATAATAATAATAATAATAATAATAATGATAATAATTCTGTTGCAACTTATTATTAATTTCAGTTGATATTCAAAACTAACATTTGGATAACACTTGTATGAGAAGCTTAATTATTGTTAACTTGAGGCTAATGTCTGGTTTTCATTACTATTATTACTGAAGATACCAGAAATCTTAATAATTTGTTCAAAATTGTGTGGTCTTAAATCAAAGGCCTCCTTTGAAATAAAACAAACCTGTGCCCCTTTACCTTGCAAATGTTTTTTTCACTGCGGAAATTATTAGGTTTTACATAACATGACGATACACCAGGAAGTAGTCAAATTTGTATTTAGTATAATATTTAAATGGCTTGTATTTATGTTCAAGTATACTTTACAACATAATTGGAGGAAGATTTGACAAGGGCTATGCAATTGTCTGCTTGACCTTTGGGAACAAAGAAGTTGTCTATCTTTTTTCGAAAAAAATCCACCTTGAGAACTGCTTACTCCTCGCGTCATAGGCTACCTTGTTCCAATTTGTGTCTTGATGAAATCCTTATAAACTATTTGCATTCCCATATAAATAGCTACATATATCAGTAATGAATGCGTGGTGTATTTTGACAACTTTGCTTGGAAAGCTTAGCAGTGAAAACGTTCTAATTTCTTCGAAGTCGTGCGTACACTACGCCAAGGTCACATAAAACAAATGGTTAAATTAGAGGCAAGAAGTACAATTAAAAAATGAGATTCGATCACTATGTGACCTTCGATGTCCGCTGAGTAATTTAATGATCCTAAGTTATCAAAGTGGCTACACTGGAGGTTGTACCGGGTTTCCCTTCGAATCGGAAAGTATCCATACTGATAATATAGAATTTTGATGTTTTACTATTGATTTTTTACCGTGCTTCGCGTGGGGCTTGTGTTATAAACATCTGCTTTGGCCTTGTTACTACCCAATCGTATTAACTTTACAGTTAACGTCAGTTCCAAGAATTTAGTAGAAAATCTTGACTTGCAATTTTGGGATTTTGTTATACTGTTAGGGGAAAATGAATGCTCGTACGTGTCATTTAAGAAAAAGCCTATACCATTTGATAGCCTTGAATCGTGCAGCTATCAAATCAGTATGTTAATACCGTTAATTAATTTGTTAAATCACGACTTCTATTTATTGTAAGAGTGTTCAAGTATTAAAACTTATAACAGCATAACTCCCAGTGAAGAAATGGAATTTTTTGCTGGCACCTGTATTACAATTGAAAACGTTATTTCTTTAACTTATTAATTCAAAGCAAGTAAGCACATTGGACCAAGAAAGAAAAGAAAAGAAAAGTTTTCCTTTGTCTGGAGTAGCGAAATACGTATCCAATTTTCCCTCCCGCAAACAACATATTACTTTTTTGTTTAAAACGAAAGTTTCTCACCGAGAAGACCAATTTTTTGTCTGATGAAAACCTCGCTAACATCCTTCAATGTTTCATTTCATATCTTGAGTTGATCACGACGAGAGAACGCTATGTTTAAAGAAGTAGTTTTCGTTGTTTGGGGAATGTTTTTCTTCCTCATGTTGGAAAACGCATCATCGCAGTCCGGCGTAAGTTAAACCTTACTGAGCTATTAGAGAGATAATTGTCTTGGACGTGAATTCGTGTCTCGTATGGGTGAGCAGAAACCGCGTTCACCGGACTGACAAGTTGGGAAAGATGTGTTGATCAGCATGTCTCGAACATAGGACGGAGAAACGAACTCTTATTAAAGTACCGAACGCGTGACCCGTCGGATGCAAGTTGTTCGAAAGCAAAATGTTAATATAGTAATTTTTTTCTATCAACAGGGTTTGCATGGTAGTGGAGATTACGGAAAAGTTCTTCGGGTAAATAGCATACATAAGTATAAAAGAAACTTTGTAGAATCCTTTACACCGCAACTAACTGTAAATTCTAAGTAAAAAGGTTTCCTTTACCTTCAGACGTATAAATCTCTTATTTGAATGTTACGCTTGGTGAACGTTACAGAAACTCTTGTACAAAAAATTCAGTTACTTTTATATTCAATTCCCAGGGATTCAAGCCATGGAATGGGCTCTCTTCTCCGAGCAAACTGAAGGAGAAGTCTACTTACAACAAGGTACATCTGTTAGGTTGTTTCTTTGTTCTGCTTAATTATATAAATGTTGGAGTGGGGCACGGAATGGAAATTACACCCACAGTGGGCGTGTGAAATTCAGACCAGCAGCCTGTTGCAGTTGTTACTGTTGTCCATAAACAACATTGAAAAGAGCAAATGAAATCGAAGAATCTGAACCTCTTAGACAGTCTACCGAAAGAAGGCATCCATCAGGTTATCACGTGACCTGAATATGTCATGTTACTAGGCAACCTTTCGACGGGCGTCGTCCATCGCAGAATCACATGTTAGCTTGATTATTCTGGATATTATGAAATGATTGTTCATTAAACTTTTATTTAACTAATATGTGTTTTCCTTTGCATTTAATCCAATGTAGGGTAAAGAAAGCAAAGGTGGCAGGAAAGGGAAAGATAAAAGGGTATTTATAATATGGCAGACACTGACAACTGATCGAGTGTTCCAGATCATCACCTTGCACTCTATCGATACTTTTAATTCTTGATCCTCCCCGTCATAGTTAGGGCCGAGCGATACCTAGACAATTGATGTGTGTAACTAGATAATCGTTTGTTTGTTTGGTTTTTCCACTGATCAGTTTTCGAACCAAAGTCTGAGAAATAGATATTTTTTTACTGCTTTTTCATTGGCGACAGTGATCTTTTGCGAGGAGACCAACGCATCGAAAATTAAACTGTTCTGTTGAGTCCGATGAAATGATGGACATAGGACAAAAAATAAATTAATAAAATGAAAAAATATATCAGTTACAAGAAATAGAGCAGTACCTGTTTTGCTTAGACTATTTGACATATTTGCCGTGTAGAAATAA
Organism: Pavona decussata; assembly: GCF_977016875.1. NCBI lineage: Eukaryota > Metazoa > Cnidaria > Anthozoa > Scleractinia > Agariciidae > Pavona > Pavona decussata. The sequence continues at coordinate 3,158,746 of NW_028145742.1, forward strand.
GAAATAGAAAATCTTTCGTTAATACTATTTTAAAGATCTAGCTGGGGTCTTATTCTCTGGGGAGGTTATTGAGTAGTTTTGAGTTCGCCACTATACCTAAACCTACAGGAGAGACAGGATGGGGGTGGGGGTCGTGGAGGCTAATTTGCTTTAGCATCTAGTTGTACTTGGGGGTAAATTTGTAATAAAGTTAAACCGAGTAAAAATGTGAGTTTTTATTAATAAGTTACAGTTTGAAAATACGATCTACCTTTGAGGTTAAACAACAGATCCTTTTTTTTCTACCAAACAATGTGTTTGATCCTTAACAGCCAAAAACAGTACCCACAACCTCTCAGTCATCTACTCCGCCCTTAACAACCCAACCAACGGCAGCACCCACAACCGCCGAGTCATCTACTGCACCAACAGACATACAGAAAACACCAAAGTTTTCTCCAGGATTCTATGAGGTCCCGGCTCCTTTTGTTGGGAGGAAAAGAAATATCGCATTTTCTCAGGTAAATCAAAAGAAATCTTTTCTACCAAAAGCAAGTGCAGAGTCATTGCTCCAGTCAATCTCTTGTCACGAAGCTTGATACATCACGTTACTAAGCAACCTTGTCACTCACCTTGCAATGTCATGTTGCTAAACAACCTTTCTTGTCAGTTGAAGCTTGGGATCGAGTCGGGGAATGAATAACAAATGATGTAGCCTGTATGATCTACAAGATAGACCACAAAAACGTGAAAACAAGCGTAACTGTTCCCCACTATCGCAACTTTATGTTGTTGATCATAACCTAGATTAGAATTAACACGACTTCTAAAAATTTTAAAGGATTAATATTGGGTTAGTTGTAAACGTTTTTATAGTGATCAAAATCGTAGGTGTGTTAATTTTCAGTGATATTGACATGCAAAAGAATCTAAATCTTTGTTGAGAGTTTATTGAACTAATGTTATTTTTAACAGGAGCTTTATAGAATCGTGTTACTTTAATTTTCTCGTTATTTCTAATCTAGGGAAAAGGAAACAAACATGGAAACAAATTTAAGGTGAGAAAACCTATTTCTGAAAAAGTAAGCCGATATCACTGATGCCCTGCTTGGAAAAACAAAGGTTGAGACTGAGATCGAGGTAGTCTTCAAGAAAAATGGAATTTTTTTTATTACTGTTAATCCCCCAGCAATGAATAACACAACAAGGCAGAAATGAAAAATGACCGAAGAATCTCCATACTATTGGTAATGAGAACAGCGGAGGATTTATAGCTAGCGAGTCGCGCGCGACAATAAACAAGGACTACGAATTAGCTGGACTTGAATAATTTAATTTTACCAGATGGATCTCATTAGACGACATAGTGCTTGCATGTTTACAGAGCAACACGAAAACCCAGCAAATACGATGTGTTTCTCTGTGGAAAATCCCAGTTGCTCTCGGATACAAAATACGTGCTTGAATCAGCATTTATGTCTTATTATTTTATGTTACTTTTGTGCCAGTGGAAAAGCTATCTGGAAAGTGAGATCAGAAAATAAACTGCATCTTCAAGTCACGAAATGGACAATTCCAGTTAAACTGGAAAGAAAGACTTATTATTTGCTTGAGTTTAAAATCTCGTGTTCAAATGTGCAGCGAAATATTTCTTTTTAGAAGTATTTATTGTATTCCAAACTTTCTTTTTTAGCCGACAAAGTCTTCCAGCAGTAATGACAACAAGGTAAGAATATGGAATTCTGAACTTTGTGCAAAATGTTGAAAACGATCAAGGTGATCTGTTTCGGAGATTATCAATTGCTATTACAATACTTTACCTTTTAAACTGGCAACCTCGCTTGTATTGACATATTACTGTTGATGAAACATGCAGTCATATTCGTATCATGCACTGGGTGAATTATTTCAACAACCAGGATACAAGTATTTTTAGACAACCTTTCAGTATTTCCTGAGGTTCGTCCACAGTCGTACCCTATTTGAAGTAATTATTGGAGTATTTCATCTTTTCTCTCTTTCCAAACCCTATTTTTGACTTCTTATTCCCTGATTTAATTTTTTTCAACACATAATAAACCTTTCCAGCACTAAATTCTATTTCCCTCACCTTTCTTTGAACCTTCGGAAATTCCTCATTCAATAATACTGTAAAAAAAAAACCGAACAATAACAACCAACACACTACGCGTCCTGAATTTTCCAAGTAGCCATTGCCTGCCCAACAATTTTCCGGAGAAGGAGGAGGCGTTTAATAAAGTAGACCGTTACTATTGCTCCCTCTCCGATCCTAGGCCGCCCCTGAGTACTACTCGCCGTAATTAAGATTGAGCTAGCCAAGTGTAAACAGGAGATCATTAATGCAAGTTTAATTGGGATCCTGGGATCTTTTTTTGTTGTTATTTGTTTTTCAGTTTCAACACCATGTCCCACCAAAGCGTCCTGGAGATTACGGCTTTGCCTTTAATGGCCGTAAGGTGATTATCGATTTTCATGTACAATCCGTGAATAAACCCCAAAAAATGTATTGACCCAAACGATTTACGTTGATGAATTAACAGCGGGAAGGACGATCCATGAACTTGAAGAACAACCCTGATGCTCTCCTTGGAAAAACAAAGGTTGAGACTGAGATCGAGGTAGGCTTCCAGTAAGATGGAATCTTATTTTGACACTGTTCATCCCCCAGCAATGAATAACGCAACAAGGCAGAAATGAAAAATGACCGAAAAATCTCCATACTATTGGTAATGAGAACAGCGGAGAATTTATAGCTAGGGAGTCGCGCGCGACGATAAACAACGACTAAGGAATTAGCTGGACTTGAATGATTTAATTTTTATTACCGGATGGATGTCGTTAGACCGCATGATGCTTGCATGTTTACAGAGCAACACGAAAACCCAAGAAGAACGATGCATTTCTCTGTGGGAAGTCCCAGTTGCTCTCGGGTACAAAATACGTGCTCGAATCAGCATTTATGTCTTATTTGATGTTACTTTTGTGCCAGTGGAAAAACTGTCTGGAAAGTAAGAACATAAACCGCATCTTCAAGGCACGAAATGGACAATTCCAGTTAAACTAGAAAGACAGACTTATTATTTGCTTGAGTTAGAAATCTTGCGTTCAAATGTGCAGAAAAATATTTCTTTTTAGAAGTATTTATTGTATTCCAAACTTTCTTTTTTAGCCGACACAGTCTTCCAGCAGTAATGACAACAAGGTAAGAATATGGAATTCTGAACTTTGGGCAAAATGTTGAAAACGATCGAGGTGATCTGTTTCGGAGATAATTAATTGCTGTTAAAATGCTCTACCTTTTAAACTGGCAACCTCGCTTGTGTTGACATTACTGATGATCAAAAACATGCAGTCATATTCGTATCATGCACTGGGTTAATTATTTCAAAAGCAGGATACAAGTATTTTGAGATAACCTTTCAGTATTACCTGGGGTCCGTCCACAGTCTTACCTTATTGGGATTTATTATTGGAATATTTCATCTTTTCTCTCCTTCCGATCCCTATTTTTTGACTTCTTATTCCCTGATTTATTTCAACTCCTAATAAACCTTTCTTTCCAGCAGTAAATTCTATTTCCCTCATTTTTCTTTGAACCTTCGGAAATTCCCCATCCAATAATACTGTAAAAAAAACCCAACAATAACAACCAACACACTACGCGTCCTGAATTTTCCAAGTAGCCATTGCCTGCCCAACAATTGTCGGGAGAAGGAAGAGGCGTTTAATAAAGTAGACAACGTATTGCCCCCTTT